>NC_133504.1:144881900-145191800 GCF_049354715.1 Callithrix jacchus | reverse complement strand
AGTCAAACAAGGTGCGAAGTAAGGAAGGGAGACAGTGCTCTGCTACTGAGCTCATAGAGCTTATCAACTGAAAGCACAAGATATTACCAGAAAATGAAGTGTATCACTGAATGTACCACACTCTTTATTAGCTGTCGTTTTGAAATGAATAAACACAGTAACTCAATGCAATAAATGTGCTTTAAAATTAAAATAAGAGTCAAGGGTTTAGCCAAATGATAAAGTGGGCAAAGTTTCACCCACTATTAAACTTTATCTTTTATTCCTTGGGTGGTTTAGCTCAATGGCTTTTGACCTTTTCCCTGCCTTCATATGCCACTCACATGTGTAAAAACATGCCCATCAGTAACATCCCTGATTAAATACACAGATACCTTTAGGGGAGGCATTACAAAAAACATGAAGAAACCATATCCACTTCCTGCCCTGGCAACTCCATGTTCATGTGAACAAATGATTCTAAAATGTTGCCACTCTATGGATGAAAAGACAGAAACAAAGACTACATTATGTAAGACCTGTGGGGAAAGCTCCAATTTCCTATACCATGACAAAGAGGAGAATTATAATTACTCTGTTATCTGCAAATCAGCATGTTAGAAACATGTAAACAACTGTGTAAGGCTTAGAATACATAAAAGGACAACATAATGAAAAGTGTACTGTGATGAACAACTGTTACTAAATTTGAGGCACCCTTGAAATGACCCAAATTCTAAGTGAACAACACAAATTCACTTCATGAATGAATCCAACCTGCCAGGACACGCTACCATCAGCAGTCCCTAAGGTCACTCTTCACTTTGAGGATCCCAAGAAAAATTTTCTCTCTTCATAAGAGTTTCTGTATGTGATTCAACCCATTTCTCATAAAATTAATATTCTGAAATCAGCATATAATTAAATATGCTTCACTTTGTTAACTTATTTTTTAAAGTATGAGTTGCAGGATATTCAAGTTCTCTTTAAGTTCCATAACTAGAGTAGGAGCTAGTTAATGAAGAAGATAAATTGATACCGCTGGAAACTGAATTAATGTTCCTATTATTTCATATTCTGTATAAAACTTCATCCAGAAAAAAACAGAAAAGAATGAAACAAACAGTTTATTTATGTTGGCTGTTCTCATTTTCATTACTTGTACTCTTTTTTAATCATCCTTTTATTATAAATTATCATAATTTGACAGGTTAATAGTTTCTAATATAGAAAACTAAGGTAAAAACAAGATTCTAAATTTATTTAACCATACTTCAAAAAATACATTTATTAACAGTGAACAGTAGCACTCAAAGGAAATCCCTTGTAATATCTAAAGAAGAAATAATAAAACCCATCAACTATTGTAAATATATAGAAAACAGTTTATACCACACAGAACTTTTAACTGTCAGCACCCTCCCCCAAAAAAAATCAAGCTATGAGGCATGATCATTTACTGTTTATTAATCATTTACATTAAAAATGGAAATTTTTCTTAAAATGTTGTTTAATCAGATTTTGAAGAATCCTGATTATGGACTGATTAGTGACACGGATTCAAGATGTGAATAATCTAAATAACTTTTGTAGTGGTATGAGACTTGAAAAGCACTGTATAAGGTGATCTTATTACAGTATCATTGTAACAGTGGTCTTACCGGTCTAATTATGGTTTCTTCTTAGAACAGTGGCTGTTTACTAAGCGTATGAGTCAGATTCCGTAGGAAACTGTCATAAATCCAAGGGCCAGAGCACCACCCTTAGTGATTCTGCTTCAGCAGAACTAGAGTGGCATCCAGGAACACAGTATTTTGGTAAGTCTCCACTAAGTAATTCTAACCAGTCTTCCTTAGTTAGTCAATTAGCCTAATATGAACATTAAACTCTATTTTTGAGATACATAATTTTAGGTAAAGTGTCCTAGGAATACAAGATAGTAAAGAAAGCTAATCTAGGTTACTGGTTTTTAAAATAACCACTATATATTAAAATACTTATGACAAAATTGATCCAACATTTAATCTTAGTAAAAGGAAGAATTAACATTAGAAGATCAGCACAAGAGTTGTCAGAAAGCAGTGTTCTACATGCAGATTGAGAGCAAAAAAAAAAAAAATTAATAAATGTTAAAAGGTAAAATATCATTATGTAAAAAGTGTGGCAATTGGTACAGAAGGAAAGACTGAGGGATGTAACCGAAAGCGAAAAATGTGAAAGGAATTAACAATGTTAATGTTAAATTTTAAAGTTAACATAAATGTTAAAGAGATTAACAATGAAAAGCTGTAAAATGCTAAATGAAGAGAAACTAATAAAGTTCACAGTTCATTCTACTACTTATTTAAAACAGCTGCCAAATCTAAAATGAATTAAGCATACAAGGATATATAGTATCACTAAACAAAACTGAGGAATTCTTCAATATTGGATATATTTGGGCCAGACTATTAGAATGAACAGTTCCCAGGTGGGAAAAAAATTCTCCCAAAATTGACATACCTGGTCAAACTGAAGATCTTCACCCCTCTGAAGAGATCTGGACAATAGCTTCTCCTACAGTAAAAATTAAAAATAAAAATAAAGCACAAATAAAAAAAATTTTTTTTTTTCTTTTGAGACGGAGTTTCGCTCTTGTTACCCAGGCTGGAGTGCAATGGCGTGATCTCGGCTCACTACACCCTCCACCTCCTGGGTTCAGGCAATTCTCCTGCCTCAGCCTCCTGAGTAGCTGGGATTACAGGCACGCGCCACCATGCCCAGCTAATTTTTCGTATTTTTAGTAGAGATGGGGTTTCACCATGTTGACCAGGATGGTCTTGATCTCTTGACCTCATGATACACCCGCCTCAGTCTCCCAAAGTGCTGGGATTGCAGGCTTGAGCCACTGCGCCTGGCACACAGATATAAAATTTTAGAAATCTTCTACATAACCAACAGTTTAGATTTGTGAGTTTGGTTTTGCTTTTGTTTTTACTTGTTCTTACGGTAAGCCTCCTCCTCGCCCAAGGTCACAGGGATGATTTAAGTGTGGCTCCAGAGGTAAGGCTCTCACTGTGATACTCTCCATACCAAAGAAAGTGACTGTGCCCGTGGATCTCTTTTTGTAACAAGTTCTTAGATTACAAACTTAAATATAGGTTCTGTTTAGATCAAGTTCAAAAGTCAACAGCATGTGTTCTTTCTTCCATTCATTCACGAGTTTACTGAAAAGCACTCTAGTACAGAGATTATCAGTAGCCAGATGGCCTTGGAGTCACCTCTGGCTTGACTACCACTAAGTGAATGACCATAGGCTGATGCCTTATGGCCTTCGTGCTTTGGTTTTCTCATCTGAAAAAACAAGGTGGTTGTCAAATACTGGTATCAGCAATATGCTTGTTCTGTTTAAAAGTGCATAGCGAAGAATTTGGATCAAGGGGACTCAAGATGGCGCTGTGAGAACAACCCAGAATAGGAGCCCGCGTTGAATTCGCAAACGGTGAGTCAGTGCTGCATTTCCAGACTGATCTTTGTTGCCCACAGAACGGGGAAACTCCCAAGTATAAAAAGACACGGGACGCCAGGCAGTAGGTCTGCCTGGCGAAGCCGGCAGCCGGGGCGGCGGCTGCCAGCCCTACCCAGCAATCCCCACAGGGCGCGCTTGTACGGGTGCCTTGTTGAACCAGCAACCTGAGACTTGAGAGGGCTGGACTTGAGACTGAACGAGACTTGTACAGTAGCCCAACCCAGGGGATTGCAGGGACAGATCGTTTGGGATACCCAGTGGGACGAACAAAACCGCGATTTCAAACTATCCCGGGCAGACGGTCCAAGACGCTCTGTGGGGGAGGGGCGTCCACCACTACGGAGGCAACCTGCCCCAACTGATATACACGCCCACTGCTGAGGCAGCCAGCCGTTGCCGAGGCAACCCGCCCCAACTGAGATACACGCCCACTGCTGACGCAGCCAGCCGTTGCCGAGGCAACCCGTCCCTACTGAGATACACGCCCACTGCTGACGCAGCCAGCCGTTGCCGAGGCAACCCGTCCCTACTGAGATACACGCCCACTGCTGACGCAGCCTGCCGTTGCTGAGGCAACACGCTCCAACGAAGAGACTCCGCCGCAGGGCGTGGCGGAGACCACAGCAGAGCCGGCAGGAACAGCGCAAATCACACAACAGCAGGGCGGAGCCTCGGCAGCCAAACAGTGGCTAGTCTGCCTTCGAGCTGGGCAGGACACCTGATCGGACATCCAAAAATAAAGCCCAAACCCCTCAACACAGAGCATTTGAGAAAAAAAAAAGGGTTGTTTAATGAGCTGTGTTGCAGCAGAATCAAACATAGCAGCCTAACAGCCCTGAATGAACAACAGAGTGCACAGCTCAGCAATTAAACCCCTATAAAGTACAAACTGTCTCCTCAAGCAGCTCCCTGACCCCTCTATATCCAAAAGACTGTCATTAGGCAGGCATCATCCTGGGACAAAGAGAGCAGAAAAAGAAACTGGTAGCATCCCTCGCTGTGCCACGGCTACTAGAGGTGCACCCCAGACAAGCAGGGTCTGGAGCAGACCTCAACAGTCGTACAGCGAAGGGGCTAGACTGGTAGAAGGAAAACCAAGCAACAGAAATACTTCATCATCAACATTCTGGGTGTCCACTTAGAGACCCAAACGAAAAGTCAGCAACTACGCAGACGACCAGCGGACAAATCCACAAAGATGGGAAGAAACCAGCGCAAAAAGGAGGAAAACACCCGAAACCAGAACACATCGCCTCCTAGAAAGGACCAAAACTGCTAACCAGCAAGGGAACAAAGCTGGACGGAGAATGACTGTGACGAAATGACGGAATTAGACTTCAGAAGATGGATAATGAGAAACTTTTGTGAGCTAAAAGATCATGTATTAAATCAATGCAAAGAAACTAAGAACCTTGAAAAAAGATTTGAAAAAAGATTCGAGGAAATGATAACAAGAATGGATACCTTAGAGAGGAATATGAATGAATTAAAGGAGCTGAAAAACACAATACGAGAACTTCGAGAAGCAAACGCAAGTTTTAATAGCCGAATTGACCAAGCAGAAGAAAGAATATCTGAAGTCGAAGACCAACTCAATGAAATAAAACGAGAAACCAAGATCAGAGAAAAAAGCGCAAAAAGGAATGAACAAAGTCTCCAAGAAATGTGGGACTATGTGAAAAGACCTAACCTACGTTTGATAGGTGTACCAGAATGTGACGAAGAGAATGAATCCCAGCTGGAAAATACTCTTCAGGACATCAACCAGGAAAATTTCCCCCACCTAGCAAGACAAGCCAACACTCAATTGCAGGAAATACAGAGAACACCACAAAGATATTCCGCAAGAAGAGCAACCCCAAGGCACATAATCGTCAGATTTAACAGGGTTGAAATAAAGGAGAGAATACTAAGGGCAGCCAGAGAGAAAGGTCGGGTCACCCACAAAGGGAAGCCCATCAGACTCACAGCAGATCTCTCGGCAGAAACACTACAAGCCAGAAGAGAGTGGGGGCCAATATTCAACATTCTTAAAGAAAAGAACTTTCAACCCAGAATTTCATATCCAGCCAAACTGAGCTTCAGAAGTGAAGGAAGAATAAAATCCTTTGCGAACAAGCAAGTACTCAGAGATTTTGTCACCACCAGGCCTGCTTTACAAGAGCTCCTAAAAGAGGCACTACACATAGAAAGGATCAATCAGTACCAGCCATTCCAAAATCACACTGAATGCTAAAGAGCTTCAACATAATGAAGAATCTACAACAACTAACAGGCAAAACAGCCACTTAGAATCAAAATGGCAGTATCAAATTCACACATAACAATATTAACCCTAAATGTAAATGGACTAAATGCACCAATCAAAAGACACAGACTGGCAAATTGGATAAAAATCCAAAACCCATCAGTGTGCTGTATCCAGGAAACCCATCTCACATGCAAGGATACACAAAGGCTCAAAATAAAGGGATGGAGGAAGATTTACCAAGCTAATGGAAAGCAAAAAAAAGCAGGAGTTGCAATTCTCATCTCTGATAAAATAGACTTTAAAGCAACAAAGATCAAAAGAGACAAAGAAGGCCATTACATAATGGTAAAAGGATCGATACAACAAGAAGAGCTAACGATCCTAAACATATATGGACCCAACACAGGAGCACCCAGATACATAAGGCAAGTTCTTAATGACTTACAGAAGGACTTAGACTCCCACACAATAATAGTGGGAGACTTTAACACTCCACTGTCAATACTAGACAGATCAACCAGACAGAAAATCAACAAGGATACCCAGGGCTTGAACTCAGACCTGGAGCAAGCAAACCTGGTGGACATTTACAGAACTCTCCACCCCAAATCCACAGAATACACATTCTTCTCAGCACCACATCACACCTACTCTAAAATTGACCACATAATTGGAAGTAAAGCACTGCTCAACAAATGCAAAACAACTGAAATCATAACAAACAGCCTCTCAGACCATAGTGCAATCAAGTTAGAACTCAGAATTCAGAAACCGACCAAGAACCGCACAGCTTCATGGAAACTGAACAACTGGCTCTTGAATGTTGACTGGGTAAACAACGAAATGAAGGCAGAAATAAAGAAGTTCTTCGAAACCAATGAGAACGAAGACACAACGTGCCAGAACCTCTGGGACACATTTAAAGCAGTCTCTAGAGGAAAGTATATAGCAATAAGTGCCCATATGAGGAGAATGGAGAGATCCAAAATTGACACCCTATCGTCAAAATTGAAAGAGCTAGAGGAGCAAGATCAAAAAAACTCAAAACCCAGCAGAAGACAAGAAATTACTAAGATCAGAGCTGAGCTGAAGGAGATTGAGACACGAAAAACCCTTCAAAAAATCAATAAATCCAAGAGCTGGTTTTTTGAAAAGATCAACAAAATAGACAGACCACTAGCCAGATTGATTAAAAATAAAAGAGAGAACAACCAAATAGATGCAATAAAAAATGATAAAGGGGAAATCACCACAGATTCCACAGAAATTCAAACCATCATCAGAGAATATTACAAACAACTCTATGCACATAAACTAGTAAACCTGGAAGAAATGGATAAATTCCTGGACTCCTGTGTCCTCCCAAGCCTAAACCAGGAGGAAGCTGAAACTATGAATAGACCAATAACAAGGTCTGAAGTTGAGGCAGCAATTAAGAGCCTACCTCACAAAAAAAGCCCAGGTCCAGATGGGTTCACAGCCGAATTCTACCAGACACACAAGGAGGAGCTGGTACCATTCCTTCTAAAACTATTTCAAACAATCCAAAAAGAGGGAATCCTTCCCAAATCATTTTATGAGACCAACATCATCCTGATACCAAAACCCGGCAGAGACCCAACGAGAAAAGAAAACTTCAGGCCAATATCCATGATGAACATAGATGCAAAAATCTTCGATAAAATATTGGCAAGCCGATTGCAACAGCAAATCAAAAAACTTATTCATCATGATCAAGTAGGATTCATCCCAGGGATGCAAGGCTGGTTCAACATACGCAAGTCTATCAACGTAATTCACCACATAAACAGAACCAAAAACAAAAACCACATGATTATCTCAATTGACGCAGAGAAGGCATTTGACAAAATTCAACAGCCCTTTATGCTAAAAATCCTCAATAAACTCGGTATCGATGGAACGTATCTCAAAGTAATAAAAGCTATTTATGACAAACCAACAGCCAATATCATACTGAATGGGCAAAAACTGGAAGCATTCCCTTTGAAATCTGGTACTAGACAAGGATGCCCTCTCTCACCACTCCTATTCAATATAGTACTGGAAGTTCTAGCCAGAGCAATCAGGCAAGAAAAAGAAATAAAGGGTATTCAAATAGGAAAGGTGGAAGCCAAATTGTCTCTATTTGCAGACGACATGATAGTATACCTAGAAGACCCCATCGCCTCAGCCCAAAAACTCCTGAAACTGATAAACAACTTCAGCAAAGTCTCAGGATATAAAATCAATGTGCAAAAATCACAAGCATTTGTCTACACCAATAACAGACTTAAAGAAAGCCAAATCAAGAGCGAACTGCCATTCGCAATTGCTACAAAAAGAATAAAATACCTTGGAATACAACTCACAAGGAACGTAAGGGACCTCTTCAAGGAGAACTACAAACCACTGCTCAACGAAATCAGAGAGGACACAAACAGATGGAGAAACATTCCATGTTCATGGTTAGGAAGAATTAATATCGTGAAAATGGCTATACTGCCCAAAGTAATTTACAGAATCAACGCTATCCCCATCAAGCTACCATTGACTTTCTTCACAGAACTGGAAAAAACCACCATGAACTTCATATGGAACCAAAAGAGAGCCCGCATAGCCAAGTCAATTCTAAGCAAAAAGAACACAGCGGGGGGCATCACACTACCGGATTTCAAACTATACTACAAGGCTACAGTAATCAAAACAGCATGGTACTGGTACCAAAACAGAGATATAGACCAATGGAACAAAACAGAGGCACCGGAGGCAACACAACATACATACAACTATACAATCTTTGATAAACCTGACAAAAACAAGCAATGGGGCAAGGATTCCATGTTTAACAAATGGTGTTGGGAAAACTGGCTAGCCATGTGCAGAAAGCAGAAACTGGACCCCTTCCTGACACCTTACACTAAAATTAACTCCAGATGGATTAAAGACTTAAACATAAGACCTGGCACCATAAAAACCCTAGAAGGAAATCTAGGCAAAACTATCCAGGACATAGGAGTAGGCAAGGACTTCATGAACAAAACACCAAGAGCATTGGCAACAAAAGCCAAAATAGACAAATGGGACCTAATGAAACTCCACAGCTTCTGCACGGCAAAAGAAACAGTCACTACAGTGGAACGGCAACCAACAGAATGGGAAAAAATTTTCGCAGTCTACCCATCTGACAAAGGGCTGATATCCAGAATTTACAAACAACTCAAGCAAATTTACAGGAAAAAAACAAACAAGCCCATTCAAAAGTGGGCAAAGGATATGAACAGATACTTTACGAAAGAAGACATATATGAGGCCAACAATCATATGAAAAAATGCTCATCGTCACTGGTCATCAGAGAGATGCAAATCAAAACCACATTGAGATACCATCTCACGCCAGTTAGAATGGCGATCATTAAAAAATCTGGAGACAACAGATGCTGGAGAGGATGTGGAGAAAAAGGAACACTTTTACACTGTTGGTGGGAGTGTAAATTAGTTCAACCATTGTGGAAGACAGTGTGGCGATTCCTCAAGGCCTTAGAAATAGAAATTCCATTTGACCCAGCAATCCCATTACTGGGTATATATCCAAAAGACTATAAATCGTTCTACTATAAGGACACATGTACACGAATGTTCATTGCAGCACTGTTTACAATAGCAAAGACCTGGAATCAACCCAAATGCCCATTGATAATAGACTGGATTGGAAAAATGTGGCACATATACACCATGGAATATTATGCAGCAATCAGAAATGATGAGTTCATGTCGTTTGTAGGGACATGGATGAATCTGGAGAACATCATCCTCAGCAAACTGACACAAGAACAGAAAATGAAACACCGCACATTCTCACTCATAGGTGGGTGATGAAAAAATGAGAACACATGGACACAGAAAGGGGAGTACTAAACACTGGGGTCTATTGGGGAGAAAAGGGGAGGGCCAGTGGGAGGGGGAGGTGGGGAGGGATAGCCTGGGGAGAAATGCCAAATGTGGGTGAAGGGGAGAAGAAAAGCAAAGCACACTGCCATGTGTGTACCTACGCAACTGTCTTGCATGCTCTGCTCATGTACCCCAAAACCTATAATCCAATAAAAAATTAAAAAATAAAAAAAAAATAAACTCCAATTTAGATTGTTAAAATAAAAATGTGGCACACATACACCATGGAATACTATGCAGCCATAAAAAACTATGAGTTCGTGTCCTTTGTAAGGACATGGATGAACCTGGAAACCATCATTCTCAGCAAACTGACACAAGAACAGAAAAATCAAACACCGCATGTTCTCACTCATAGGTGGGTGTTGAACAATGAGAACACATGAACACAGGGAGGGGAGTATCACACACTGGGGTCTGTTGGGGGGGAAATAGGAGCGGGACAGTGGGAGGTGGGGAGGTGGGGAGAGACAGCATGGGGAGAAATGCCATATATAGGTAATGGGGAGGAAGGCAGCAAATCACACTGCCATGTGTGTACCTATGCAACAATCTTGCATGTTCTTCACATGTACCCCAAAACCTAAAACACAATAAAAAAAAATCTGGGTATACAAAAATGTTATGTGTGTGTGTGTGTGTGTGTGTGTGTGTGTATCTATATATACATATAGAGATACGTGTGTGTGTGTGCATATCTCTATATGTATACATAGATATACACACACACGCACACACATATATATCACCTTCATTTGTGTGTGTTTAAAGGTGATTTCATGTAAGTGCAAAAACAGAACAAAGAATACGAGAGACTGGGAAGGGTAGGGGAAAGAGAGGCACAGAGAGATTTGTTAAAGAATACAAAACTATGGCTAGAGTGTGGGAAATAAGTTCTAGTGTTCTATACCACTGCAGGATGACTACAGTAACAATAATACATTATATAGTTTCAAATAGCCGTAATAGAAAGAGGATATTGAATGTCCCAATACAAACAAAATGAATAAACACTTGAGATGATGGATATGCTAATTAGCCTGGTTTGATCACCATGTTTTACCATATCCCTATGTACCCCCATGAGACATACAATTATTATGCATCAATTATTTTTAAGATTAAATTTTTTAAATTTAAAGAATAAAACATTGTTAAAGGTGGCAGGTGCTACAGAGTTGGATAAGTAATAGACATGAAAAACTGGTAGACTAAAAACTGTTGACAGTGATTAGATGTTTTTACTATATAACCTTTAAAACTATTTCTACCCTTTACAGTACTATTTTCATAATAATAAAAGTATTATAGTAATACTATATAATTATAAAATATAACATTATAATCTTATATTATAAAGTATTATAGTGTTATTTTCATAATACTATAAAAAGTTAATGATTCCAAGGTTCACAATCCTTTATTTGATAACTCAGTTCTCATGCAGTGCATATGTAGAATACCAACAGCAATGTAGCTTCCAGAGAAAGCAAGAGAATTTTTGAAAAAATTTTGATAGCATAACAATGACAATTTGTAATTAGAGATAGAAGATTGAACTCCTGTATAGCCAACCTTCTATCCTAAAGCAGAACAGTAAAATAATTTGTATAAGGGCTAAAACCAAAAAAACAAAGACTATAGGAGAGGAGGTGAAAAGCAGATGAAGAGCATAACTAATTATCTCACCAAACAAGGGTGACTCCTAAGTAAGCAATGGAAAAGTCAGCAGTCTGTTCATTCATTCAGTCATTCACTCATTCATCCAAATTATTTACTGGGTTCACAATATGCCAGACACTTATCTGTTCTAGGTTCTGGAGACAAAGCCATGAACAAAATGGAAACCCACTCATGGCTTGTAGAGCTGACAGTCTAATGAGAGAGCAAGGGAAGTGTACATTATGTCAGATAGATTTAGGATAGGAAGTTGGAATAGGGACTGAAATTTCAGATAACACGATCATAGAGAAGATGACACTTGAGGCATAACCAGACGGAGGTGAGTGAGTTTGCCCCACAGACAGTAAATGAAAAATAACCCAATTGATACTTTAGAACTTCCCCCAAGGCTTGGCAATTGGAGAACTTGGGTACTCTGAAAGTATGGCTAAAGGTGAGGATAAAAATAAGACGGCTGGTTGAAAGATTGGTTTAAAAAGGTTTAATAAAGATTTAGACCCTCCCTTTCACCATACCTTCAGAGGAATTGCCTTGCTTAGAAAAGGGCAAAATACAATGATGCTGACTGGGGGATCCAAAGAGGTAACATACTGAAGACAGGGAGGTTAAGCATGAATATATACACCAAATATCAAAACCCCAGTTATCTTCTGAGTCTCACTCCCCAGAATGCGTGCAGCTAAAGCCTAAACTCTCCCATTCAGAGTAATGCAGAAACCTTCTTTGGGGACTCGGCAAGCCCCCCAAAAAAGATCTGACACTGATGGTCCATTGATAGTAATACACAGATCATAAGTCAAAAGGGCTCTTCTGTGTACAATGGACTCCCAATCAACTGTGTTTCATTCTTATAATATAGCAAGTTAAAATAAACATGTGAGGAGAAGGTAAAATCAGCAGAAAAATACAGTTTGGAAGAAACTGACCATACAGGGAGAAGAAAACCTTTCAAATACATATATATATTTATATTCTAAAAAAAAAAAATAGTGGAAATTTTAGAGTTCTTAAAATGCTGAGCCTAAATCAAAACATAAGGTCTAAATCAGCAAAAGATGGGTAAACGGCTGTTTTTCTGTCTTCTTTTCCTGTCCCCAGCAATGTAAAAGATTAACAGATAAACTTGGATATGCCTAGGTTATTACCGAGGATTGATCCATCTCCTTTTAGGAAGAAAGGACCTAAGGTATTGGATTGCATAGCCTGCAAGTTGCCATTTCAATCACTGATTGCCCTTCTTGAATCTTCCTTCTAAAATGAAAATAAAAATCCAGCTCAGCTAATCTTCGAGTCTTTTGACCTCCTTAATCTTCTTTTATTATGATTTCTAATATGAGAATCAAAAAGTCAATTCTCTCATTTTAGTGGTTGATTAAATTCTTTCAGCAAAAGCCATTCACATCTGTGCTTTTTTTGAATCCTACTATCTGACTGACCATGAGCCAGGCCAGCTTCCTTGTATCTGACAAGCCCTGGATGCTATTTACTTTAAAGTGACTCTGCAAGACTTTCATTCAAGAACCCAGAGAGTCATCTTAGATGGTTGGTTATTACCTAAAAGGGTACAGAATACTTTTCAAAATAAATGAAATTCCAATAAAAGCATTTGAAGCTATACTGTAAAAATTGTGACAATATTAGATTAAATGTATTTTCACTGTCTAATCTTGAAGCTATGGATTTCCAATTTACCTAGACCTGGACATAAATAAAAACAAAGCTAGCATTCTGCTCTAGATAAGAAGAAATTATCTTGGTATATAGGCATGTAAGGGGCAAAATCTGTAAAATGTGATGGCAATTTGGGGGTTTTCCTAGTGTGTCAGGAAGAGTAAGCAGTGACGCCTCCTCTATTTGTGATAGCAGAGTAGAAACATCGATGTTCTGATGAAATTCTCACCATTATTTATTATAATTTTATAATCTCAGATTACATAGCAGATGTCTCTAAAATTAACTATTAAATAAATGAATAAAATATACTCAGCATCAGACTATTCTGAAAGAATTATCAGAAGCTCTGGCTAGAATGAAGATATCATGTTCTATTAGAAGAACAAAAGGCATACACCACAGCAATACATCTTAAGCCTACATTCATTAAACTACAAACATTTACCAAAACCTTCTACTAAGTACCCACTACAACAAGCAGTACTGCAGATACAGAGATGAGAGAGACCTGGTTCCTGGTATCAAGTAATTCACATCAGAGAAGATAAACATGTAAGCAATTAACCATAACATGGTATATTATAATCCAGAATTATGTACAAATTATTATAGTAAAATACATATTCATTTAGCTTAGGGGAGGATGCCTAAGTTAGAGGGAATAAATATATGGGAAGTTTGGAATAAGAATATATAATATGGCCAGAAGCAGTGGCTCATGTCTGTAATCCCAGCCCTTTGGGAGCCCAAGGCAGGTGGATCACTTGAGCCCAGGAGTTTGAGACCAGCTTGGGTGAGATCTCATCTATACAAAAACACAAAAATTAGCCAGGTGTGGTGGCACATGCCTGTAGTCCCAGCTACTTGGGAGACTGGGGTGGGAGGATTGCCTGAGACTGGAGGGGAAGGTTGCAGTAAGCCAAGATTGTGCCACCAACTATAGCCTGGGAGACCCAGCAAGACCCTGTCTTTCCAATAAATTAAATAATAAATAAATAGAGAGAGTAGTCTCAAATATATAATGTTTGAGAACTGGTAGGACTCAAATAGGACATAGGACATAGCACTACTATAAAATATTTTCTAAAATAAGGTGTTTTTAAAATATGCTGTGTGACTTGAAAACTGCTGCAGACAGGTAATGGGTCCTAAGTATTCATTATACTATAATCTTAAGTTTTATATATGTTTGACATTTTCCATAATAAATTCTAAAATTTTTTAAAAAGTTGTTCCCTTTCTTACTGTATGCTGTTTAAGTAGACTACTGTAGTAATTTATCATGTAATTCAGAGACCACTGAAAAAAGAAAACTAACATTTTGTAGCTGAAGCATATTTATAATCAAATCTTATAATCATGAATTCATGCTATAGGCTTTTGTAATCCTTACTTCTGAAACAGAACTTTATATTACTATATATGCTGTCTATATACACAAATATATATATACTAGTATAACAATAATTTGAGATATGGAAAGCAATCATGGGATGATTTAAATTGAATATACATATCTGCAGTTTTGAAATATGCATTTGGCTATTATTATGTATTAAATCTCAAAACACATTTCATAGATGCTTTCCTTAAGTAGTTTTCTCTACTTAATCATTGCAAAGAAACTCACCTTTACAGCAATTTCAAGGCTACGTCACTAAGAAAATAAACAGCATTAACAATACCTCCTTCAACTTTCCTCCTGCCCTATCCTCCCTTCTCTTGTTTTCCTCTCTCTCTTCCTTCTAAGGAACTATAACAGGCTGAGTAAGCCTACAGGTTCTAAAGCCAATATATTATTGTTCCTAACTCCTCAGTCCTCCACTTACTAGCTTTAGGCCTACAAGTAGCAAACCCTCTGAGTCTCAAATTGGTGGTGAATAACTATCCCTAATTCAGTTGTGTAAGGAATGAGTTTCAGCTGTTACATCGTTCACCTTCCTCCCCATTACCATCATCCCACATCTAACCTACACTGTGATCTTAGTACATCACATACCCATTTCCTTCCAACCCAAAGAGTAACCTAAACTGCCACCTTTTTAAGGTGTCAGAGAGTCAAAGTTACTTCCTGTAGTTATATTAAGAAGGTAAAACTGTTCTGTTCTATTTCTGCTTCATTTCCAAATCCAATAACCACTTCTCTCAATGTTCATTGTACTCCCCTGCTCTATATTATTAGCAATAATAATTCTATATTTTCTTTCCCTTGAAATCATTATCTGCTCTTTTGGCTTCAATTTTCACCCTCATGCAGATGATACCAAAATCTGTAATTCTAATTACCATCTCTTGAGTTCTCAAAAAGAATTTCCAACTACCAATCAAGCAACTAATTCCATATGGTGAGATCACTGTTATCTCAAGCTTAAGATACACAAGTGAAAAATTATTTTATCTACCTTTTCTACCCAAAGATATACCTGTGTACTTTACCAAAGTAAATATATTATTGTCTTTACTAACACTCCAGAGCATCTTTAACCCTTAACTTTCATTCAAAATGTCCCTTAATTACTTGTCAAATTCTATTTATTTTACTTCTGTTATTTCTCTTACTTTCTTCTACAATCATTGCCACTTTTAATACCATAATTCACGACCCCTGAACTACGTACAATAGCTAAAGCATCTCTGCTCTCAATGTCTTCTCCCTGTATTGTTCAACCACCGTATTATCTATCACAAAAGCATTTACAACGTTTCAGAAACTGACTCAAATCTCTTCCATCCTCCACATCATGGGCTCTAATCAAATAGAGCTTCTCACATTCTCCAAGTACATCTCATGCAGTATACATGTAAAAATATGTTCTCTTGTTTATAAGTTTGGCTGTGATCTTAGTTTTAACTCATACTATATTCTAATTTTCCTTTATTTTCTGTTTCATCTGTTTCCACAATTCCCATTGTTGAAGTTCCTTTTAGTTCTTTTGTGACCTGTAGTCACTTATCGAAGTAGATTCTAAAGTCAGTGCGGCTTTCTACATCACCACTATCCCTTAATACTTTTTTCAAGTATATTATTTCCTTTGAAAAATCTGTATTATAGTGGTTAATACAAAAGTCAAGAAAATATTTCAGATTTATAAGTCAGCTCTACTCACCAAGGGTTCGGCCATTACAACTTCAATTTTCTTTTCAGCTTGAACAGCAAATTCTGCAAAGAGGCTCTTGATGACATATTCACCAGGTTTGACATCTGGGTCAATCGTAATGTTTGACATGATGATATTATTTTTTCCCCAAGTGGAATGAAAGTTGGAAGAAGCACAGTACTTATTCACTTTGCTGACTGGTGCTAAAGCTGAAAGTAAAAGAAACAAAAGAACTCTACTTTAATAATCAACTCAAGAGGCCTACCATAACTACCCTATTTAAGTTGTAATCTACCCCTCGCCCCCATCCAGTTCTTACAATCTCCTTTACCATAATCCATTCTCTCTATTTCAGTTGCCACATTCTAACATATTTACAATTTAATTACATATCATGTACATTATGTACCGTTTCTCTCTCCATCCTACCTCAGTGCGAATTCCATAAGACTAGGGATTCTCTTTTGGTTTTTGTTGTTGTTATTCATGGTAAATCCCAAGTATCTAGAACAATGCTTAGCATATATTAGGTGCACAGTATTTACTAAATGAATGAATGGATTCTTATCAGATAGTCAAATGCAATAAAGGAAATAAAACAGAAGTGAATAAATGAAACAGGAATGGGATTGGGGAACTGAAAGACAACACTACTTAGGAAAATATGCTCAGTGAAGACCTCACTGAAGAAACTACATTTAAACTCAGGCCTAAATTATTTTTAAAAGGAGGGAGCAAGACAAAGCACCAAGAACAGAAAACACAAGACTGAATGTGCACCCCGAAAAACAGAAAGACCAGTGTGGCTGGAGCTTGAGGGAAGAGGCAGAGGTGGAAGGTGATATAAAATAAGGTCAGAATCACTAGTCAGGGAGCAAGTCGAAGAAGACCTTTATGGACTTTGTAAGGAAATCAGATTTTATTCTAAATGCAATTAAAACTCAGTGGAAAGCATTAATATGGAGAGGGATAGGATCGGGGTTTCTCTTTATAAAAATCTCTCTGGCGCCTCTGGAGAGTGGATTCAAAGAGGGAAAATGTAGACTCAAGGAAGCCATTACAGAAATCTGGGTGAGATGATTGCAGCTTGGGCTAAGAGGATGGAAATGGCACAGAAAAGAAAGAAAAATATCCGAGACTTGTCATATATTAGTGGATTAATTAGCGATGTGAGAGAAGGAATTAACAATGACTCACAGCATTTTTACTCGAATCACTCAAAGGACAGTGGTGCCATTTACTCAGATGGAGATGACACGGTGTTGACAAATAGTAAGCTGCACCAGGCTTGGCCCCAAAAGAAGACACACCACTGCATGCCATGCGGCTTGACCTGCTCTGTTTTCTTGACTGCCCAGGCAGCCTACCTGGCTTCCTACATACAGTCTTCCAGTCTTCCAGTCAGACACATTATGTCGATCCCATATCCTCTAACTTCAGCTTACATTGCCCTTTTTAGCTTAGAATATTCATGGAGAATCTGCAAGTTTGTGCTTCTCTACCTCAACCTGAACTCCAGGGACTGCCCTTGAACCCCTTCCTTGAAAGAGGAAGCAGAAGACAATTACTTAAACACTGATTTCCTGTGTTTGTGTCTATGTGTATATAACTACAGGATAATAAATTTGTTCTAAATTCATAAATTCAAAACTTATAAAAATTGTCTTGTCAAATTAAAAAAACTCTACCACATATAGGTCAAAATACACAAGTCTGTAAAAGTAATCTAAAGAATATCACAAACTGCTAATATTATATCTAAACTAAATATCTTTGTATCATATCAAGTTAAAGTACATTATGCACTGTATTCTAGAACTAAAATTATATAATAAAACAACTCAAAACAAAAACTCAACAGTCCTTTCAACACAGTGAACATTATTTTAAACAATGACCTGTTTGTTTACTCTGTTTCATGATCCAACATTGTATATTATCAAGGAGGGAATCTGTTAACAAGTGTCATTGTAGAAAAAAGAAGAGCTCTCAAATTAAAAAAAAAATTATTTTGGATCATTAAAAGTACTATAATTTAACTTAGGGTAGTGGATACAAACTATATCTTTTCCTTTAGTTAAGATTCATAAGGTCATAACAGTTACAAAGTTTCTCTAGCTTTAACTTTATAGCAAATGTAACTAAACAAGATCCTTAAAACTGACCTAGGTACTTCAATTCTAAATTTTCATAAAGTTAAAACTTTTAAAATGACATTCTAGACTTTAAATATTTTTCTTAATAAAGCATAACCAAATATTCCCAGGTATCATAATTGCATACATTAAAAATTTGTCAATAAAGCCAGAAATTTTTAGGCAAACATTTACTTCTAAGCTACCTGTCAAGATAAAAATATTTCATTTGAGAATTCAAAATTTTATGAAAAACACAAATGTTTCTGATTAAATAATTTATTTAAAGTATATTTCTTAGTAGGTGTTTAATAAATGGTTGTTGAATTTATTAATATAAAAAAGTAACAAAGAATGGATATACTGATTGAAATTTCAAAATAAATTTCAAATTGTATTTCATTCAAACTAACTATTGTTATAATCTAATAAGCAGAATGCTAAATAGACATTTGAAATTACATTACCAAAAAACACCAAAAGTCATAGGAAAGTGTTCAAAATATAGTATTAACTGCATAAAGATCCTAAGAGTGTGTATATAAAACCAAAGTAAAATTAGAAAACAGGAAAAAATATATGTGGCATATAATAAACACAGAGGTAATCACTTTTACCTCTACACACAAAGCTGTGATGAAATCGACTAGAAAAAGACCTACATCCTCAAACTGAAAACAAGACAAGGACATGAATGAATAAACAAGTTACAAATGATAAAATGGAAGAGACCAATAATACTTAATCTCGTTAATATTCTAAAATAAAAATCAAGTAACATTTTTCATCCATCAAAGTTGTCCCCCTCAGCTTTATATTTCATCATAATGTTCAGCCTTGGTAAAGATATGTGAATTCTTTCCATTTTCTGCTAATAGGAGAGAAACAGGGATGATCACTCTAAGCAGGACAAGAAAGGCTAGCTTCCATATAACTAGATTAACTTGATGTTATCTGACTGCTTGTATTAACTATCTTATAATGCTAAGCTGTAATATTTCTCTACATGCTATTCCAAAATTTTAAAAGATTTATGTAAGCCTATGAGAGAACAAAGACATAATTGTTAATAGAATTCTTAACACTGCAATTCAAGCATTGAATTACAAACTGGAAAAGCCCGATGTCATATTAAATATACTTGGAATATAAATCTACTAACCTCTAACTGCTAATAATAAGAATAAAGCAAGACCTAAATAATTATAATTTGGGAATCTAAAAGCTAGTATTCCTACTCTGTCTCTTAGATAAAGGTCAAATAAAAACTAAATATCAGTATATTTAGTAAAACAATTTTTTTTATGCTGATGAGACTCCTAAACCATTACAAAATAAATTTAAATTCAATCAAAGAAGAGACATAATGTATAACTGTTACAATTAGGTGTGTTTGGGTTCATTACAGCAGGAGTTCTCAGCTTTTTTCTGACTCCATTATGTTTTTACACACCACATTCTGAATGTAAAGGCCCTTAAAATACACACTGCTTCTCAACAGTTGGGGTATTTCATTCCCTACAGGTAGATGTGGTCTAAAATAACCATGATGAAGTCTGTGGAAGCTGCCTCTAGCTTCCTCACACCCAAGAAGAGGTCTTTAGGGATTTAAAAAATGTCTCTGGGCTACTTCTTCATAGCCACAAACTTACATAGATACACACATATGTAGACATTTAGGTATACATTTATATAACAGAAATTTTTACATAATGTATAATTGCTTACTATTACAATAATTATTATTTATACACCATATTGGCTAACAGTAAAAATTTTGAAGACTACCTATAAAAGAAAAAGTAAAAGGTAAACGGCTTTGGAACAAGAACAAAAGTAAAAAATATCAGTGACTTTAAAAAGCAAACACAAAATTTTTAGTTTAGAAAGCAAGCCTACCCCCCAAGTTATTTTGTGTATATCAACAAACTCACTCTGAAGTTTATATGGAAAGGCAAATAAACCATGACAGCCAGAACAATATTGAAGGAGAAAAAAAATGTCAGAGGACTGACATGATGTGACTTCAAGAAAGTAATCAATAAGTATGGCACCAGTTAAAGAACAGACTAACTGATCAATGGTACAAACAGAGAGCCCAGAAATGGACCCACATAAATACTATCAACTGATCTTTGACAAGGGAGCAAAGGCAATTCAATGAATAAAGGAGTCTCTGCAACAAACAGTGCTGTAACTAGACACCCACACATTAAAAAAAGAATCTAGATACAGAACTTATACCTTCTACAAAAATTAACTGAAAATGGATCACAGATCTAGATGTGAAATGCAAAACTATTAAACCCCTAGAAGATAGGATAAAATCTAAGTGATCTTAGGTTTGGTGGGTGACATTTTAGATAAACATCAAAACCATGATCCAGGAAAGAAAAAAAATTATTCAAAATGAAACCTTGAGCTCTGCAAGACATGAATGTGAAGAGCATGAAAAAACAAGACACAGATTAAGAGAAAAAAACTGCAAAACACATAGTTAGTTGATAAAAGACTAAAAGACTGGCATACAAAATACATAAAAAGCTCTTAAAACTCAACCACCAGAAAACAAACAATACAACTAAAAAATGGGCACCAGATCTAACACACCTTACCAAAAGAAGACATACAGATGGCAAATAAGCATATGAAAAGATGTGCAACCTCATATGTCTTCAGGGAATTGCAAATTAAAACAACAACGATATACTACTACATATTGATTAGAATGGACTAATGTCCAAAACTGACAACACTAAATGCTGATGAGGATGTGGAGCAACAAGGGCTGTCATTCATTACTGATGGGAATGCAAAATAGTACAGACACTTTAAAAAACAGTTTGGTCATTTTTTTTTAACTAAACCTATTCTTACCACATGATCCAAGAAATGTGCTCCCTGGTATTTACCCATAGAAGTTGAAGACCTATGTCCACACAAAAAACCTGCACATGGATGCTTATAGCAGCTTCATTCATAATTATTAAAACTTGGAAGCAACCAAAATGTCATTCAGGAGGTTAATGGATAAATAAACTGAGATACATTCAGACAATAAAATGTTATTCAGTGCTAAAAAGAAATGAGGTATCAAGCTATGAAAAGATATGAAAGAATCTTAAGTGTGTACTTCTTTTTTTTCTTTTTTTCAGACGGAATTTTGCTATTGTTACCCAGGCTGGAGTGCAATGGCGCGATCTCGGCTCACTGCAACCTCTGCCTCCTGGGTTCAGGCAATTCTCCTGTCTCAGCCTCCCGAGTGGCTGGGATTACAGGCACACGCCACCGTGCCCAGCTAATTTTTTGTATTTTTAGTAGAGACAGGGTTTCACCATGTTGACCAGGCTGGTCTCGATCTCTTGACCTCGTGATCCACCCGCCTCCGCCTCCCAAAGTGCTGGGATTACAGGCTTGAGCCACCGCACCCGGGCTTAAGTGTGTATTTCTAAGTGAAAGAAGCCAATCTGGAAAGGCTACATACTGTCTGATTGTAACTATACAGCATTCTGGAAAAGACAAAACTATAAAGTCAATAAAAGGTCAGTGATTACCAGCGGCTTGGGAGAAGGGAGGAATGAATAGGAGTGAAACTCCTCTGTAGGGGAGTATATGGTGGATACGTCTCATACATCTGTCAAAACTTACAGAATGTGCAATACAAAGAGTTAACTGCAATGTAAACTTTAGTTAATAGTAATGTTTCAATATTGTTTCATCCATGGTAACAAACACACCACACTAAAAGGCAGAAACTGGGAATGGAGGGAGGTTATGAGGGAACCCTAATTTCTACTCAAGTTTTCCATAAACCTGAAATTATGCTAAAAAAAAAAAAAAAAGCCTATTAATTTACAAAAGAAAAGCTAAATAAAAGAATAGCAAACCTATCCTATCCCTGTCAGCCAGAACCCAAGTTCCTGGGAAGAGTCAAAATAAACAATAGCTCAAGCTGGAGCTTAAAACAATAACATAATTCGATCCTGCTCAAAGACAGGAAACAGTTTATAAGTCAATTAAAATGAAAATGTCAAAAACACTAATCGGCTTATATGGTAGACAGATTAAAAGTAGTAAACAAAAAAAGCAAAATCAGTATTAGGGAATAATAGCAAACTTCAACTTCTGGTGAGGCCAGTTGAATTGCTGTCAGTACCAGATCTTTCAACTACCTATCCAGAGGAAAACTGAACATTTGAAAGCAACTAATGTGAAGACAAAAAAAGGAAACATAAGTAATGTGTATGCTGTGTGTGTTGAGAGGTGTAATTAGAAAACATCATGTATCTTGCTAAACAGATACAGTTTAGCAAGAGCAGAGAGGGGGCTTTAGAAGGCAAGAGAATCTCAAAATTCCTCCATGTTAGTGAAAAGCATACCAGATGCTGTTTACTTCCAATGGGACAAAACATGATTCAATATATAAAATATTATCTCTTTAGTCTAACAAATCTATTCTTATTTCAAGTGATATGCTGGTAAATGGCTCTCTTAAAAACAAAGCAAAACAAAAGGCAGGGGAGAGGGTCCCATTTTGCAGCCTTTTGCCAATATCTCTGGTGTAAATATTCACACCCCTTAAGTGCTCTTAAGCCACTAACGGCTTAACCACTGGCTTGTAGGAACTAGATCCAGAACATCACTCCTAGTTATAGAGAATTTATGACAAAGAACTGACTCCAAATTAAAGCTACTGTCATGTGGGAGTGGCAGCACTGGAACAGGAACTTGGGTCCTGGTTACTAAGAATATTCCCATCAATAACTATTTCTTCCACAATCACCAAATGTGGATGGATCCTTCCCTCCTTTAAAGGTCAAATTCTTATATTGTTTATTTAGAATAAACATTTCCTAAATCTAATATTTTGGTCGCATCTTCTAATTCATTTGTATAAAGAGGATAAAAAAGTTTCCTCACTTTACTTAACCTACATTTTAACTCTTTTTAAATTCATTTTATTTGTTCCATTTAAATCTGTCATCCAATTGAAACTGACTTGCCTTACTAATATGAAATAAAGATTTCATCTTTTTTCCTCAACATTTAATCAATTCTTTTAGGTTCATTTGCTGAAATTCTGTCACTGTAAATTTTACTCATTATCATAAACTAAATCCATACTCAAATATGTTTTCTGGGCTTTTTATTCTGCTCAATAATAATCTGTGTTTGTGTCAGTATCAGACTTTCAATTGTTACAGCTTTATAATGGGTTTTATTATTTGTTGAGACAAATATTCCTATTTATTCACCATCTTCAGCTACTGTCACTCATACTTTCAAGCTTATGCATACCTTCACAAACTTACTTGGAAAAAACTTGACATCTTTGTATTATAAAACGTCTTATCTAGTATCTGACACACCTCCATTAACTCACCTTTTGTGTACCTAGAGAAAAAAATGTATACTTTCCTTCAGAGGAGATCTAATTTTTATTAATTCTATTCCTAAATACTTTATGTTTCCATTTTGTGCAAATGAAATCATTTTCCCTCACTATTCAATCCAATGTTTTTGCTTCTGGTTCCATTTCAATGGACAGAAAAATTATTACTCTGCTTGTTCTTTGGACAGCTGTCCCTAAAATGTTTATTTATCCTAAACTATTCTCACTGAAAAAAGTTTCTAAACATAGAAATCCTATGACATCTTTGGCACACATCCAATGTTTTTTACTTTAAGTTGACTACTACAGAAATATCACTTACTATTAAAGCTCAAGAAAAATGACCTATCATCTAAAAACTCCATCATTTACTCAGCTACAGTTTCCTTGAGGTTACTATTTTTTTTTTTTATTATTGTAACCTTTGGGAGCTCAGCTAAGAAACTGTTCTCAAAACCTAGAGATAATATGGTATTTTTTAAATGTGCATGGACCTGGGAGCCAGAAGACAAGGGCTCTAGACTTGACTTGGCTACTCATTATCATTATAATCTTAATAAAATTAAACCTCTTTTGCTTCCTCTGTAGCAAATGAACAAGCTGAATTATATTGCAACCAAGAGTATGTGTAAGAAGCAACAAGAATGTTGTTTTCATTTTTGTTTTCCACTCCTCCCCCCATACAAATATTCACTGCCTGTGAAAAAGCTATTGTGGCTGACTCTTCTCCTCTAGCTGGACATGGACCTGTGGATCAGCAAAAGATATTCCTGTAAACACACCAGAATCCTGCAGGACCTCATCCAGCAAACATACCTGGACCGAGGGACTGGGGAGGCTGACAACTACAAAGAGACGTGTAGCCCTTTTCTCTGACTGCAATGAAGCTGAGCAGTATCAAAATAGATGGGCTGAGTCCTCTGTAGCTCAAAGGGTGAGATGATGAGAAAAGACAAGGAGCAAGGGGGCTCCCTCCTACTATCTTAACAGCTGTTAACTGGTGCTATTTTAGGCTGCTTTCCCCTCAGTCACTCTTGGGATTACTCCTTAAAAGACCTTAGCAGTCTGACCTACACTCAGTTAGCAAACAAAGTAATTTAACTGTACATCTAATGGTATCCAGCAGCCAGAGACAAAGAAACAAATAAAATACTTAACAAACATCAGCAACAAATATTATAGACTTCAGAACAAACCTATTTTGATTAAAAACAGAAACTTAAGTGCTGATTTTTGCCTTGCTATTCAACACCATCCTGGAGATAATAAGCAAATGCAATATATTAAAAAATTAAATCATTGTTACAAATATTAAAAAAGACATGAAACTTTATTAACTAGCAATAATCACCTAGAAACATAAATTGATTTTTTAAAAAAACTTCCATTTACAAAAATAAAATAGGTAGAAATAAACATAATAAGAAAAGCATAGGACTTATACAGAGGAAATGACAAGAGCTTCTTGATGTAAAAGAAGATATAAAAGACATCAAAGAAAATCTGAATATGTGGAAAGTCATAGTCATAGATGGAAGGATCAACTTTCATAAAATTAATATATTAATTAGCAAAGCTCCAACAAAAATTTTGATACTATTTTGCCTAGATTTATTAGATAAAACTTTTTTTTTTTTGAGACAGAGTTTCGCTCTTGTTGCCCAGGCTAGAGTGCAATGGCGCGATCTCGGCTTACCGCAACCTCCGCCTCCTGGGTTCAAGCAATGGGTTCAAGCAATTCTCCTGCCTCAGCCTCCCGAGTAGCTGGGACTGCAGGCGTGCGCCACCATGCCCAGCTAATTTTTGTATTTTTAGTAGAGACGGGGTTTCACCTTGTTGACCAGGATGGTCTCGATCTCTTGACCTCGTGATCCAGCCGCCTCGGCCTCCCAAAGTGCTGGGATTATAGGTGTGAGCCACCATGCCCAGCCTTATTAGATAAAACTTTATTACAGTATACATGGAGGAATAAACACTCAAGAAAAGCCAAAGAAATTACTTTAAAAATATAAAGAATATTTTTGAAATTAACTAGAATCAGAACATAACTATAATCAAGACATACTTCAGAGCATAATATAACTATATCAGAACACAATATAATAATAATCAACTCAGTAGACATAAGTATAGACAAATCAGATCAATGGGGAAAAAAAAGAGAACTCCCTGCATTCCAGAGTAAGAATTCAACATAAGCAAAATTAGAAGTGAAAAGATTAGTCACAATGTTGAAATATCTGGCCATTCATCTACAGAAAAATAAATATACTATATTCAAACACCAAAGTCCATCAGATTCCAAACCTGACTGGATTAAAAAAAAAAAACAAAAAACCCAAAGTCTAGATGAACATGAAATTAAAAATTCATTTTTCAAAACCTTAGAAAAAATTAGGAATCTTCTTTTATAATCAAGGGGTGAAATGACCTGTAGTCTAGACAGAAAACCAAAATTATATGTTTTTTAAAGATAAATGGATTTAGCCAAATAAAAATATAAAATATTTAGGGTAAATAATACCCACAAACAAGACAAAGTTGGAGAAATATTTAAAATGTAGATGACAGAAAATATAAAACATTCAAAGAGCTCTAACAAAATAACAACACAACAAGATAAAGAAAAGGTGCCAAAAGATAGACATAAGCAATTCACGTAACACTAAGTATTAAGAGCCAACAGGCATATGAAAAAATGTTCAGTGTACCCAGAAAATGCAAATTAAACCAGCAATGAGCTTTCATTTTATATATATCAGACTGGTAAATACTGAAAAGAATACTTATATCACCTACTGCAGGTAAGGTACAGGGAAATGAAACACTTAACACATCGCTGATAAAAATGTAATGCCCGTTTAAGTACAGTTCTGTGGAGAAGGTGTTCTTACAAAGGATAAGTATTCTGGCCCCTAGAACAGGGCATAAATTTCTTTGATCTTCAGGCTCTCTTGTGCAACCTTCTGATAATAATTTAGCTTTGTGTGAGCTTATCCCACAAGGAGTGGAAAGGATGGCCTGCCAGCTCTAGCATTAATATCCACTTGGCATATTTCTCACTGTAAATTAGTAAATTGGCAAATGCATAAGGATTTGTCTGTCATATTGTTTATGATGATTCCATTCCCTGAAAAAGATTTCATATATACTCTCAGCATTCTGACAAAGCTAAGCTTTCTGACTTGACCCTGAACTTTGCTGGCCATCTCTGGCCATACCTTAAGTCAGAATCAAAATCTCTGGAGCGGGGCCGAGTCTTGTGTATGTTTTTGAAAGCTCCCCAAGCTGATTCTAATATGCAGCCAGGGGTGTGAACTATTGCCTTACCCTATTCTTCTAAAATGGAACAGTTGGCTCTATACAACAATTTTACTTAAAGTTCATTGTGAGCATTAAAAATTTCAAAAGCACCATAAATAAGGAAACCTGTAGTTATAACACCAGAAATAATAGCCATCAAGTAGTTCTATTCCAACCATGCTAAGGCCCTACACATCAAATCACGTCAATACAATGCTTTTGCCCTCGCTACATAAAAACAACTACTAACCTTATCTTCAACTATATTACTAAGGCTATGTTACTGGAATCATCTTTTTATTTTCTTCCATATAGTCTCCCTATAATAAAAATTACTCATTCAGATATTGTTCCAAAATTATGTAAAACTTATTTTAAAGAAAAGAGGATCCACTTAACATATTGAATGTAAGCCTGCATTTGTTATGTTGTTACTATATTGCAGGTAAATGGATATTGTTAATAATTCATTCCTCCTTTTTTATGAACGCCTTCACTGACTACTTTCTGTATCATATGTCAATAATATAATTGAAAATACAGCTTATAAAACAATTCATAAAATTTTCTATGCCATTTACAAGTCATTACCTTCTGAAAGGAACAGGTCTGACAATTTGGAATTTCTCTTCTACAGTCTTTAATGATCTTTTTGTAAAAAATCCTTAAAACTTTACTCATTTAGCAAAATTTAAAATATTGAAAAACAGCATGCTTAATGAAAACCACCTAATAGATCCAAAATTGTCATAAATTCCATCAAACAGGCAATGTCCTATGGTATCACACATCAACAGACTAGGAAGAATAACCAAAGACACATGACCCATTCCACCCTGCAAAAGGCTAGCAAGCTTGTCTTATGTCTCAATGTGACAATGCAACTGCAAACAGTTACTTCCAGAAAAGAAGCTTAAGAGTTTGACCAGTAGTGGAATAGGCCAGAACCCAGTGATCTGAGGCTTTGGCACTGGCTATGCTTATAATAGGCAAGATATCTGTCAGGTTTCATACTTAAAATATTAAGCAATCAGTACAGAGGGGCAATCAAAAGAGCTACAGCCAGAAAGATGACTGAATACCAGCATTGTTGGAGGTCATATCTAATTATGGAGGCAGAAGATGGTACCCAGAGAATATGATAACTGGTAAAAAGCACCAGGGAGATCCAGCAGTACAGCAGAAGTCATCCTGGTAAACAGATGAATAATGCAAAGTCGATGAACAGGAAATAGACATGCAGCTGGGGTGGCGGAGGTTTAATCAACAAAAAGGTATGTCAGCAGAACTTCATCCTCTTCAAGATCAGAGCAGGGTCTCACATTTGAAGGAAACGGAATACTGAAGTTTGATAAGAAAAGGCTCAGAAAAGAAGTGATTCTGATAATTATAGATGGAGGCTTTGATACAAGAATGGACAGCCCAGACACTACAACTAAAGAAGAAAGTCAGATCAAAAAGTGTAATGAGGTTGGGCTGATGGTGAGTCACTGGAACTAATGAACTAGGGCTGTCCCAAACTCCCCATCTTAGCACAGCTTAGGGCCCAGGGCCTGCTCTAAGACTGAGTCTACTAGTACCACAACAGGTACAAAGAGAGAAAGGTCATGATAGCAATGTTAATAAAACACAGGGTCAAACTTAACACAGATATTATAGTGGCCTGTTTGCATATTCTCAGTCACCTGGCCCATTTGCGTACTCTCAGTCACCTATGAATATTGTGACCATCCATGTTGGATTTTCTTGATTTCGAATCTCATAAGTAAACTATGTCTTTAATATTTATCAACAAAAAAAATTTTTAAAGAAAATTGTGAAACCCAAATACTTAATGAGTCAGATAATCAGTTGTACTTCTCATAACACAAAATGTTTAGTCTCAAAAATGAAATGTCTTTCCTCAAGTGAGGTGAACCTAGCTTAAGAAGTTAGAACAACAACAAAAAGATAAAGCAGGCGCATGACTCTAAATTCAATGACATCGGAGCTAGAAATCCCCCTTTTCAGGGACGATCATGAAAAATTCACATTGCTTACTTAACAGTACAATGAGTTGGCTTTCTTGTCCAGAATCCACTTCCCAAAGCAGACAAATTTATCTGAGGGATAAGAGTATTCTGGCAATAAGCAATAGGTGATTCTTTTCCACTATGAGCAACATTAACTCTCAACAGATACATTTCTGAAACATATCAATGAGAATGTAAATGACCCTACAAAATTAGTTTGTGAACAGCTAGCTAAACATCTCCTTGACCTCCTGTATCTAACCCAAGACCTATTTTTTTTTTTGAGATGGAGTTTTGCTCTTGTTACCCAGGCTGGAGTGCAATGGCGCAATCTCGGCTCACCGCAACCTCCACCTCCTGGGTTCAGGCAATTCTCCTGCCTCAGCCTCCCGAGTAGCTGGGATTACAGGCACGCACCACCGTGCCCAGCTAATTTTTTATATTTTTAGTAGAGACGGGGTTTCACCATGTTGACCAGGATGGTCTCAAACTCTTGACCTCGTGATCCACCCACCTCGGCCTCCCAAAGTGCTGGGATCACAGGTGTGAGCCACCACGCCCGGCCACCAAGACCTATTTTTCCTGCATCTTAAATATTTCCCAGAACCTTGTTGAGCTAATATTTTGTAAACTGCTTACAAGAATACAGATGCATGTAGTAGGTATTATATACTTGTTTGCTAATTAAGTAACAATTCTTCCATTTGTTCAACCTTCATCTCACTGTGGTCTATTTCAATAGCATCCTAACTAGTCTCCTGGCACCATGCCAAAGACAGAAACTTCATGAAATTACCCTAGTCACTGTCACAAAGCCCGTCAATGGTTCCTCATTTATTTTAGGATTAAGACCAAAATCCATTACAAGGTTTTTGATATTCTACATGGTCTAGTCCCTGCTTAACTTTCCAGCTTCATTCCCATCCTGCTCTCTATAGCTCTTTGCTCCAGCCAAAATGGCCATTCCCTCCAGCCTCTAGCACTGGATATCCCTTCTGCTCACCCACCTAGCTCCCAAAATGTTAACTATTTCTTCCTTCAGATCTTGCTAAAGTACCACTTGATCAGGGAAGCCTTCAATTAAAATATGAAGGAGTAGCAGAGAAAGTTAGCTAAAAAGTTTGGGTGTGGGGTTTTCTGGGGGTGGGGAGTGTTCTTAGTGTTCTTTTGCTTATCTGAGCCCCAATTTACTACTCTATAAGATACCAATTCATCAACTGAAGAATGGATAAACAAAATGTGATGTATCCATACAATGGAACATTATTCAATACATGTTATGACATAAATGAACCTTGGAAATAGAGTAAGTGTAAGAACCCTGTCACAGAAGTACACCGGTTGTATGATTCCATGTATATGAAATGTCCAAAATAGACAAATCTGTAGTGACAGAAAGTAGATTAACGAGTATGAGCTTTCTTTGTTAGATGATGAAAATGTTCTGTAATTAGATTGTGGTGATAGTTGTACAATTTTGAAATGCACTAAAAACTACCAAATTGAACACTTTATGAATCTTATGGTATGTGAATATCACAATAAAGCTGCTGTTTTTGAAAAACAGCAATAATTTTCTTCTTGAGATTTTCATGCTGAGGATTACAAGAGATTTAATTAATGTATGTGTATATAAGTATACACAGGTACGTGTGTAAACACATGATAGGTACTTAGCACATACCAGACCTATATAAGTACTTCAATAAACAGTAAGTACTCTTCCAATCAAATAACACACAGATTTTAACTGAAATTCAAATGAACGTATAATGTGCTTTTTGGGGTTGGCTTTTACTGTTTTTACAATCCAATAAAAAATATCTGAGCATTAAAAACAATCTATGAACTTTTCTCATTGTGTAAAAATGCAAGTAAGCTATGCAAATATAGTTTAACATACCATATCTTATTCACATTTTAACTTATAAAACTATCATTTAAGAAGGTCAATCTATTTTATGCCTATGATAAAAACTAAATTCTTTGAAACACCAGCTCTTATAAAATTATGTATGCAAAATAAACTCTATAAATTAATACGCTTACCAGAGGCATTATATGAACAGTAAATGCATCTGTGATCTTAACATTACAAATACATAACTGAACAGAACTCAGTACTGAGCCTTGCTTTGTCTTATCAATTTTAGGGTACTGCGCCAATCTTTTAAATTATCACATCCTCACGACACAGCTGGTTTAACAGAATGTTCCTGATTCAGTTTTTAAAAGAAGTAATGCCTAAAACTGTTGGCACAAAGACAAAACTCTGAATTTAGGCCATATGAATGTCACTTCATTGTTCTTACTGAAAGAAATAAGCTCAACTATAATCTAACTTCAGCAGCACTGCATCAACATTCTGCCAGCTAAGCAGGCCCTGAAATCAGAGGGCCTCTAGCGATTCATATAAAAAGTAGCATTTAACATTAATACAAAGTATGCAAATGCATCTTATAAATAAGAAATACTATTATAATTCATGTTGAAAAACAATAATAATATACACTGCTTTTAAGTTATGTTTGATGACGAAACCCACAGATTTTTTTTCTCTTTTTCTTTTTTCTTCAGGAGGGTAGGGGCAACATTTGAAACACATAATTTACTTAATGAAAAAATTATTTTTCATTACTTTTAATAAAAGCTATTAATAAATTAAGTTTTCCTCTGTTCATCCCAAGAAATTCACTAAATAAAATGTTATGAAATTTTATCTTTTTTAATCACTAAAAAATCATTTTATGCATTCAGGAATTGTTACGCTGAGAGACAACAGTAGCATAATATTAATAATCAAATTATAAAAGGGGTCATATATGTATGCTCCTACTTTTTTTTCTATTATAAATTCATCCCAACAAAAATTATTGCAGCCCTATCCAATATTTTCTTGTCTGCACATTTACCAGAGTTTAAATAAGCATTAAATACAGAAAGAAGAACAAAAGGACAATCAACCAATAACCTCCAGAAGCTTATACTCAAGTAGCTAAGAAAAACATGAAGAGGTGGTGGCTCAAGCCTGTAATCCCAGCACTTTGGGAGACCACGACGGGCAGATCACGAGGTCAAGAGATTGAGACCATCCTGGCCAACATGGTGAAACCCCATCTCTACTAAAAATACAAAAAAAAAAAAAATAGCTGGCTGTGGTGGCACGCGCCTGTAGTCCCAACTACCTGGGAGGCTGAGGCAGGAGAATTGCTTGAACCGGGGAGGCGGAGGTTGCAGTGAGCCGAGATTGCGCCACTGCACTCCAGCCTGGCACTTGGCGACAGAGTGAGATTCTGTCTCAAAAAAAAAGACATGAACAGGATGATGTGTATAATAATGCAATGATGTTTAAAGTGAAGAAGAGAACAGATGAAGCAGTAACTGTCTGGCTGACTCAAGGAAGAATGCATCTTGAAAGAAGAGTAAGAATCACTGTAACGCAGGCAGAGAGATGACGGGGTGCATTCCAGGCAAAGGTAGCAAATAGGAAGGCACACCATGCTTCCAGAACTGGAAGATGAAAGGCTTCATCCCACAGGAGACAGAAAGTCTGTGAAGTAAGGAGGGAAGGGTCATGAAGAGCCAGCCTTTAAAAGGAACCCTTAGCAGCAATGTGCAAGATGCAAACAGGACCAATATGGAAGCTGTGGCAATAATCCAGGTGATCATGAAGGGAGGGCTGAAGTAAGCCAGTGGCTGTGGAGAGGAGAGACTACAGACATTTGAGACGGAAGATTGGCAAGTCTTGGTCAAGAACCGAAAGGGGTTGGTGTTAACCAAGCTCTGGTTTCTGGCTTGGGGAGACTGTGGATATCAGTATTACCAACCATCGTGGAGAGGATCCTAGCATTCAAAACCGAACTCAAAAAAATCCCTTTCCCTCTGAAGTCTCTACTAACCATGTAGTTCAATGTGATTCCTTCTTATTTTTTTTGTGATTCCTTCTGTGAGCCAGGCTGGAGTACGGTGGCATGAACAGGGCTCCTGGGTTCAAGCAACCCTCCCACCTCAGCCTCCCAAGTACTGGGACCACACGTGTGCCTGTGTGTGTACTCAAATGCTGGACTCGAACTTCTGGGATCAAGCGATCCTCTCACCTCAGATTCCCAAAGTGATAGGATTACCAACATAAGCTCCCATGCCCAGCGGACCAATCTGATTCCATCTGTTTTTGGACTCCCGGTCTGTTTTATGTACAACAGTCATTTTGGTAAGTCACAGTGCACACACATTTCTCATTTGACTTCCTTATGATAACTTTTCATATATAATTTCAATAAGCTCCTCAAGAGCAAAGAACATCTGCCACAACATAGTACATGCTCTATAAACGCTGGTTGACTCAAAAGTGTTGATGTTATGAAAACATTCCTAGGAAGAAAGTGCTACTATCCTTTTCTAGGGTCTTAAAATTTTAACTCCTCCCCTCATGAGTTGTATTTAACTCTCTCATACAACAAATTCAAGAGAAGACAAAGAAGACATCGACAGATGCTGGTGAAAAAAAATATATTCTTCCACTTTTCAGGGCTATGGCAGACAAGGTCAGAGCCCTACTGAACACTGAGACTAGCAATTTCGTTTCAGTATTAACCTATTGCTCCAGAATGGTTAAAACGCCTTTATGAGATGTGTACTATGAATGCCCAAGGACAATGGGATACCCTCAGACTGACTGAATCACTCTATTACTAACTGCTAAAAAACAAAGGCTTTACAAACATCTGCTTTTGGTTCAATCTTGGATTCAAGGAGTACAATTAAACAAGATTTGGCTGTGGCTGGTTACAGGGTTCAGGTAACGACATGTAGAAATATTTAAATGGTCACAAAGCAAGATAACCACATAGTTCACAAGTACCTAAACAACATTTTTACAAGACAAGCTGCTATGATATAATACACTGTTCTTCTATAAGAACTTGTTAATTATAGCTTTATTCTCACTATAAATCTGTCTTACTATTTTTAAAAAAGTACATGGTGAGGATGGGAGAAGGAAGGGAAACAGTATCAAAGAGAGATTAGAAACTAGAGTCCAGTTTATTTGAGCAAAAATGTATTCTACATTACTATCTCCTTTTTAACTAGTAAAAGTATTTAACTTGAATTAGTAATTATAATTCTCCCAATAACTACATATATTCACTTAAAAACTTTCCTAAAACTAAGATAATTTTCTGCCATCTGGCACAACAATATCTCCATATGGAAGAATTACAGATCAAAAAAAAAAGAAATATAGAGATTGTAAATGCAGTATATTTGGCTGCATTTACAAACCTCCTCAAACTATATTCGATAAGACTTTAAGAGAGTTTTTTCTCATGTCAATATTTTCTCTTTTATATTATTTGCTTATAAAACAAAACTACACTAAATAAATATTTTGGTAAAGAGTTAACCTGGAAAAATGTAAATTTAATTTCGCATATTTTATGCATTAGTTTGCTCAGGCACCCGCAGCATAGTTGGGAGCAAGAACAGCTAGGTTCTATTCCAGTTCTTTGCCACTGTATGACCTTGGAAAAGTCACAATTTTTCTATACTTCAATTTTCTTTGGGCAAAACAAACATGATAACAGAACTTGTGTTTGCTTAATTCATGGGTTTGATATTGTATTATGATACTTTTGGCAAAAAAGTAAATAGACTATGGTAAGTGTTTTGAGATCTTAAAAGAAAAAGTGTGATTGAAATACTGAACAAAAGCAGTATTTCTGCCAAATCCATATGTTAGGAAGAGAGTTACAGACAGAATAATAGCTCAATGGTATCGGTTGTATTGACTTAAGTGAACTCTGAAATCTAAGTATGTCATCATGAATGTTCTTTATCAGAAAATTTACTACATATAAATACTACACATTAGAACTTCAATTAGAAGAATGAGGGAAAGTTATTATCATTATATTAAGTTGTCTAGTGCCTTAAGATAGCTGATGTTGATTCAAACAACACTGTGCTAACAGAACTGTGGAAGAGAACTGGTATCTGATAACCCCACAGAGATTAGAGTCTATTTGTGGTCTTCTTCCCCCTACCTCCCCCACTGCCCCCCATTATGACTAATTGCAAGAAACTTTGCCAGAATAACACAAATTACTAAGAAATCCAAGGCTGGTAAATTTTCATCAAAGAAAATTTAACTACTGATTTTACAACTGTCTGATGTGTGCATGTCTACATTTTCTATCTTACTGATTACCATTCAAGAAAACATTCTTCATGCTATTTTCAACGGCTTTTAATCTATTTGGATTAGTCTGAAGAATTAGCATGCAAGGAATAGCAATGATAATAATACCTCAGCATTTTTTTTTCCATGGAGGAATATATACTTACAGCTGCTGCTCCAGGACTTTAACAAGGACTTTATGCTAATTTCAAAAAACACAGAATCCTGTAGACTCAACATAGTGTCTCAATCAGCTGCAAAAGCAGCAGCAGCAGCAGAAGCAGAAGCTGAAGCAGAAGCAGCAGCAGCAGCAGTGGTGGTTTTGCCGTTCTATCTCTCCAAGCCGCTGTCCCTTCTCTTCTCACAGGCAGCAGAGTTTTGGCCCACAGTGCATTGGCTTCATTACCATGCAGTCTTGCAGTGACGCACAACTATAGTGGAAACGCCGCTGAATGCAGATGAACTATCCAGTTGAATAAAAGCTTACAAATTTATTATAAGTGCCCAGAAGGACACCCTCACCTTTCTTTATGCAGATATACACATGGCCAAAATTATCTTCTCTGTTTATGTTCCTGTTACCAGTTCTGAGGAGCAGCGTCTCTAGATGTGTAATCACGACTGCTAGTAAACAGACAAGGGTAGAAGCTCTGCCCTTGGATACCAACTTTTCTCACAAAGGGCCTTAGAAATTTTTAAACAATAAATAAATTAGGATTTAGTATAAAATCTTTTAAATCTTTTCCTTTAATAGCCAATCAAAAAAAAATTGGAGGTATTTAACTCACTTCAATATCAGTTTCCTTTAGGTGATTTTAGTAGTAAATTCTCTCCACCCCTCTACACACCCAGTCAGTAAGCAGTGATTTTCTCAGCATGTTTGTGATGATGCAGAGTCTACTGTCTCACTTACCCCACTGGAGATCACGCTGGCTAATGGAATGAAAAGATGATGTAATGAACACTGGCTGAGCCTCCATCAGCCTCTAAATTGCTCAGCTCAGGACAAACTTTCCTCTGATACATGCAACTTACTCAAAAGCGATAACTCTATTATAATAATGGGATCAGTTAAAAACACAGTCTTCTATTCTTACTATAGCACATAATTCCCTTGAAAATCTTATAGTAAAAAATGTCAATGAATAGCGAGAAATCCTCTGGCCAAAATAAAATACTACACATTTGTAAAACTTCCTTCTGTAGAATCTGTTCTAAACTGAAAACAACACTATTAAAGCCTAACCTCTTCAAAACAGTAGAAAAATTTCACAACCAAAATGAACAAATAATATGTCATTATCAGAAGAAAAATGTCTTGGCCTCCTATTAGTTTACTGCGACTTTGAAGGTCATGTGTTTAGAGCTGTATTTTTCCATATTTAGCAATACATTTGTACCAACCCAGCTATAGCACTGTATCCTTTAAGTAACACAAAGAATAAGAAAATGCAGTGATCAAAGTCATAACTGAATAAATTTATTCACAGCCAAATGGCTAAACATTGTATCAGAAGCTAAAATAACATCCTTCCAAGACAACAATTACACATTATGGGAAATTCATTAAAAGATATTCAGTGGTAGTGGTGTTTTTTGGAAAGGGTGGGGGTTATTTGAAGGTATTTTTTTTCTTTTCGGAGCAGTTCAAGAAATCTGGCCATCCCTACTCAAAAAGTAAATTCAGATCAGGAAGGCAAAGGGTAACCAACACAGAACCATAATACCACAATACTGTTGTCTGGGTACAATGTGATCAGAGACATTTCAGAACTACTGCAGACACTAGGGTTTCTCCTCATATAATGGAAAACATGCCTTAAGATGCTGAATGAAAAAAGGGCATCCCACAACCCAGAAACACTACCTACTACAGTACATCCACTCTTATACATTAACAATACATGTCAACATGCAAAATACTCAGTTTTACAGAAACCAGTTTAATTTTTCTTTCTGATTAATTTACCCCCAAAGTGATTTCATAATATAATCCTCTTTTCATCAAATAGCTGTTAACAAATTCAGGAAATAAGCCAATTTAGACCCAAACAAACTACACTGTTAAATGCCAAGGGTCAGAACTGAACCATGTCACTAAGTAGACAAGTTAGTAGGCATAAGCCCAGATATTTTACCATATTCTTTCTACTTCTATTAAGCTAAGCCTATTACTATCATAAAAGTCTTAAAAGCTACTTACTACTATTTGGCTGTAATGTCCCATCAAAATAACTAAGGCTCATTCCCAGTAAACCTTTACAAACTACAACAAGCAAAACTATCTGTCATATAGAATGTTAGAACATGATAACTTTGGGAGGAAGAGTAGGGGCCAAATAATAGGTGATTTTCTCACAACTTCAATAAAAATGAATTTTCTGCTTATCTACATACATCTATAAAAATAAATCAGAACCTAAAGTTTCTTTTCTATCTAATCAGTCATATATATAATGTATATACATTATATATACACACACACATATATTTACATACATATATACATATACGTATATGTATATATGCGTGTGTGTGTGTGTGTGTGTGTGTGTGTACCTCCAAGGCAAATTAATGTTTCTTTGGAACACAAATGCATAAAATTAATTTCAGAGCTTCTTTTAGAAGGTCCATTTTACATTAGGGCTTTATCATACGCAGAAAGCAGGTGACTATATCCCTTCCCATTTATATGCAGACTAATTCAATAGGCCTATGTGGACAGAGCCACATTCTCTCTCTGAACTCAATTCTGAAATGGAAAGAATAAAACTAATAGTGTTACTATTTCAACTATAAAACACAATATCATAGCAAAGCTTAGTGGGTTAAGTATTTTCTTTCTAATTCTTCCCAAACTTTTATCATGCAGATTACTAAAGTATTAACGAGGAAAACTACATATGTGTCCAACCAATCAATCCTTTTAGATGATAATGGCAGAGTCCCACTTGTATCCTGAATGCTTTCTCAATCCTTTGATTACTAATCATATTTTTGTTTTGTTTGTTTTGAAATAGGGGTCTCATTCTGTTGCCCAGGTTGGAGTGAGTGGCAGGAACAAGGTTCCCTGCATCCTCAACCTCCTGGGATCAAGCCATCCTCCCACCTCAGCCTTTCAAGTAGCTGGGTAGACAGGCGCACACCACCACGCCCAGCTAATTATTTCTTTCTTTCTTTTATTTTTTTTTTGGAAAAGTAGTTTCTGGCCATGTTGCCCCAGATACTAACTCTGTTTTTAAATTACACAAAGAATAATACTGCTATCAATCTTCAAATGAGTTTTCTATCCTTAACCTGCCAATTAATCACAGAAACTAAGTCATAGCCTAGAGCTTACTGTAAGATTCTCAAAAGACAAGAGGTGCCAATTTTCATTTTATTCTTACTATAAATTCAGAATTCTCCAAATTTTATCACATACCCCATCACCATAAAAAGATAGCCACTGAAATTGTTCCCTGATGGCATATCCTTGGCAAAGCAGAAAAAACTAATTTGGATAATTTCTTTCAATTATACTCCTCCCCAACTTTTAGATTACCTATTAAAGACAGCTTTTTAAATGATAAATTTTAAAGCATTTTTAAGAAATTCCAACATCAATATTATCAGTCCTTATTGAATAAGATCCTCCTGGCATGAGCAAAATACTATATAGTAAAGATTTGACAAGAAAGATGACCATGGAAGTTCTCGCTCTCAACAAGTTAGAAAGTACATTTCTCTATTTCTTTTAATCAGCTTCCGATTCTATGCCCATTTTGGCATTTTGAGGATTCATGGAAGTAGCTACTTGTTTTACATTTTTAAGCAGAAAGTCAACAGAGGTACACTCCAATACACCAAAACCATATGTACCAGGAAAAATTGTTAATAAAACTTATAAAATATTGCTATTTAGATATGGATCCAAATAAAATGTTTCTTGATAGAGAATGAAGTTTGGATTTAACTGGAAACATTATGCAATTCATGGGAATTAAATGCTCTGGCTAAACAAAATTCTTCAATTACTCATTCTTAGGAAAAAAGTACAAATACATGAATAATTCCTCATATTGATGGTTTTAAATGTCTCCAAAATTATTAAACTGGTATCCAGAATTACAATAAGTAAAAAACAGAAACTGGCAAGTTTTTCTATACAAATGTCAAATGCGTTATCAATCCTAGAATCTTCTACAGCCCCACAGATTTCAGCTTTTCAGAGTCCTCTCTTTTCTGGAGTTTATAAAAGAGACTGAAAGGTTTTAGATAGGTTTGGTAAGGTGGCTCACACCTGTAATCCCAACACTCTTGGAGGCCAAGGCCGAGGATTGCTTAAATCCAGGAGGATTTCTCCAGCCTGGGCAACATGGCAAAACCCCATCTCTACAAAAAATGCAAAAACAAAAAATGTGCCAGGTGTAGTGGCACCCATTTATAGTCCCGGCTATTCAGGAGGATGAGGTGGGCCCAGGAAGTCGAGGTCGCAGTGAGACAAGAATGCACCACTGCACTCCGGCCTGGGCAACAGTGAGACCCTCTCAAAAAAAAAAAAAGAAAGAAAGAAAAAGAAAATAAAGGTTTCAGGTAGAAGGAAAGTTGCTTTTACATCTGTTATATAATTACCACCACACATGAAATATAAACAAGAAAAAAAATGGTTGTAACAATCACTTCATATTTTTCTTTGAAACCTCATTAAATACCCAACAAAATGTTAATAGTAACTGCCCATAGCATTGACTAACTTCTTGATACATTTATGTCTTTCTTCTGTTTACTTACACCTTCGTAAATTTCCCAAATTTTCTTCAATAAATGTTTTAACATTTTAAAACTTTACTACAAAAAGGAAGCAGGGGCCAGCCTCAGTGGCTCATGCCGGTAATCCCAACACTTTGGGAGGCCAAGGTGGGTGGACTGCTTGAGGCCAGGAGTTCGAGATCAGCCTAGACAACATGGCGAAACCTCGACTCTACTGAAAATAGAAAAATTAGCCAGGCATGGTGGTGTGCACTTGTAGTCCCAGCTACTCAGGAGGCTGAGACACGAGAATCAAGAATGTTGCAGGGAGTGAAGATTGTATCACTGTATCCAGCCTGGGCAACTAGGTGAGTCTCTGTCTCCAAAAAAAAAAAAAGCAGCAGCAGCAGCAGCAGCAGCAGGACTCCTTAGAGAAATACTGATTCTAGGACTGGCACAGAAAATATACATGATAAGCCTGGAGCATCTTGGAGTATCAAAAACAAAGAAAGCAGAGAAGGTAGAGAAAAAGAAGAGCTCAAAAAATAAAACAATGTGGTGTCAGAGATAAAGGAGCCAACTGAAAGAGCGCTTAAAGGTCAAATCTGAGCAACAAAATTAACAACATACGTTTAGAATATAATGAAAAGTAAAAAAATAAAAATCTGTAAGTCCATATTGACCTAAATGAATGACTGAAGAAGTAAATCAATAGGGGAGAAGAGATAATGTTTTCACTGTATGGGAAAGGAGTTAACCTAGTAGGTCTGACTGCTATCCTTTGAAAGGCCTTACAAGGTTGACCCTTGGCTGACATCTGAGAAATTAGATTTTGGGAGGGTCCCGCCACTACCAGAACCAGTTAAGAGTGACTCACTATGCCTAAACTGTTTGTATAAATAATATGATTTACACCAAACACCCGCTTTCCTCCTGGGAGTCTAAAATTTGAGTTTATGCCAGGTAGGGGGTGCCTACATGATTAGCTCTAATAAAAACCCTGGGCATTGTCTCTAATGAGGTTCCAGGGTTGGCACCATTTCACCTGTGGTATCACAGCTCATTCCTAGGGAAATAAAAACAGGGAGAAAGGAGTAACTTTATTATGGAGAAACCTGACAAACACTACCTCAGCCAAGAGATCAAGGTTAACATTATCAGTGATAAGTCAGTTTAATACTATAGACTCTTGATATGATATAACGAAAATGGCACTTAATCTGTATTCTTCTTCCCAAAAACCTTTAACCTCAGTCTAACCACTATAAAGAAAACATATGAGACAAATCCAAATTGAGAGACAGTATACAAAATATCCAACCAATACTCCAATATTATCAAGGTCATTAAAAACAAGGAAAATCTGAGAAACTGTCACAGACTAGAGGAGCCTAAGGAAATGCAGCAACTCAATATAAAGTCGTATCTTGAAATATAAAAAGGACAATAGATAAAAATAAGGAAAATCCAAATAAAGCATGAGCTTTCATAAACAATAATGCATCAACATTGGTTTATTAGTTGTAAACAACATACAATAATCATGTAAAATAGTAAAAGTAGTGGAAACTGATTGTAGGGTACACATAAATTCTTTGTACTATCCCTGCAACTTTTACTTTTGTGTGTGTGTGTTTTCTTTTTGAGACAGAGTCTTGCTCTGTCACCCAAGCTGGAGTGCAGTGGTGTGACCTCACCTCACTGCAACTTCCGCCTCCCAGGTTCAAGCAGTTCTCCTGCCTCAGCCTCCTGAGTAGCTGGGACTACAGGCATGTGCCCACCACGCCCAACTAGTTTTCTTTATTTTAGAAGAGACGGGGTTTCACTGTGTTGCCCAGGCTGGTCTCAAACTCCTGAGCTCAGGCAATCTGCCCACCTTGGCCTCCCAAAATGCTAAGATTACAGGTGTGAGCCACTGCACCCAGCCTATCCCTGTAATTTTTGTATAAAAGTATACCAAAATAAAAAGTTGGTTAAAAAAAAAAAAAAGAAAAACTTTCATTTTCCAGACTTCTACTTTTGGCCATGTTGGAGTAACTTGAATTGGACTTACTCTCCTGCCATAAATAATCACAACATTGTACAAAGTATATGATCAAGGTTTTCAGACACGACAAAGGAGGACAATGACCTCTGAGAGATGAGAGACAAATAAGAGGAACACTAAAAGTACCCCAACTTCTGCCTAGGGGCACTTTACGACTATGGTACAAAAAGGATCCCATGAAGTCCCAGGAACCATAGTAGAGGTCCCCATTAAATACTCAGGGCCTTCTGTAGATACTCCAGAAAGTCGTGCCTCATAATGGGGCTAGCATCTAAACACTCCTTAAAGTAGTTTCAAAGACTCCAAAACAATCCTCTAAACCAAGCTCAAAGGATGGAGCTCATCTGCAAGTAACTGCCTTCCAAAACAAACAACACTCTTTAAAACAATGTGACAAAATCCAGCATTCCACGATGTCACAAATATGCAGCATCCAATTAAAATGGATTAAATGTGTCACGGTGTAGGAAATGTGTCCTATAAAACCAGTCAACAGAGTAGACCTAGAAACAACAGAGATGACAGAATTAACAGAGAGGTTCTTTAAAAGGCAATTATAAATAAGTTCAAGGACATAAAGAAAAAAATAAATACAAGGAAGAAAAAATAGAAGATAAAAGACTCAAATAAAATGAAGAAAGAAAAACACAACATCTAAAACAATAAATTCACTGTGTGGGACTAACAGAAATAAGACTTTGTTGAAGAAAAGATCAGTAAACTGGTCAGGCATGGTGGTTCACACCTGTAATCCCAGCACTCTGGGAGGCCGAGGCAGGTGGATCATGAGGTCAGGATATCAAGAGCATCCAAGCTAACATGGTGAAACCCTGTCTCTACTAAAAAAAAAAAATACAAAAAATTAGCCAGGCATCGTGGCACGTGCCTGTAGTCCCAGCTACTCAGGAGGGTGAAGCAGGAGAATCGCTTGAATCCAGGAGGCGGAGACTGCAGTGAGCCGAGACTGCACTGCTACACTCCAGCCTGGGCAAGAGTCAGCAAAAAAAAAAATCAGCAAATTTAGAGAAATTGATATAGAAACTCTCCAAAGTGAAGCATAGACAACTAAACATAATGAAAGAAACAAACAAAAATGAACCTAGACTCAGGGACCTGTGGAACAGGTCTAATATGGAAATGGTCTAATATATATACGGAATTAGAATCTCAGAAGGAGTGAACAGAAAATATTAATTGAGGACAGGCACAGTGACTGACGCATGTAATCCCCAACACTTCAGGAAGCCAGTGCAGGAATACTGCCTGAAGCCAAGAGTTCAAGACCAGCCTGGGCAACATAGTGAGACTTCATTTCTACCAAAAACAATTTTAATATTAAGACCTATAGTCCTAGTTAGTCAGGAGGCTAAGGCAGGAGGACTGCTTGAGCCCAAGAGTTTGAGGTTATTGTGAGCTATGTTCACACCACTGCCCTCCAGTCTGAGCAACAGAACAAGAACCTGTCTCTAAAAAATAATAATTTTTTAAGTAAAGTAAATTTTAAAAAGAAAATATTGTTTGAAAAAATAATGATCAAAAATATTCTAAAATTGACTGGCTAAACCCACAGATCCAAAAATCTCAAGCAAAAGTAAACACAAACATGCAAAGAAAAGGCCTGCTAAGGTGCATCATAATCAAACTGCTGAAAACCAATGGTAGACAAACAATCTTAAAAACAGGCAGTTAGCCAGCACAGTGGCTCATGCATGTAATCCCAACACTTTGGGAGGCCAAGGTGGGCAGATTGCTTGAGCCCAGGAGTTCAAGACCAACCTTGGCAACATAGCAAAATCCCATCTCATAAAGAAAAAAAAAAAAGCAGGAAATTATACAAGGCAGATGTTAGAATGACATCACTGAAAAGCTTAAAGCATAAAACTACTGACCGAGAATTCTATATCCAATAAAAATATCTTTCAAATATAATTGGAAAGTAAAAATGTTTCCAAGACAGACAAAAGCTAAAAGACTTTGTCACCAACAAATCTGCACCACAAAAAATGAAAAGAAGTGCTTCAGGTGGAAGGGAAATCATGCAAGATGAAAACTTGGATCTATACAAATGAATGAAGAGTGTTAGAAACAGTAAATATGTAGTTAAAATACTTTTTATTTCTCATTTTAAATGTCCTTTCAAAGTTAACTATTTAAAGTAAAAGTGATTAACAATGAACAGTTGGGTTTACAATTATATAGAAATAAAATAGCACATAGGAGGAGAAACAGAAGTATCAGGTTTCAGGTTCTTATGTAAAATGTGATCCTACTATTTGAAAGTAGAGTGTGAAAAGTTGAAATTCATATATATATTTTTTTCATAAAACAAGCCAATAATAGAATAATAGAATAAATTAGAATGCTAAAAAATGTGCAATTAATCCAAAAGAAAGGAAAGGGAGTGGGGGAAGAAAATACAACAGATGGGACAAATAGGAAACAAACAGCAAGACAGACTAAAATCCAAATATGTCGGTGGTTACCTTAAATACAAGTGGTCTAAAAACTGCAAAGGATAATTGAATAAATAAAAGAGATCTCCTTGTGCCCTTACAGAGGTTAGAATCCAACAATGGAGATAAAAAGTGTGTATGTGCAAGTGTTCCCACATGCAAACATGCACATAAAATTACAAACTGTGAGAAAGTGCTATGAAGGCAGTGAAGGGGCTATACCGACCAAGGAAACCAGAGGAGGCCTGAGATAGGGTGGTCAGGGAAGGCCACTCTGTGGGAACATTATCAAACATGAAATCTGTTCAGCAGGTGGGTATTCTTCCAAAGAATGAAGCTTTATGCTCAACACTAAAAAGAAAAATGAATAAAAGCAAAGGAACTCTGGCTGATCGGGGTTAAAGCACTAGAGTCCTATCCACTGGGCTCTTCCACTTGCCTGAGATGATTCTCAAAGAACCTCTAAAATACCCAAAGGGCTCCAGGAAACATTAAAGTAGATCTTGAAATGCCCAAGAAGGGTTTTGAGCAGGAACAAGGTCAGATAGGCCACTTGACTGGTTAGGTGGTGAGTGAACTTGCAGAAATCACAGTGGAAGTCAATAAGCCACTTAAATTGCTGAGGTGAAAGACAATGATTTAAAAATAATAGTCTACTGATAATAATTAGGAAAAAGGTAGTAAGAATGAAATTAAGGAAACAGTTTCCATTTTTTCCTGCTAGATATTTCCTGATGCATTTGGTGACTAACACAATAGATAACATAAATAAAGTTAAAATATTCAAAGGTGACCCCCAGGCTTAGGGGACTGGGTAGAAGGTCGTGCTGAATGTGGAATGGCCCACTATGGGTCACATAAAGTCTAGGCTATATATTAATATATCTAAAATACAAAAGGATGAAAGGACTAGACAGCAGAGAAATAGACATATAACCAATTCCACAAAGCTCTCACAGCATCTTCTCTATTTATGAGGCGGAAAAGTGAATTAATTATTTTCAAGTACTTGCTAGCCAACAATAACCACATTTAATGAATTCAGCTGAACGGAAGAAAAAGCAAGCAGTAAAGAGACAATAATTCAAATGTAGCACTACTAAAGGAAAACAAAATAAACTACTGAGTAAGGAAGAGAATCTGTTGCTGAAACAGTTGGACCAGACTTCTGCCTAGAATTCTAAATAGAAAGGTTTCAGGTCATGTCCAAATTAACTGCTTATATTTAGAAGTATAAATCAAGTTTCTAATCATGGCTATAAGTGGGTTTCTAAAAAAGGTAAGTTTTATACAAATGTTACAGATTGGACCAATGTAATAATATACTCATAAGTTAGCAACATAAAACCAGTAAGGAAGTATTTTAACTAAGCTCTGTAATTTGGGGCGTGGTTACCTATGCAGCAATTATACTGCTTGTGTATGCTGTAAGGTACAATTACTGTTACGTTCCTGACACAGGTATTTATTAACAGCCCAATTTGTTCCTGGCTTTTGGTTTTAGCTCTTTTTATCTATTTCACACATTTTAAAAAATTGCTTCCTCTGCTAGAATGAAACAGTCTAGAAAATCCTGTAATCATAACTTTCTTCTTTGCTCTCACAAACCATACCAATTTCCCATCAAATCTGGCACAGTGCTAAAATATTATTTCTTCAAAGAAAAAAAATCTGCTCTTTTCAAATATATTTAAAAATCATTCTCAAGGTCCTAAGAAATATAGATAGGAATAAATTGCCTGAAACAACAATTCTTCAAGATACTGTTAATTAAAATCCAGATTTTAAAATTTCTATTCTAAAAGCTCCCAGTTACTGGATTTGTATTTTTATAACATAATGCATATTTATTTTATTGTCTTGAAGCTGGAATTACTAACACCAACATAGTTTCACTGACAATACAGGTTATACAGATGTTTGGGGAAGAAAAGAGTATCTGCCATTACAATTGGCTAGTCCTAATGGAACAGCACAAGTAAAATTCTAGGAGCCATCCATGTTGTGAATATAGAATTTACTGCCCAAAGCAGGGCTGTTTTGAGCATGAAGTAAGTACTATTAATAACGATGCCAGAACAGAGACATAAACCACAACTGCCCGGGTAGATGTAAACCACAACTACCCAGGGTGTACAGAGACTTCCTATAGTCACCTCCATGAAGCACCCATCACAAAATAAAGGCTCAGTATTTACTGCCAAAACTCGCCTTTTTCTGTTTCCTAAATCATCAGTAGTAAATGACTACTACATTTTCAATCAACTAGAGATTCTTTACCATTAAAGCCAACTTTAATATCACTCTAGTTTTAAACCAGAGGGGTGAGTCAGCAAGGCTGTAATAAAGTAAAGGTCTAAAGCAGGAAAGGAAGAAGCAATAAACTGCAGAGGCAAGCCAATGCAAGGGCAAAAATTACTCTTAAGAGGACCAGGCCAGGCACGGTGGCTCACACCTATAATCCCAACACTTTGGGAGGCCAAGGAGGGTGAATCACTTGACGTCAGGAGTTCGAGACCAGCCTGACCAACATGGTGAAACCCCATCTCTACTAAAAAGAAAGCAAAACAAAAATTAGCCAGGTGTGGTGGCACACACCTGTAATCCCAGCTATTCAGGAGGCTGAGGCAGGAGAATTTGCTTGAGCCCAGGAGGCAGAGGTTGCAGTGAGTCTAGACTACACTACTGCACTCCAGCGTGGGTGAAACAATGAGACTGTATTAAAAAAAAAAAAAAAAAGAATTAGAGAACCAGTAGGGCTAAGAAGATGAAAAGATTGTCCAGTAAAATTAAACAGGCAAGTTCAAAACACAGACAAATGTTTATGCATGGTTAACCTTAACCTAAATGTACTGTATTCAAAGTAATTTGGAAAAACCTAACTTCATAATCTTAATATTCTTTAAAGCCCCACTCCAAACCTAGAAAATCAGAATCTATTGTTTAATAAGATCCCCTAGGTGACTCTGAAGCATGTCCAAGTTTAAGGGCTACTTATAAATAGGAAATTTCAGAAGCCTAAGAAATAATAAAGATAAATTTTCTGTATTCATTACAACGAAAATTTCAGTTTTTTTTTTTTTTAAAGTTTCTTCATCAAGTAGCCTGAAAATGTATATCAGCTTATACTTCCTCTTGAGGACAGTGTAGGGGTCATCAAAGGGTCCATTTAGTCTTAAGTTACTCTTCAGAAACACAAAATACCATCAAAAGTCTAAGTAAAAGTACAAGAAGAATTTAGGTAAGGTTCCTATAATTTACTTTGTAATAAAATCATTTTGGATTGTTGTTTAACAGTTAAAATAAGTCAGTGATGGCATGTCTGCTTTGCTAGCTATAGAATTTAGAAAAATATAATTCCAAAGGACAGACCAATCCTCATCCTGACTGCTATCTTTTTACAAAGAATCATCTGAGATGGTCTAGCTTACCTTTTCAGCTAATTTTTTAAAACAAAAAAAAATGACTCAGATTAATACATTTTATATCCACCCCCGCATGTGGCAGGATGGGGTGGGGAAAATGAGTGGAAGGCACATAGGTATACCCTAGTGGACAATCTGTTCCACTAAGGATAAACAACTGATAAAAGCAACCACTTCGGAACTGCAAATCAGGATACTGGGCACATATGGGAAATGTATTAAGCCAACAATTGTTATCTTTAAAGAATAAACCATCTGGCCTTCCAAAACAGTCACAGAATCAGAGTCCTTTTTTTTTTTTACTGGAGAGATTTTAACAATCATTTATCATAATCTCTTAAATACCATGAGACAACTGAAGGCCAAGGAAGATAAGCGATATAGTAGGATCTCACATCAAATTAATAAATATTTATTGAACACCTAGAACAGATAAAACACTATTCCAAGAGTTTTAGAAAATACAACTAGGTATGGTATTGGACACTTTCTTCAAAGCTTCCATTCTGTGTTTTTTTGAAACAGGGTCTTGTTGTCTTCCAGGCTGGAGTGGAGGGGTTCGACCTCAGCTCTTTGTAACCTCCGCCTCCCAGGTTTAAGAGATTCTCTTGCCTCAGCCTCCCAAGTACCTGGATTATGGGCACGCACCACTACGGCTGGCTAATTTTTGTATTTTTAGTAGAGACAGGATTTCACCATGTTGGCGAAGCTGGTCTCAAACTCCTGACCTCAGGTGATCCACCCACCTCGGCCTCCCAAACTGCTGGGATTACAGGCATGAGCCACTGCGCCCAGCCAAAGCTTCTATTCTCTAATTCCCAGGTAAGTTCCCTGTATGTAGCTCTCGGATGTTACCAATATTCTTTTCTGTAGTCTAGTTTAGGGGTTGGAAAACTGATCCCCAAGGCCAAATCTGGCCCAGTGGCTGTTTTTTTAAAATAAAGTTGTAGTAAAACACAGCCACACACATTCACTCGAATATCATCTACAGCCGCTTTGGCTCTACAAAGCCAGAGCTAAGTATTTATGACAAAGACTTGTGGCCTGTAAAGCCTAAAATATTTACTATCTGGCCCTTTACAGAAAAGGTTTACTAACTGCTGTTCTAGACTGATCACCACTTGCTTAATTTGAGGTGTTTTTTTTGTTTTTCTCTTTTCATTTTGAAACTAAAGCTGGAGATCATGTCACTGCACTGCAGCCTGGGCGACAGAGCAAAAAGAAAGAAGAGTAAAGAAAAAGGAGGAGAGGGGAGGGGAGGGAAAGAGGGGGAGGGAAGGAAGGAAGGAAAGGAAAGAAAAGAAAGAAAGGAAAAGAAAAGAAGGAAGGGAGGAAGGGTCGGAGGGAGGGAAGGAGGGAGGGGAGAGACAGAAAGCGAGAGAGAGAAAATAGAGAGAGAGAGAAAGAAACTAAGGCTGGTTTTGGCCTAGGGAACCATTGCCTACTGAGCAATGTGCTAGATGGTTTTGAAGGACAAGTCAGTGAGCTACATATGACAACTAACTGCACTTCTTAACAAGTAAAAACTTGCTCTGGTCCATAAAGGCCAGAGGACTCTTAACATTTATTTAACACAAGTTTGCTAACTGCTTAAGAAGTGCCTGCCACTGGGCTATGCTCTAGGGTACCAATTCAGTCCTGAACCCACTATCTAGTAAAAAGAAACAACACTTTCATGTTAAATAGAATAATAACAGAGGTTAGGGGGTGAGGAAAACTATTAACCCCAAGGATAGTCATACAAGAGATTTCTACTCCCCTTGCAGATTCAACTTTCAGGAAGTCACCAGAATTGGCAGCTTATAACTGTAGTTGCCTCAACCCAAAGGCCACAACTTGTACCTGGGTGGAGTTAACCCTTGGACTGAATATTGCTTCCTGAATTCCCTTTACAGCACTTCATTTTTGTTTAACCTTTCCAGTATATTCCTTCAGTCACATTTTAAACCTCAACATAGCTTTATTCATCTTAACCTATTTTACTCTTCTTTTTAAAACCATCTTTATTTTTTCAGTATCTTGAGATACACATTTGATTGTGTTATTCATCTTTTTACACTTTTATTATTTCAGTATGTTTTACTTGATATTTATTTAGCGATATATTTATTTAGCAATATCTTTTTCTTATCCCCTTTGTTTCAATTATTTTATCTTAGATTCAATACAGCTTTTCTTTTGCTTCTTAAGTGAGGAATAAGTAGCTGTGATGGTCAAAATAGTCATCCACCAGGAAGAGGCAGTAACTGCACAATTAGAGCAGGTGCAGTATCAGAGTGGAGCTGAGTCCTGGAAGCCCTGGTGTGCCTCACCCTTTAGTGCATGAAACACACAGTGGTCCTCAGGTGGGGGCAGGGGGATCTGAGCATCAGGAGCAACTGGGAGAGGAGATTTAGCAGTGGCTAAATATCAACCGACACAACAAATTACAATATTTTCATAACCAGTGTCACCATACCAGTACATACTGGATACATACCAGTCTTGTGACTAGTATAATTTGCATTATAATATTATTATTATAAGTGATATATATATATGGGATATATATAAAATTATAATAAAGAGATTTTTTAATTAAATAAAACTTTTATTAAATAAAAATTATATATCCCAATATAATTATATACATCCCTTATATTATTTAATACATATTTAACAAGTAAAAATTTTCAAAAGATGGAGGAGACAGATGTATGTTTACTTCAATTAAGTTTCCTGCAAATTTCTTTTATCCGAAGAAATAAAGATCCTGACCTTAATTTTAACCATACCTATCTGCCCCAATTTTTAATAATATACATCCAAATAACTTTGGGAGGCAGTCTAAAAAGACAGCATTTAAAATAATTTTTTACTGTTAATTTTTACAAAAATGTGGTAGGTGTATATACTTATGGGTTGCATGAGACATTTTGATACGGGCATGCAATGTATAATAATCACAGGGTAAATGGAGTAACCATCACCTCAAGTATTTATCCTTTGTATTCCAAACAATCCAATTATACCCTTTTTTTTAAATGTACAATTAAATTATTTTTGAGTATAGGCTGATGCAGGGGCTCACACCTGTAATCCCAGCAATTTGGTAGGGTGAGGAGGGTGGATCACTTGAGGTCAGGAGTTTGAGATCAGCCTGGCCAACACGGTGAAACCTATCTCTACTAAAAATACAAAAATTAGCCGGGCATGGTGGCATATGCCTGTAATCCCAGCTACTGGGGAGGCTGAGGTAGAAGGACTGCTTGAACCCAGGAGGATGCTGCAGTGAGCCGAGACTGTACTGCTGTACTCCAGCCTGGGTGACAGAATGAGACTCCATGTTTTGACTACAGTCACCCCGCTGCACTAGCAAATACTAGATCTTATTCATTCTTTTTAACTATTAATATTTTTTGTATCTATCAACCATCCGTACTTCCCCACCCTCTACCTGCGATCCCACCACTACTTTTTTCCCAGCCTCTGGTAACATCCTTCTACTGTATCTTCACAGGTTCAACTGTTTTAACTTTCAGCTCCCAAAAATAAGCAATAATATGTGAAGTCTGTCTTTTGTGCCTGGCTTATTTCACTTAATATAATGACTTCCACTTCCATCCATGTTGCCGCAAGTGACAGAATCTCATTCTTTTTATGGCTGAATAGTACTCCATTGTGTATATGTACCACATTTTCTTTATTCATTCATCTGTTGGTGGACATTTAGGTTGCTTCCAAATCTTGGCTATTGTGAATAGTGTGGCAATAAACATGGGAATGATGATATTTCTTTGATATACTGATTTCCTTTCTTTTGGGTATACTCCTAGCAGTGGTATTGCTGGAATCCTATATAGTAGCTCTATTTTTAGATTTCTGGGAAACTTCCATACAGTTCTCCATAGTGGTTATACTAATGTACATTTCCACCAACAGTGTACAAGGGTTCCCTTTTCTCCACATCATCACCGGCATTTGTTATTGCCTATCTTTTGGATAAAAGTCATTTTTAACTGGGGTGAGATGATATCTCATTATAGTTTTGATTTAAACTTCTCTGATCATCAATGATGTAAAGCACCTTAAAAACACACTTAAGAAGTGATTAGGCTAACTATAAAAACGGCCAACAAAAGCTACTGACATAGTAAGGTTGCACTGACTTCTAAAAAAACCTTTCTATCTAAATCACACAATCATTTGGCAGTAGCTTTTTGGAAGAGCACACATTATGAACAAAGAAGGAAAGACACGGCTGGGCACGATGGCTCACACTTGTAATCGCAGCACTTAGGGAAATGGAGGCAGGTGGATCACCTGAGGTCAGGAGTTCGAGGCCAACATAGTTAAACCTCACCTCTATTAAAAATACAAAAATTAGCCAGGCTTGGTGGTGCACATCTGTAATCCAAGCTACCCAGGAGGCTGAGGCATAAGAACTGCTTGAACCTTGGAGGCAAAGGTTGCAGTGAGCCAAGATCATGCCACTGCACTCCAGCCTGGGTGACAGAGCAAGACTCCATCTCAAAAACAAACAAACAAACAAAAAAACGGAAAGACAGAGAAAAGTGCTCTGTTTAAGCCCCTATTAACTGTCCTATAAGTCAAGTGCTAAAATTTTCAGGATTTATGTACAATAAAATACCTACATCCAAATACCTAGAATATTTTCTATGCAAGAATGTTCTAAGGTTAAATTTGTAATTAAACTGACTCATCTACATCCAAATAAAAATCGAGAAGCATTTGTAATACAAATAGCCACCATTACTGAAAAATATGTCAATTCTGTTGACAATTTTTTATAATCTTGAAAACAATGCTAGAAAAAAGATATAATTCAAGTTGATAGGTGAGGTTAACTAGTCTAGAATGATGAAGTAGCCAGTTCAAGGCACAGTCACTAGCACAGCTCAGCTTAGTCTGGATGGAAATGCCATCCGCCTCCTTTCTCAACATTTCACTGCCTGGCCCCCCATCATGCCTGCAGGTATTCCCAATATCCCTCCTTTATCATGAGAATTCTCAGAAGATCCAGAGATGACATGAATACAACCCAATAAGGCTTCTCCTACATCCTCCAATGATTACGGCCTGAAAAGTACTGCAAAGACCCTCTTAATAAAAGGAACTTATTTCACACTATGAAAGCCCAGTGCTTCCAAATCCTATTTGTATTAGAAAAAACAAGTCCTGAACTCCTTCACACACATAGTAAGTGTGAGGTTCCATCTGGGTCAGGCTGAAAGTTCCATAGCAGACTGATTATTATTTGGAGCTCAGGTTCTTCCAGGACATTGTTCTGCCCAGCAATCTTTGTATCACTTCTGAATTCCAAACAATTCTCCATCTCCTTCAGTGTGTCAATATCATAAGCATTTGAAGTGGCAGAAACCTCAACTCAATTTTCTCCCAAGACCTTCTTCAAACTCTTTAAGAATAGTCTGGGCCGGGCGCGATGGCTCACGCCTGTAATCCCAGCACTTTGGGAGGCCGAGGTGGGTGGATCACAAGGTCAAGAGATCGAGACCATCCTGGTCAACATGGTGAAACCCCGTCTCTACTAAAAATACAAAAAATTAGCTGGGCATGGTGGCACGTGCCTGTAATCCCAGCTACTCAGGAGGCTGAGGCAGGAGAATTGCCTGAACCCAGGAGGCAGAGGTTGCAGTGAGCCGAGATCGTGCCATTGCACTCTAGTCTGGGAGACAACAGCGAAACTCCGTCTCAAAAAAAGAAAAGAATAGTCTGGTCTTCAATAAAGACTTAAGTCACTTTTGTTGCCTTCTAAAAAGAACATGGCCTGTCAGGTTACCCCTCTACCCAAGATTAAGAGTATCAAACCAAAATCTGCTAATCTGGACTTAAGACAATTTAACAACTGAGAGCAATGGTTCTACAAAAACAAACTGAAAAGATCACTTACTAGGGAAATCCAGTTAGTAAAGTAAGTGCTACATGGTAGGTTGTCACTGCTAGTGAGCTGTGCAGAACACCCAGGGAGAGGTATACCAGAATACTATTTAAACATTTATATCTCATGGAGTCATTAACACTTTGTAATGAAATGGAACTGATACCACAATACGTGTGTCTCTTGTTTTGTAAAAGGCATGTAAAATAGCCGTTTATTTAATCAGTTCATCTTATCAGTGTTACGAAAAATAATTATCAACTGTTCATTAAAGTAAAAGACAGTTGCAAAGAGTAATGCCTAACATACACTAAAGTTTTTTCCTATTAAAATATATCTTAATTAAAATGAAAGCACCAAAAAAGGGTGTATGTTCTTTAATAAAATAATTAAATTGGATAGATACACTAGTCATTTATTTTTTTAAGGGACAGAGTCTCACTATGCTGCCCAGGCTGGAGTGCAGTGGCTGTTCTCAGGTGCCATCATTGCATACTGCAGCCTTGAACTCCTGGGTTCAAGCAGTCCTCCAGCCTCAGTCTCCTAAGTAGTTGGGACTACAGGTACATGACTGCACCTATCAGACACAACAATCTTTTAAAAAAATACTGTATACATAAAGGTTCAAAAACATCAAACAATACTGCAAGGCAATAGAGTAGAAGGGGAAAATGCCTTATTTTAAGACAAAAGCATGGCTAAACCACTTAGTAATCAAAAGGCCTCAAATAATTTGTTTCCATGAATGTTTAAAATTCTACATAACCACCTGTTTCACAGGGTTGTCAAGAGGACTTAGATAACATTCATTCACTTCCATCGGTGAGCAACTGTTATGTCCCAAGCCTTGGAACACACCAAACAAAACAAAGTTCATGCTCACCTTATATTCTATTTGATGAGGGAAATGGAACACAAATGCACTACTTGGTAGACAAATGAGATCACTTCAGTAAAACAGAACAAGATAACAGTGTCCAGAATATAGAAGGTGCTCATGTTTCCTAATTCTTAATGGTGCTATCTTCTTCTGTTCAACGTATCATTGTCTCTGTTCTTGGTGAATTTTATACAGATCAATGTTAAAATATATATATTTTTCACATTAACCTTTATCCTTGATTCCAAATGGAATGAACAACAATAATATTAAGGTTTATTCCATCAGAATAAAATAACCCAATCCTTGAGATAGAAGGACTTTGCAGCTGTCAACCTAGAAGTCTATGGAAACACACACAGTCTATGGAAGTTTAGGATCCACTCATGACTATACCTATAATCCATTGTTCAGTAGTCAGAAAACATTATAGTACATTCTGAATCAGTAAACAATACCTTCCTCCCAGCAACCTTTATACCCGAATATGGATATAATATGTTCTAATTATGCTAGTATTTATCAGTGAGATCAGTCTTGGATCACATGATTAGGACACTACACAAACACAGCATGTGTGCATGCACACACACACACACACACACACACACCCCCTAAGGATATTTAAGCATCTCATGAATGGGATAAGATTATGTCACATCATATGTGATCATTTGGAGGTTTTCTTTTATTAAGTAGGAATAACAAATAAATGATTTATTTCTTTTAAAAAATTGCAACATTATACAGCTATATAGTAGAAGCCCTTTACTATAAATCACAACTATTGTCTAACTATTTAATCAAAAACTCCATTAAAGTAGAAATCAGGGGGGAAAAACAGATCAAGAGGTTCACTAAAGGTTTAATTTTAACTTAAAATATAAAATCCAAGTTTATTCACCAGCCTTTTGATACAGTGCCAAGGCCTTACCTTGCAAGGCAGATATGCTATTACACCAGCGTGCTTTTGCCTAAAACAAAACCCATGTACATCTGCTATAATTTCAAGTTTGGATTTCTTTAAAGTGACACAAGAAACTGAAGGCATCCAAGGGCAAAATCCTTTGTATACTTTCCTGGCCTATGTGTAATTCAAATATACATTTGTTTAGGAATTCATCTTTATGAAGTCTAACCAAAGCACTCAACTTTGTTTACACTGAAACAACTCTTGCTTTTGAATTGCATATTTTCCTGAATTGTGTAATAATTAAATTACATAATTACAATAAGTATAATTGTCATAAACAGATTTGTTTAAAAATATAACCAATTCTTGTTAAGTCCACAACTTAGCCTGTTAGGAGCAGAAATAGTAGTAAGGAATTTTCATCAGTATGTAGTAGTGTGCTATTGGCATTTTAAAATATATTTTACAGAGAAATAGAGGATACTAGTGAAACCAATGAGTTGTTTGAGAACTTCCAGAAAAATTTTTAAAATATTATACTACTTAACATTTAAAGAAAGCTAAAAAATAAAAAAAATTATCAATAGCAAAGAATCTTTAAAATATCGATCTCTGCAAATTATACATATTTGTTAAATAAATCATAAGCATCTATAAATAATTTGATAGTAAAAAGCTGCGGGTAGATGTCTACATGTTCTAAGCTAGACTTATTCTCAATTGATTCTCTTACAAAAGTACAATTGTCAATATATATTATGATCTTACCTAACGTCCCTTAAAAAAATAACTTTTTTTTTTCTTGAGACAGTCTCGCTCTGTCGCCCAGGCTGGAGTGCGGTATTGAAATCTTGGCTCACTGCAACCTCTGCCTCACCAATTCAAGAGATTCTCCTGCCTCAGAGCCTCCTGAGTAGCTGGGATTACTGGTCTGCCACCACCTCCAGCTAATTTTTGTATTTTTAGTAGAGATGGGTTTTCACCTTGTTGGCCAGTCTGGTCTCGAACTTCTGACCTCAGGTGATACGCCCGCCTCGGCCTCCCAAAGTGCTGGGATTACAAGCGTGAGCCACCATGCCTGGCCCAGAAAAATAACTTTTGAAATACTGAATTAATAATTAAAGAAGTTGGAAACAACTGATTCAAGTATACAGCTTTGAGATTACATGTCGGTTTTTCTCTAAAAGAACAGCTCTTTCTTTGCTTTTTTTTTACATGAAATCTTTCCATATCATCAATTTCTCCTTTCGTTAAATGAACAAAACTGTAACTTCTGGCTAAACCACTGCATTATCTCTATACCAGAACCACCAGTAAACAGGAAGTAAGATTCGTTTATGCTGAGTTGCAACTAACCTATGTATACATTGGTATGAACTGTTGTGTTTATAATTTGTATATGCAATATAAATTTAGTGCCAAATCTTGAGATTTAAGATTCAAATTGAATCTTGAGATGCAATTTCAATTGATCAGTAGATGAAAATTGAAGAGTCAGAAGCTTTAAAACCAAATATCTCTACATAAGTTGCCAAATAAGTTCTTTAAATTAATTTTCATAGTCATTTCCTAAAGTTGAATTTTATTTATTTTTTTTGCTTCCCCATCCTCAGTCCTGAATTTTATTTTTAAAGAGAAAAATCATGCAAGAATTATTTATTCCACAAATAACCTGTAGCCTTAGAAATTTCAACAGACATCAGATTATTTCGTGTTCCATGATTATGTTTTATTTTGATCTTAATTAGTAAAAACACAAACCATGGGAAATTCTTAATCATTAGATTGACAGCTTATTTGCAAATACAAATCACAAAATCTAATCATTATACCTTGTAACATGTGTGCTATATTTAACAGTATAAGATAGGTTTTTTTTTTAAAAAAGAACAAGTTCAGAGATAAAAGTAAGGAGCCATATAAATAGGCATAGCATATTACATTTAAATACCAAGTCCAATTATGTAGGCTGTAGTAAAGTGAAGAAAACAACTAAATTATTCAAGTAACTGCACATATTAATATATATATATTTTCACTTATACACATACACTGTTGAACACAAAACCAAGTGCTGGCCAATTTATAAATTTTTTAACTGAAATTACGAAGTGCCAATCCATCAGTGGCCTCATTTCCATTTCTACTCAAATAAGCAAAGAGAATAAAAAACTGGTAATTTCTAATACCAGGATGTAGTAGATATCAATATATATTTCTATTTAAAACGTAAAAGCTCCTTCCTTCATTGTTTTATGTAACTGGTATTTTTAAAAAGAAAGTATGCCATACTTTCTTTTTAAAGAAATATGTATGATGAGAAGGAGCTTAAATTGATAAAGTTTTTAATGGTAATTGCATTTTCTATCAAAATTTACAAAGCAGTAAAAAAGAAAATAGGAGAGTCTAGGAAATGCGGGGGAAGGTGGGGGAATAGGGAGAGATTTGTTAAAGGATACAAAATTGCAGCTAGACAGGAGAAATAATTTCTAGTGTTCTATATCACTGTAGATGACCATAGTAATAGTAATATACAGTTTCAAATATTGAATGAGAGAATATTGAATGTTTTTAACATGAAGAAATGATAAATGTCTGAGATGACAGATATGCTAATGACTGATGTGATCACTATACAATGTATCAAAACATCACTATGTGATCCATGAATATGTACAATTATGTCAATTTTAAAAAATAAATTTTTAAAAAAATTTAGTATATATGAAAATTTATACTAATAAGCAATTATCCCAAGGTATAAAGTGATATATCAATGAATATTACATAATAATTTTTAATAACTAAAAAGTAGTCATTCTAAATGTTCCTCAATGAGGAACTGAATAAATCATTATATCCACAAAAAAAGCACATTTTGAATGAGACAGAAAGATGTCTATGTACTAAGTGAAAAAGCAAGTATCAGAATGACTTGGACAGTCAGTCTCATTTTTTTCACATTCTACTAATAAAAATGTGTGTGTGCATATATTAAAATATGTATAGAAAACAGTTATAGTACATATCAAACTTGCAGAGGTTTTTTTTTATTTACAGTTATTTACTCCCTAAAATTAAAAAAGAAACATAATCATAGAGAACACTTTAAACTGCTTTAACCAAATATTTGAAAACTTAAAGCATTTTTTCATCTTTTTCCTTAGTAATTTTCCTTTCCTCTAATATTTGCTAGTTACTATATCCAAGCTGATGTTTATCCTGAAATATATTAATTATTATCCTCTCAAACTTTAAAGAGCATTATATTTAACTTTGCAGGATTACACGTAACAGAAATACTATGATACAAAATAATCCTCATTCTATTCAAAGATTTAACTTTTTAATACTTCACCCCAAATATTCACTATCTTTTTAAATAAAACAATGGAACTTATTTTTAAACAAAATGTAAGTGCTTTATATAGCAACAATTCAGTATCTTATTTTTGGTTTGCATATCCTATAGGTGTAACTAACATATTCTCAATAACAAACACTTCAAAAATAATTTGCAAAGATCATCAGTACTATTAGTGCATTAAAGTTTTATCTTGACTTACAGCATAAATATTTCTCCAGCTATACTTAAAGCAAAAATTTTATTATTAATAAAGTAGGCCAACTATATACTTCATTAAAATTTTAATAAAGTTGATTTTCAAGATATTCACGATCACTAGAATTCATACCTGTAAAAATAGTTTTACTTTCCTAAAATACTTTTTTAAAGGACAGAAGGAAATACGTTTTTACTTTACCTAGTTGCTGGTGTTCGTATTTGCCATAATTACTATGACAGAAATTAGTTCCACCTTGCTCATCTATCGTCTTCTCTGAAGAAAGCAAACTAAGACGTTTCATCTTAACTAACCTTGGGGAACTTTCCTGAACACTAGTATCCAAAACGACATCTCCCGAAAGAATGGGAGGAACAACTCTCTTTAAAAAATCCATTTTAAGGTTCTTCTACATTACTAGACCCACAAGCACACAGAAAGGTGTCTATACCAACTTCCTTGATGAGAAGTTCAGGTACATTATGTGTGTCAAAGAGCAAATAAACGTCATGTGAATTTAGGCGGTGCTAAACCCCAGTTGGTCAATGGCCAGCTGTTTTGAAGCTGATTTTTAGGACATTTACTGTTCATGCTGATAACAAACCAAACAGCTACAGACCATGAAACTGCACTTCATGTGGGCATACACGTACAATGGGTGCTAACGACAATACTGAGTCTATAAAACATTGAGCAGCCATCTACTTTAACATGTAGATTTTGAGAACTTTCACTGTGTAAAGAGAAATTTACTTTGGCCTGAGGTATGTCTTCCTTTTAAATAAACTTAGAGCTGACATGCAAAACAGTAACTTGTATTCAAAAGATAATTCTTATCATTTTGAAAATTTATTAACAGACCTCAGGAATGTCAACTTTTATAAAACATAAAAAGGTCACTTAAAACTTTATTCTGTATTATGAACATTCTAAGGTTACTTTTAAATACTCCCTCCAAAAAAAACCTCCCTATTACAATCAGTGGTGTTTATCAATAGTAATGATGAAAACTTTGGCAGGAATAACCAAAAACAATGATTAATTTTAAATATATGGATCTAAAAACATAAAGCTGAAGAATTTAAAGTATAAATACTTAAATTCAATATAAAAACAGTCGTCAACATTATATGATTTTCAAAATAATTGAGCACTCTACAAAATATTTTAAAATAGCAAAAGTAGCCAACCCTACTGTCTTAATATAATTCAGAAGTGTAACAAGAGAGTCCAATAAAAGAATATCTACAAGACTTTGAAAACTGAAAGTACTATCTTCTTTTCTCCCTTCCTTTGCCTGCCCTCTGGTGGGGTTAAGTGAGCAAGAAGGAAATCTAAAAACAAAGGTAACAGATAGAGTAAAGCCCCTAAGGCAAACCACCGTGGCAGGTGTTTAGGTAACGAACCTGCACGTTCTGCACTTGTACGCCAGAACTTAAAAGTATAAACAACAACAAGAACAAAACCCTAAGCAATCATATCTCTTTGAATGATACATAATTTTTAAAATCTGATTCACTCAGTGAAACACAATATAATCTCATGCTGCTAATACTCAACATGAAGAAAACGCTTTGCATAGTATTTCGAAAGATGAAGCATATACGGTCTACATAGATAACAGGAAAAAATGGTTTTAATAGAAAAATGGGTATATTTCTGGTTAATTACTTTGATTACTTTGCGTTTTTTTTTTGTTTGCTTGTTTTTTTTGTTTTGTTTTTGTTTTCGGTTTGAGATAGAGTCTTGCTCTGTTGCCCAGGCTGGAGTACAGTGGCACAATCTCAGCTCACTGGAGTCTCTGCCTCCTGGGTTCAAGCAATTCTCCTGCCTCAGCCTCCTGAGTAGCTGGGACTACAGGCATACACCACCATGCCCAGCAAATTTTTGCATTTTTAGTAGAGACAGGGTTTCACCATGTTGGGCAGGATAGTCTCAAACTCCTGACCTCAGGTAATCGGCCAGCCTCAGCCTCCCAAACTGCTGGGAATCCAGGCAAGAGCCACCATGCCTGGCCACTTTGTTTTTAAAGCTTATTCTCCTACCACTTTACTTAGGAAGTCAACTATTCTTCTTTAACTTTATTTTAAAAGTATTAATTGAAGATCCTTTACATGCAACGCATTAATTAATAAAGTATTAAGGTCCAGAGAAAGTTTAAGGATTTATTAATACAAATTCTGTCTCAAGAACTCCTATAAAAAAAAAAAAGGAAAACAACAAAGCCAAGTAAAAGACATAAATCTGTTGCCCTTAAAGCAGGTATATATTCAATAAGAAAAAAGCATTAACTTTAAAAAAAATGCATCTAAGAAGTAGATTGTCTCTTAATCTTTGATTATAAAAGTATCAAAGTTAAAATCCAATCAGCCTATATTCCCCACAAACAGAAAAAGCAACTGCTTAAAATGGTAAACTGCATGCCTTAATATGGCTAAAACTGATATTCTCTCTCTCTCTCTCTCTCCCCACCTCCCTCTCTCTCTCTCTCCCCCCACCTCCCTCTCTCTGTCTCTCTCCCCACCTCCCTCTCTCCCCAGCTCCCTCTTCCCCCTCCCTTCTCTCTCTCTCCCCCCTCTTTCCCTTCCTCCTTCTCTGGATATGATCTCATGTTCTTTACATTTTATGTCTGTGGTTTTCCCCAGGTCCCTCTGCAGGTCATCCTTATCTATGAAGCCCAGAAACACAGTGGTACATAGAAGAATGCTAATTCATGTTTGTTCATGACATGCAAGACACCCATTTGTGTCACTGTTAACCTCACCATTCTCAACTGCACTTTCAAGGGGAGAGAGGAAGGGGTTAAGGTAAAAGGGACAAGGATTAGGGGTTATAGAAGAGACCAGAGATTTTTCTCTGATTTCCTTCATTCAACAAATATTTCTTGAATAGCTTCTCTAATGAACTGTGCAGGATACAAAGGCACTGAAGATACATGTCTCTCCCAAAAAAGCTGACTACTTAAGAAGGGAAATAAACTCTTACAGTTGTAATACTCCCTGTAGGGTTGGCCAAAACTTTGTTGAGCCTGCACTGCAGTTCAATTTCCTTTGCTTCATCTGCTTCCTAAGCCCCCTCATTATAAGTGTTGACTCCTAATAAACGTCGAAAGAATTCACCCTGAGACATACAGCAAAAGGGAAGTATTCCAGTAACAAAACTATTACTAACAGGATCTATGAGGAAGATATGCCATAATGCCTTGTTTACTTCTAATCACTAATGTTGATACTTCTAAGCACTTTAGCTGATTACCACAACTTTTAATTCCTGGTATAATAGTTATGGGCTGAAGAAATTATAGTAGAAGCTCACAGCTAAAATGCAGCATTTACAAATCTTTTCAGACCTCAATCACTATTTAGTCTTGAGAATATTTACAATCTTACCATATCACTTGAGACAGTATTCCTTGGTGGTAACGTGGATCATCTAATCCTATGATTCTTGAGTGGTTTCAGGAATGAAGCATTTAGATGTTAACCATCCAAGATTCCAATAAATGGCTTTAGCTCTGAAAAAAAAACAAAATACATTTATATATTTGGTGTGTTTATAAGTACACCTGTATGTCACTCACATCCATTCTTCCTTCTGAACACATTTTACACACCAGTGTCACCCAGTGCTGCAGATATCCTCTTTCAATAACATTGCACAACAATTTTTCTAAGTTTTTTATTATGGAAAATTTCGAACTAATGCAAAATTATTAAGAATATTATCAAGAAACCCCCACCATTCCCAGCTTCAACAATTAACTCATGGCAAATCATGTTTCATTTATATCTTCATCTACCCCCCCAACCTCTATCTCACCACACTGGATTATTCTGAAGCAAATTCCAGACATCATAACATTTCATCTGTACATAATTCATTATGTATCTAAGACAAGGATTTACTTTGTAAAAATAAGCTAATACCATTATACTACTTACATTAATAATATAATACCAATTACTAATCAGCACTCAAATTTCCCCAATTGCCTCATAAGTGTCCTTTTAACAGTCTGTTCTCATCTAAATTTAAACAAAATTCATACAGGCAATTGTAACCATATTTCTTAAATAACTTTTAATCTATAGCTTTTTTCCTCCTTTTCTTCTGTATAGAGCGACAATAATGCTTTCACTAGCCAATGGTTAAACTCATACACCATAACTTAATTATTCAATCATATATTATTTTATTCACTAAAATATAGATTTGTAAAATACTTCATGTATCTGCTAGACCTGATATTTACCACATCTACAGATAACTTTTGGGATTCACATTTTTCAAAGTCTACTTATAGTAACTCTGAGGGGGTCATGGACCATGAACTACTGTACTGTATCTGTAATACCTGGATGGTTACTGAGAATAAAGCGAATGACCACAGGGAGTTATCTTTTTACCATTTATATGGACTCCATGTTAACATAAAAAAATTCATGTTTTATTACCATTAAAAAGTCCTCGCTTTTTTTTTTTTTTTTTTTGAGACAGAGTTTCGCTCTTGTTGACTAGGCTAGAGTACAGTGGCACAGTCTCAGCTTGCTGCAACCTCCACCTCCCAGGTTCGAGCAATTCTCTTGCTTCAGCCTCCTGAGTAACTGGGATTACAGGCGTCTGCCACCAGGCCTAGCTAATTTTTGTAATTTTAGTAGAGATGGGGTTTCACCATGTTGCCAGGCTGGTCTCCAACTCCTGACCTCAGGTAATCCACCTGCCTCGTCCTCCCTAAGTGCTGGGATTACAGGTGTCAGCCACCACACCCAGCCAGTCTTGGCATTTTTCTATAGCAAAAATAAGACGAATTTGTCCTCTGGCATTGGAACTCAAATTAGCCTTATTTTTCAATAATAACCAGTTGGATACTAGTTTTTCTTTTTAATGAATTTAATCCCCAACCCAACAGAAAAAGTTAAATATCCTGAAATATTAATTTTGTACTGAATACTCTTAATTTGAAATTCCTTTAGCCAAGTTAGAAAAATATAATATTTACTCACAGAATAATCAATTAAATCATGACTAAAGCCAAATCTTCAAAGCCAAAAATCTGGGAAATATGAATAAAATACTAACTTGTTTGTGCTTGCTCATAATATCATTCCAACTTACTGGAATTTTTGACTGCTCCATCAAATATTTCTAAAATCTATTATCAATATGATAGTTACAATCCTGCCATAATTCTTTACACTTTACTTATCTTAAATTCATGGCATCATTTCTCCCTCAAACCAAAATAAATTCATGTGACAAATAGCATTTCATGTCTTGTGGGTATGGTCCTACATTGGACAATATTTAATGAGTTTTAAATTATCTTTCACTTCATCTTCTGGGACAAATCTCAAAACCAGTCACTACTACAGTACAATGCAGTTTCAGGAACATTGCAAAAATCCCACCTAGGACCGATTTGTGTCACCATGTCTAGGTATTTCATTTGGCTTTGTTTTTGAACAGCCTTCTGCTCAGACATAGCAAGTGCTAATGTCATGCGTTTGTTGTATGTGTTTATTCTTCTTGTAATCACACTGTCATGGCACTATGTCACTTTAAGACTTATCAATATTTGCCCAGAGTTTGCAACATTTCTTCAGTAGACACATAGCCTTCATACTTTTAACTTTTCACTTTTGATAAAAATAAATGCATCTTTTGGTAACCATGGAAAATATGCCATTTATACTTTTCTGACTTTTTTTTTTTTTTTTTTTGGTAAGAGAAGATTTTCTTTATTTTATTGTACTTTAGGTTTTGGAGTACATGTGCATATCATGCAGGATTGTTGCATACATGGCAATGTGATTTCCTGCCTCCATCCCCCCATCACCTACATCTGGCATTTCTCTGCATATTATTGCTGGGGAACTGTTCCTCCCTCACTCCCACCAACAGACTCCAGTGTGTAATGCTCCCCTCCCTGTGTCCATGTGTTCTCATTGTTCAACACCCACCCATGAGTGAAAACATGTGGTGTTTGATTTTCTGTTCTTGTGTCAGTTTGCTGAGAATTATGGTTTCCAGATTCATCCATGCCCCTACAAAGGACACAAACTCATCATTTTTTATGACTATATAGTATTCCATGGTGTATATATGCCAAATTTTCCTTGTCCAGTCTATCGCCAATGGGCATTTGGGTTGGTTCCAGGTCTTTGCTATTGTAAACAGTGCTGCTGTGAACATACCTGTGCATGTGTCTTTATAACAGAACAATTTATAATCCTTTAGGTATATACCCAGTAATGGGATTGCGGGGTCCAATGGAATTTCTATTTCTAGGTCCTTAAGGAAGCACCACACTGTCTTCCACAATTGTTGAACTACTTTACACTCCCACCGACAGTGTAAAATTGTTCCTATTTCTCCACATCCTCTCCAGCATCTGTTGTCTCCAGATTTTTTAATAATTACCATTCTAACTGGCATGAGGCGGTATCTCAATGTGGTTTTGATTTACATTTCTCTAATGACCAGTCATGATGAGCATTTTTTTTATATGTTTGTTGGCCTCATATATGTCTTCTTTTGAAAAGTGTCTGTTCATATCCTTCACCCACTTTTGGATGGGTTTGTTTTTTTCTTGTAAATCTGTTTCAGTTCTTAGTAGATTCTAGATATTAGCCCTTTGTCAGATGGGTATATTGCAAAATATTTTTCCCATTCTGTTGGTTGCCAGTTCACTCTAATGATTGTTTCTTTTGCTATACAGAAGCTCTGGAGTTTAATTAGGTCCCATTTGTCTATTTTGGCATTTGTTGCCAATGGTTTTGGTGTTTTAGTCATGAAGTCCTTGCCTATGCCTATGTCCTGAATGGTTTTGTCTAGGTTTTCTTCTAGGGTTTTTATGGTGTTAGGTCTTATGCTTAAGTCTTTAATCCATCTGGAGTTAATTTTAGTGTAAGGTGTCAGGAAGGGGTCCAGTTTCTGCTTTCTGCACACCGCCAGCCAGTTTTCTCAACACCATTTATTAAACAAGCAATCCTTTCCCCATTGCTTGTTTTTGTCAGGTTTGTCAAAAATCAGATGGTTGTCGAGTGTGGCATTGTCTCCAGAGCCTCTATTCTGTTCCACTGATCTCCATCTCTGTTTTGGTACCAGTACCATGCTGCTTTGATTACTGTAGCCTTGTAGTATAGTTTGAAATCAGGTAGCGTGATGCCTCCGGCTTTGTTCTTTTTGCTTAGGATTGTCTTGACTATGCAGGCTCTCTTTCTGTTCCATATGAAGTTTAAGGTGGTTTTTTCCAGTTCTGTGAAGAAGGTCACTGGTAGCTTGATGGGGATAGCATTGAATTTATAGATTACCTTGGGCAGTATGGCCATTTTCACAATGTTGATTCTTCCTAATCATGAGCATGGAATGTTTCTCCATCTGTTTGTGTCCTCTCTTATTTCTTTGAGCAGTGCTTTGTAGTTCTCCTTGAAGAGGGACTTTACACATCCTTTGTTAGTTGTATTCCTAGGTATTTTATTCTCTTTGTAGCAATTGTGAATGGCAGTTCATTCTTGATTTGGCTCTCTTTAAGTCTGTTATTGGTGTATAGAAATACTTGTGATTTCTGCACACTGATTTTGTATCCTGAGACTTTGCTGAAGTTGCTTATCATCTTAAGGAGATTTTGGGCTGAGATGATAGGGTCTTCTAAATATACCATCATGTCTACAAGCAGAGAAAACCTGACTTCCTCTTTTCCTAATTGAATACCCTTTATTTTTTTTCTTGCCTAATTGCTCAGCTAGAACTTCCAATACTATATTGAATAGGAATGGTGAGAGAGGGCATCCTTGTCTAGTGCTGGATTTCAAAGAAAATGCTTCAGTTTTTGCCCATTCAGTATGATACTGGCTGTAGATTTGTCATAAATAGCTTTTATTGTTTTGAGATATATTCCTTTGATACTTAGTTTATTAAGAGTTTTTAGCATAAAGGGCTGTTGAATTTTTTGGAAGGCCTTCTCTGTGTCTATTGAGATAATCACGTGGTTTTTGTCTTTGGTTCTGTTTATGTGGCATATTACGTTTATATACTTGCGTATGTTGAACCAGCCTTGTGTCCCCGGAATGAAGCCTACTTGATCATGATGGATAGCTTTTTGATGTGCTGTTGCAATCAGTTTGCCAGTATTTTATTGAAGATTTTTGCATCTATGTTCATCATGGATACTAGCCCGAAGGTTTCTTTTTTTGTTGTGTCTCTGCTGGGTTTCAGTATCAGGATGATGTTGGTCTCATAAAATGATATGGGAAGGATTCCCTTTTTGGATTGTTTGCAATAGTTTCAGAAGGAATCGTACCAGCTCCTCTTTGTACGTCTGGTAGAATTCAGCTGTGAACCCATCTGGACCTCAACTTTTTTTGGTTGGTAGGCTATTAATTACTACCTCAACTTCAGCCCTTGTTATTGGTCTGTTCAAGGTTTCGGCTTCTTCCTGGTTTAGGTTTGGGAGGGTGCAAGTGTCCAGGAATTTATCCATTTCTTCCAGGTGTACTGGTTTATGCACATAGAGTTGTTTGTAGTAATTTCTGATTGTAGTTTGTATTTCGGTGGAATCAGTGGTGATATCCCCTTTATCATTTTTTATTCCATCTATTTGATTCTTCCCTCTTTTTTTCTTTTTTATTAATCTGGCTAGTGGTCTATTTCGTTGATCTTTTCAAGAAACCAGCTCCTGAATTTATTGATTTTTTGTGTCTCTATCTCCTTCAGTTCTGCTCTGATCTTAGTTATTTCTAGTCTTCTGCTAGCTTTTGAGTGTTTGTTTGTTTGTTTGTTTGTTTGTTTGTTTTTGAGACAGAGTTTCACTCTTGTTACCCAGGCTAGAGTGCAATGGAGCGATCTCGGCTCACCACAACCTCCGCCTCCTGGGTTCAGGCAATTCTCCTGCCTCAGCCTCCTGCGTAGCTGGGATTACAGGCATGCACCACCATGCCCAGCTAATTTTTTGTATTTTTAGTAGAGACAGGGTTTCACCATATTGACCAGGAGGGTCTCGATGTCTTGACCTTGTGATCCACCCGCCTCGGTATCCCAAAGTGCTGGGATTACAGGCGTGAGCCACCGCGCCCAGCCCCGCTTTTGAGTTTTTTTGATCTTGCTCCTCTAGCTCTTTCAATTTTGATGATAGGGTGTTGATTTTAGATCTTTCCTTGCTTCTCATGTGAGCATTTATTGCTATAAAATTTCCTCTAGACATTGCTTTAAATATGTCCCAGAGATTCTGGTATGTTGTATCTTCATTCTCGTTGGTTTCAAAGAACATCTTTATTTCTGCTTTCATTTCATTGTTTATCCAGTCTATGTTCAGGAGCCAGTTGTTCAGTTTCCATGAAGTTGTGCAGTTCTGAGTTAGTTTCTTAATCCTGAGTTCTAATTTGATTGCCCTGTGGTCTGAAAGACTGTTTATTATTATTTCCATTCTTTTGCATTTGCTGAGGAGTGATTTACTTCCAATTATGTGGTCAGTTTTAGAGTAGGTACAATGTGGTGCTGAGACGAATATATATTCTGTGGATTTGGGGTGGAGATTTCTGTAGATGTCTATTATGTCTACTTGGTCCAGCTCTGAGTTCAAGTCCTAGATATCCTTATTAATTTTCTGTCTCATTGATCTGTCTTAATATTGACAGTGGAGTGTTAAAGTCTCCCACTCTTACTGTGTGGGAGTCTAAGCCTCTTTGTAGATCATTAAGAACTTGCCTTATGTTCCATACCTGGGTGCTCCTGTATTCAGTGTGTATATATTTAGGATCATTAGCTCTTCTTGATGCATTGATCTTTTTACCATTATGTAATGCCCTTCTTTGTCTCTTTTGATCTTTGTTGGTTTAAAGTCCATTTTATCAGAGACTAGGATTGTAACTCCTTTTTTTTTTAATTTGCTCTCCATTTTTGATAAATCTTCCTCCATACCTTTATTTTCAGCCTATGTGTGTCATTGCACATGAAATGGGTTTCCTGAATATAGCACACCAATGGGTCTTGATTTTTTATCCAATTTGTCAGTCTGTGTCTTTTGATCAGGTCATTTAGCCCATTTACATTTAAGGTTAATATTGTTATATGTGAATTTGACCCTGCCATTTTGAGGCTAGCTGAATGTTTTGCCTATTAGTTGACACATATTTTTCATTGTGTTGATGGTCTTTTCCATTTGGTATGTTTTTGGAGTGGCTGGTACTGGTTGCTCCTTTCCTTGTTCAGTGCTTCTTTCAGGAGCTCTTGTAAGGCAGGCCTGGTGGTGACGAAATCTCTCAGCAATTGCTTGTCCATAAAGGAGTTTATTTCTCCTTTGCTTATGAGGCTTGGCTTGGCTAGATATGAAATTCTAGGTTGAAAGTTCTTTTCTTTAAGGATGTTGAATATTGGCCCTCACTCTCTTCTGACTTGCAGGGTTTCTGTGAAGAGATCCACTGTGAGTCTGATGGGCTTCTGTTAGTGGGTAACCTGACCTTTCTCTCTGGCTGCCCTTAGCATTTTTTCCTTCATTTCAACCCTGATGAAGCTGACGATTATGTGCCTTGGGGTTGCTCTTCTTAAGGAATATCTTTGTGGAATTCTCTGTATTTCCTGGACTTGAATGGTGGCCTGGCTTGCTAGGTTGGGGAAGTTTTCCTGGATATATCCTGAAGAGTGTTTTCCAGCTTGGATTCATTCTCTCCATCACATTCAGGTACACCTATCAAATATAGATTAGGTCTTTTCACATAATCCCATATTTCTTGTAGGCTTTGTTCATTTCTTTTCACTCTTTTTTCTCTATTCCTGACTTCTCGTTTTATTTCATTGAGTTGATCTTCAATCTCTGATATCCTTTCTTCTGCTTGGTTGATTCAGCCACTGAAACTTGTGTATGTTTCACGAAGTTCTTGTGCTGTGTTTTTCAGCTCCATCAAGTCATTTATATTCTTCTCTAAGCTGTTTATTCTAGTTAGCATCTCATCTAACCTCCCAGACATTCGAGGCACCAGTTAAAATGGCCGCCCAAATTTGTGTGTGATTCTCTGTACCAACCTGGCACCAGCTGAAACCACTGTGCTACAAACTCGTGGCGCTTTTCCGCCCCAGAATCTACTGGTCTGTGGGCAGTGAAAATTTGTTTGAAAATGCAGTTGGCACTCACCCTCAGCGTTGTTCTTCCTTGGAACTGCACTCCAGAGCTGTTCTTATTCAGCCATCTTGGATCCTCCCCACTTTTCTCACTTTCTTTATAGGTTATAATCACTTTTAGCAGGGCTGGACTGGTGGGACAGGGAGAGTCTTTCTGGGACATTTTTGTTGTTTACTTGCATGACAATCACTTTTTCATCTTGCCTCCATATATATTACTTAACATGGGATTAATTTTTATTTTCATTTCACTTGATTGGAGAATATTTTATCTGTAAAGAAGAGTAATTTTTACTACTGCTTTTTTTTTTTTTTTTTTTTTTTAGAAAGTCTCACTCCATCACCTAGGCTGGAGTGCAGTGGCATGATCTCGGCTCACTGCAACCTCCACCTCCCGGGATCAAGCTATTCTCCTGTCTCAGCCTCCCAAGTAGCTGGGACTACAGGCACACGTCACCACGGCTGGCTAATTTTTGTATTTTTAGTAGAGACAGGGTTTCACCTTGGTGATCAGGGTGGTCTCAAACTCCTTCCTGATCTCAGGTGTTCCACCTGCCTTGGCCTCCCAAAGTGCTGAGATTACAGGCATGAGCCACTGCGCCCGGCCACTACTACTTTTGTAATACTATTTTGAGACAGTGAAGGTCAGGGAGGTTTGATACTTGTACACGGTCATCTATACAAATAATCATTGATGTTCTTTCTTACTGAAAATGAAAAAGTTCAAATAAAAAAGGACATTAGTTGGTAACTGACAACACTGAAGAGAAGACTGTAAATAGCCAATCAGTACAAGCTTTGAAGGGCAAGACTTTTCACCTACAGGTGGAGTAATAATGCAGAAGCTTCCATGTGTAATAAATAGTGAACAGTGGTTCAGCTCCAGTGCCTGGGAGGACCTCAGTGCAAATGAGGTCCTGGGAGGCAGGAAGCCTCACATCACTTCAGTACAGAAAGCAAAAGAAAGCTGAATGCGTGTTCAAATAACAAATGAACTTCATTCCTTTGAACAAAATATCTATAGTAATAACAGAAATGCCACAAATTTATCTTAATTTTAGGAAGCCATTTGATGTGTGTATTAATATTATACATTAATATTAGAAACAATAATCCCAAGCAAATAGAGCAAAAATTAAAATCAGATATGTTCATTACAGTCCTCATAATACTTTTCTGTATGCTGGGAATACTCCAAAATTTGAATTGAACAGAGAAGTTGTGGTGACTGGTAAAATGGTAGATTTGAGCTCAACACAAGGAACAACAACTTAAGTAGTATGTAAGTAATGAAAAGCCTGCTTCATAAAGGATTGGGGTCCCTGCTCGTTGAGTCTGTAGGCAACAGTTGTTAGGAATGCTAATATACCTATAGAATGTTATAAAAAGGATTATGCCACTGGGTAAAAAGATTAGGGTAAATTACCTCAAAGATCCAAATTCAAAACTCTAAATGTGACTTCAAAATGTATTTCACATTATACTTGAATACTAGAGGGTGTGGTGACAGAAAATCATATTTCAACTACAGTGAGAAACTGCACTATAAAATATGGAATCTATCAGTGCCAATTCCTGCTATTCTGTTAAAATTAATTCTGGGAATCCTGCAAGGCTTCGTAAAATGATGCAGAAACCAAAATGCCACAAGAATTCTGACAGCCTTTTAGAGTGAGGATGCAATAGTTTTCAAATAAATTTAAAATAATCATAGTTCCTGTAATATCAAAATAATTACAAAAAACAAAATGCAGTAACTTTTAATCTGCCAAAGACTATATAAAACAAGAAAAATTGGTTCACAAATAACCAAGTGCAGGCAGCAAGCAATTAGTCAAATATCTTTTATATCTAACTGGTAAAAATCATTTTTAAAAAAAGAATTTATGGTCATCCCTTTAATTACCAAAAAAAATTCAAGATTTGTAAAATTAGCAGTGTTTTTTTAATCACTCTTCAATTGTTAATTCACTTTTTCTCTTAAGAAATGCTATAATTTTTACAATTTTTAAAAAATGAACTTGCATTTAACATTCTTAGTCAATTTTTTTTTTTTTTTTTGAGACAGAGTCTTGCTCTGTTGGCCAGGCTGGAGTACAGTGGTACAATCTTGACTCACTGCAACCTCCAACTCCTGTGTTTAAGCGATTCTCCTGCCTCATCCTCCCAAGTAGCTAGAGTTACAGGTGTGTACCACCATGCCTGGCTAATTTTTTGTATTTTTAGTAGAGACAGGGTTTCACCATGTTGGCCAGGCTGGTCTCGAACTCCCGACCTCAAGTGATCTACCCTGCTCAGTCTCCAAAGTGTTGGGATTACAGGTGTGAGCCACTGCACCTGGCCTCTTTTTAACCTTCTCCCAAATTTCAATTTTAAAAAGTATAAAAACATATTACACTGACTAACATAATTACAGATTACATTATATGACCTGCTAAAAATGCTGTGTAATGATACTTAGCCAGAGTATTTGGGCTTCACAGCAAAAATCTAAATTTCTTGCTGATAAAGCAATGTACTCTGCAGGTGAATTTGTCAACATTTTGTTGACTTTACATTTTCAGCCACAAAGCAGTTATTGTCACACTACTTCATCTAATGAAAACAATCAGCAAATTTTCCATTCACAATTTTAAGAGGAAGTTTTCTATAAAAGTTTCATTCATTAAATCAAATAAAAGCAGCATCACAGTGGTATATTTTTTTATACACTGATGAATATGTATTTTTAGAATAATTTTCATATTGCATTTTCATGTTGGCACAGAAAAATGGAATTCAATCACAAATTTATCATACAAAACTTTCCATTCTACAACTAGACCTAGGCTCCAAGAAAAAATTTTTGAACAAATTCAGAAGTAGCCCAGTAAGACATAAATCTGGGATGTACTACACTCCTAACTTCTAAAAGAAATAAAAACCATTACTATAAGTATACCACACATAAATTTACAGAAATCATGTATTCCACAAATATTTATTAAGCAGAACTATCTGCCAGTAAGAGGGGGAAAAAAGTGAATAAAACAAACAAAAATCCCTATCCTTGTGGCGCTTACATTACAGTGAGAGCTTAAGCCTTTCAGAGTTACTGCTTTAGCAATCTGAAAGAAATGGAGATATCATCCTCCAAAAAGCACATTTATATAACTTTGAAGAGTTGAGCCTTCCTAATCCAACCATTAACTATGGATTAAGAGCCTCTGATAAAAATCCTCCTTATACTTATTTTCTATGCCTACTATTTATAGTAGACTGTTTTACAATTTTACTATTCATAGTAAAAAGTGGTACTTATTTTTTTCCTTAAAGCAGTTACAGCCTTCAACCCTCAATAGAATGCTTTCTATTTATTCCATTTGTACTCCTCCTGAATTTCTAGACTGTCAGATTACCCACTATCATCCTTGTTTTTTCTAGACTAACCAACCCTAATGTATTCAGTAGCTTCATATGGAGACTTTTTTTCTGATTTCATTAATTATTCTCTGGACCCCCTTAAGTTAAAATGCTTTTTCAAGAAAAATGACAAGATAGCTGCTCAAGGTCAAAAAGCAAGTAAATGGCTACAATTTAATCTCCAAAGTTTGTCTTTCCTCTTTTTCTGTTTACTGCCTCCAGCAAGCTTAGTTCTGGAAGCCTGACTTCTATAAGAGAAACTATGAAAGCACAAATTCCGACAGATGATTTAGATGACCCATTTCTCCCAAATTTATAGCCCAAAACAACTTTGCTAAATTTAAGGAAGGTCATTTGTCACCTGTAATCTCACAACTTGTATCAAAAGCCTCTAAAATGTTTATGATCTTTGACCCAGTAACTCCACTTCTAAAAGCTTATTCTAGAAAGATAATCAGAAATGCATATACAAATTATTTGCAAAGATGTTCATTGTACTATTATTCCTATGAGCAGAGTATTGCAGTAGAGGCAAAGAACAAAAAGGACCAGTTGGAAAAAAAAATTATGGTACATTCCTAAGATGAAATGTTATCCATCAATTTTTTAAAAAACATATTGACTACTTTGCCATAATATTCAACATATATTTTTATGAAGTAAAAAAAACAAAACAATATTTATAGCATCTTCCCAATTGTTGGAAATAAAATTACATTTGGAACCCAAGAATAGACCTAAAAGGATACCCTCAAATTGTGAAAGTATTAAACTTCCATTTCCTCATGTGTACAATATGGATAATAAAATCTCTTAGGGCTATTTTCAGAACTAAGTGTAAAAGATGAAAAGTGCTTAAACAGTGCTTGACACTCAGTAAGTACTCAATAATGATATTATTTATCAACTTATACCACATATGCTGATAAAATTTGCAACAATTTCCCAAAAAAGTAATGAATAAAAATTACTCACAATTCTAACACCATAGTAGAATTCATAGTAGCCACTATGAATTCATTTTACCATCTGGGTTAATTTGTTTCAGGTCTTTCTATAAAAATTAAACACTGTACTGTATACAACTGGAATCATATTGTACAATATCTAGTGGTTACAAAACATTATTTTATAAATATATTATCTCCATTTAACAATTCCACTAACACTGAGCATTAAGTTCAATTCCTTTAGGTTCAGGAAATGAGTACTTCAGTGCTATTTCATGAATGCTCCTGAGCAAATATGATTCAGAAAATTATTCCTCAGAGAAGAAAATAAAGACCAGAAACTTAAAATTGCATAAACAGTAGATGGGGAAATGTTGAACATAGGATACTAAAGAGAAGAAATAAGGAACAATTATTTTTATCAGCCATATTCAAGTGGCAGGTGACAGATTGTATTTAGCCCTGAGTTAGGATTTTTCAGGCTCACTTTTGCATTATTTTTTGTGACCTGGAGCAAAGTCTCTTCTTCACATTTCTTATTATGGGTCTAAATCACCTTCCTGACTAGGTCAGGAAGTAGTATGGACATACTACTTCCTGGAAATAATGTTTAGATACAAAGGCTCTGGAACTAGATTAAGTTCAGAACTTTCCTTTATGCTTATTTCCTGAGTTATCCAGGACAAGTTAGTTAAACTCAAGCCTTAATGTTTTGTTTTTGGCTTTTTGTTTTGTTTTTTGAGACACAGTCTCACTCTGTCACCCAGGCTGGAGTGCAGTGGCGGGATCTCAGTTCACAGCAACCTCCACCTCCAAGGTTCAAGCAATCCTCCGGCCTCAGCTTCCCTAGTAGCTGGGACTAGAGGTACATGCCACCACACCCAACTAATTTTTGTATTTTTAGTAGAGAAGGGTTTTACCATGTTGGCCAGGCTACTCTTAAATTCCTTACCTCAGGTGATTTGCCTGCCTTGACCTCCCGAAGTGCTGGAAGCATAGGTATGAACCATGCACCCAGCCCAAGCCTTAGTTTCTCATGTGAAAGTTGAAGACTGAATAAATATTGCTTATTTATTATTGTTAGAGGTTTAAGTGATATAATTCATGTTAAGGTGTTAGCAAAATGCTTGAAATTTGGTAAGTACTTAATAAATGGAAACTACCTGTGTTATTATCTATAAAAATCAAAGAAAAGACTAAAAGATCTCTTTTAAAAAGTACAGTTCCGAATTTCTGTAAGTAATATTGTAATGAATATCTTGATTGGCAATCTTTGTATACATCTTTGATTTCTCCCTTAAGAAAAAGTCTTAAAACAGAATTGCTATTTCAAATGGTATGAAATACACTTGGCTGTACTCCGCTAGTGACCCATCTGGAATGTAGACACATACTGGCTGTTAAAAAATGTAAATGTCTTCCTTTTCTCCGTGGGTACTTTAAGAGCTATTAATTGGCTTTTTCACTGTAATTTTTCTACTGTTTCTTAGTACAACTGCTTGTTGGATATTTCTTTTTTCCATTTATTCCATTTAAACAATCTCATTTTCCTTTATAGCAAACATCTCATAAACAAATTTAATGATCATAATTCAGTACATTCTTTTTTTTTTTTTTTTTTTTTTGAGATAGAGTTTCACTCTTGTTACTCAGGATGGAGTATAATGGCACGATCTCAGCTCACTGCAACCTCTGACTCCCACGAGAATCAAGTGATTCTCCTATGTCAGCCTCCTGAGTAGCAGGGATTACAGGCATGCACCACCATGCCTGGCTAATTTTGTATTTTTAGTAGAGATGGGGTTTCTCCATGTTGGTCAGGCTGGTCTCAAACTCCCAACCTCAAGAGATCCACCCGCCTCAGCCTCCCAAAATGCTGGGATTACAGGCGTCCACTGTGCCCGCCCTAATTCAGTACATTCTTTAAAAAGGTTCTTAAGATTCTACTTTATCCAGCACTTTGGGAGGCCGAGGCGGGTGGATCACGAGGTCAAGAGATCGAGACCATCTTGGTCAACATGGTGAAACCCCGTCTCTACTAAAAAAAAAAAAATACAAAATTAGCTGGGCATGGTGGCGCGTGCCTGTAATCCCAGCTACTCAGGAGGCTGAGGCAGGAGAATTGCCTGAACCCAGGAGGCGGAGGTTGCGGTGAGCCAAGATCGCGCCATTGCACTCCAGCCTGGGTAACAAGAGCGAAACTCCGTCTCAAAAAAAAAAAAAAAAGATTCTACTTTATCTAAAAACAGGAGTCCTTGTCTTTCAGAAATGCATACTGAAGTATTTACAGGTGAAATGTTGTGACAAAGAAAATGCATCAGATATAACTGGGACCTTCAGAAAGGGAGTAGGTAACAATGGTTTCATAATGAGCTGAGGAATGGGTACCTGGGCATTTATTCTAATATTCTCCCGTTTAATATTTTTAAACTCCTCTCAGTGGGAGAAAATTGTTTCTAAAATATACTTTTAAAAGAAAATATAAATATTAAAATAACAAAACAATCATGGTTTAGCTTCAACCATAGATATAGCAAAATAATAATTCAGCAATTATCGAAAAAAAGACCAGACATACTTAAGCCAAATTCGAAAGTGAAGTAAACAACTACAGTATTTAGAATCTCTCAATTATACTTGCCAGAAATTCCCACAGATAAAAGCATACTACAATGCATTTTTCCAAACCATGGCTTCAGCATACCATGCTGATTCTCCAAAACAATATTAGTATTTATATTGTGCACTACAAGAGTACAATTATGCCTCTGTATGTGCCCACATGAATATTTGATAAGGAGTTTTATTATGTACTAGTATTAAGTAATCCAAATTCTCTTGGTGCCTAAATCACATCTTGGTACCAAATTAGGCACATCATAAGCAATACTCACAGATTAAAAATTAGAGCCACAAAAGTGTTTTTACTTTTTGCCCAAAGGCATGCAAGAACAGCATAATAAAAAAACTATCTGACTACATCTTTTACTAACACATATCACAGGGAAATACTGCCTGGTTTCTGTGTAGAAAACACTTTACTTTGGTGTCAGGCATGAGAGCAAGGGAGCACATGCAAAGACAGTCAGCAGCGTATCTAGGGATGAAGAACAATGGCTGCTTCCCTGGTTTCAAGTCGGGGGTGGGAGGTGGGGGAGTAGGCACATTAAAGATATGTTTTCTAAAATCTTTACACTTCAATAAAAAATACATTTAAAAAACATATTTAAAAATGTATAATACATTTTTTAAAATCCAGTATATATATGATATATTATGATATGTTGGAAATCTGCAATACATTTTGGTAGTCTCTAACATATGTGGAGGAAAAACAAGTATTATATTCCAGTCATTTCCCACTAAAATTGTTTCTTGACTTCATAATTTGTAAATCCCTGTACTAAAAAAAAACTGCCCCATGGGTGGACACAATGGCTCAGACCTGTAATCTCAGGTGGGAGGCCAAGGCAGGAGGCTCACTTAAGCTCAGGAATTTGAGACCAGCCTGGGCAACATAGTGAGACCTCATCTCTGCTAAAAATAAAAAAGGTCAGCCTGGCATGGTGGCGGTAGCCTGTAGTCCTAGGCTCAGGTCAGAGGCTCAGTAAGCAATGACTGTGCCACTGCACTCTAGCCTGGGCAACAGAGTGAGACCCTGTTTCAAACAGACAAATGAAAAAATTGGCCCATATCTCCTGCTTACTGAGCAAAAGAGAAAATGCATGAGTCAGAGAACTACTGTTTAAACATACTCATAAGAGAAGATAACCTCCAGTGTTTCTTCCTGCTCTAGAACTCTGTGGTGCTATAAAAGTTGCTCTGGGAATGAGATCCTCTAAAGGGTACATACATCATTAATTCTCCCACAGAGAGAGGCAAAGTGGCATTCAGACAAATAATAAAATACAAAATAAAGATTAATTAATTTCAACTGATAATGTGCAAACTTCACATAAATGTGAAGGTCTCAGTCATTTAAATGTAAGTTTTCCACATACAATTACATGTAAAAAATCAATGTTATTATATATTTTTTGAAAATTCATAAGCATTAAGATGTTAAATTATATTTCTGGTAAATACATGTATATATTTGTATGTGGATATGATGTGTCATGAAACACATAAAACAAATGCCATAGAACAAATACTGTTCTTGTTACTTTTACTTTATCCATAAACACGATAAACTGTAAAATTATGACACAGGCATGAGCAAAGACTTCATGATGAAAATGACAAAAGCAATTGCAACAAAAGCAAAAACTGACATATGGGATCTAATCAAACCAAAGAGCTTCTGCACAGCAAAAGCAACGTACAGAATGGGAGATTTTTTGCAAGCTACCCATCTGACAAAGGTCTAATAACTAGAATCTACAAGGAACTTAAACAAACTTACAAGAAAAAAGCAAACAACCCCACCAAAAAGTGGGCAAAGGATATAAACAAACACTTCACAAAGGAAGACTTAAGCAGCCAACAAATATATGGAAACAAAAGCTCAACATCACTGATCATTAGAGAAATGCAAATCAAAACCACAATGAGACACCACCTCACACCAGTCAAAATGGTAATTATTAAGTCAAGAAACAATAGATGCTCGTGAGGCTGTGAAGAAATAGGAACGTTTTTACACACTGCCGGTGGGAATGTAAATTAGTACAACCATTGTGGAAGACAGGGTGGTGATTTCTCAAGGATCTAGAGCCCCAAATGCCATTACTGAATATATACCCAAACAATTAAAATTATTCTACTATAAAGACACATGCACATGTATGTTTACTGAAGCACTATTTACAATAGCAAAGAATTGGAACCAACTCACATGCCCATCAATGACAGACTGGATTAAAATGATAGCAGGGACATGGATGAAGCTGGAAGCCATCATCCTCAGCAAACTAACACAGGAACAGAAAACCAAACACCCCCATTCTCACTCGTAAGTGGGAGCTGAACAACGAGAACACATGGACACAGGGAGGGGAACATCACACACTGGGGCAGTCAGGAGGTGGGGAGGAACGAAGGGAGGTAGAACACTAGGACAAATAGCTATGCACGTGGGGCTTAAAACCTAGACGATGGGTGGATAGGTGCAGCAAACCACCATGGCACACACATACCTATGTAACAAACGTGCATGTTCTGCACTTGTATTTCAGAACTTAAAGTATAATGAGTATGTGTGTATATATATATATATATTTAAACTCAAATTAAATTACTAAATTTTGGTCTCAATAACGTTAGTTTTCCCCTGCCTGCTTAATGATACTATTATTAGGCAATAAGCAAAAAAAAAAAAAAAAAACCATCCGCCCAGTACAAGAAAAAAAATAAAAGATCTATCAATCAGTCGTGTTCACAAGTCAACCATGATCAACAGCACTCTTAAATCGATCAGTTCTTGGCTCAAATAGTCTCTGCTTTTGTCTTAAAATGAATAATTTTCTCCAAAAAAAAGTCAATGACACGGCTTTTTCCTATATACATTAAATTTCAATAAACTATTATGGTATAATTGAAGCAGAGGTATAAGGGAAGCTACATAAAAGACTTAAAATTTTAAACCACAATAAAACCTTGTATAATAAGGATAATAAGGTCAATCCCTATATTTTTATATAATACTATAAAATACCATATGATACGGTAAAAGACATGTATTTATTTATTTATTTGTGGGGCTTCGTTCTTTTTGGCCAGGCTAGAGTGCAATGGTGCGACCTCAGCTCACTGTAACCTCCGCTTCCTGGGTTTAAACAATTCTCCTGCCTCAGCCTCCCAAGTAACTGGGATTATAGACACGTGCCACCATGCCAGCTAATTTTTATAGTTTAAGTAGAGATGAGGTTTCTCCATGTGGTCAGGCTGGTCTTGAACTCCCGACCTCAGGTGATGCACCCACGTTAGCCTTCCAAAGTACTAGGATTATAGGCATGAGCCACTGTGCCCGGCTGGTAAAAGATATTTCTTATAACAGCCTGAAAGTTACAATACAACTCTTACTTTCTTTCCATTTTTACCTACATTTTCCCTAAAATTTCCATTCTTTTGAGGTTTTAAACTATTTGGAAAAAGATTTAGAATTTACCAAAATTAATATAATTTCAGATTTTTATTTTATTTTATTATTTTTTTTTTTAGGGAGGGAAGGAGGAAGGGAGGAAGGCAGGAAGGGAAGGAAGGAGGAAGGGAGGGAGGAAGGAATGGGTGAAGGAAGGAAGGCAGTAAGGGGGGGAGGGAGGGAGGGAGGGAGGGAGGGAGGGAGGGAGGGAGGGAAGGGAGGGAGGGAGGGAGGGGAGGGAAGGGAACGAAGGAATTCAAGCAATGAGAGAGACATTGCCGACCTGGATCTAGAGGTTTACAAGTTGATTTCTTTTTTTGAGAGAAGGAAAGAAAAAAAAAAATGAGTAAAGGAGAGAAAGAAAGAGGAAGAGAGAGAGGGAGGGTGAACGAAAATATTGCTTATTCTGAAAAAAAAAATGGGTATTAATAATGGCCAATCAATGTTTCATTTAAACCTATGAGTAGGTGTGATGTGGTATTGACAAGAATGTATATATTATGTATTTGAAGTGGAGAGCTCTATAAATATTTATTAAGTTTATTTGTTCCGGATCTGAGTTCGAGTCCTGGATATCCTTATTAATTTTCTGTCTCATTGAATCTAAGTCTCTATGTATCTGGGTGCTACGATCGTTAGCTCTTGTTGTTGTATTGATCCTTTTACCACTATATCTTTGTTGCTTTAAAATCTATTTTATCCGATACGAGAATTCCAACTCCTGCTTTTTATTTATTTATTTATTTATTTTTGCTCTCCATTTGGTTGGTAAATCTTTCTCCATTCCTTTGTTTTGAGTCTTTGTGTATCCTTGCCTGTGAAACAGGTCTGGATGTAACATGCCGTTGGGTTTTGGCTGTGTCTTTTGATTGGGGGATTTAGTCGATTTAAATTTAGGGTTACTGCCCTTTGATGTTAACTGGTTGTTTGATCCATTCGTTGATGAAAATTCTTCTTTATGTTGGTGCTCTTTACTTTTTGGTATATTTTTAGTAAGGCTAATACTGGTTGTTTCTTTCTGTGTGTAATGGCTCTTTCAGAAGCTCTTGTAAAGCAGGCCTGGTGGTAATAAAATCTCTGAATACTTGCTTGTTCATAAAAGATTTTATTTTTCCTTCAGTTGTGAAGCTTAGTTTGGCTGGATATGAAATTCTGGGCTGAAGGTTCTGTTCTTTGAGGATGTTGAATATCGGCCCCCACTCTCTTCTGGCTTGTAGGGTTTCTGCTGAGAGATCTGCTATAAGTCTGATAGGCTTGCCTTTGTGGGTAACCTGACCTTTCTCTCTGGCTGCCCTTAGTATTTTCTCCTTCATTTCAATCCTGGTGAATCTGACAACTATGTGCCTTGGGGTTGCTCTTCTTGAGGAATATCTTTGTAGTGTTCTCTGTATTACCTGGGGTTGAATATTGACCTGCTTTGCTAGTTCAGAAAAATTTTCCTGAATAATATCCTGAAGGGTATTTTCCAGCTTGGATTCATTCTCTCCATCACATTCAGGTACACCTATCAAACGTAAATTTGGTCTTTTCACATAGTCCCACATTTCTTGGAGACTTTGCTCATTCCTTTTTATCCTTTTATCTCTAATCTTGTCTTCTTGTTTTATTTCATTAAGTTGGACTTTGACCTCTGTTATCCTTTCTTCTGCTTGAACAATTCGAGTGTTTAAACCTGTGCACACTTCTCGGAGTTCCTGTATTGTATTCTGCAGTTCCATTAATTCACTTATATTCCTCTCTAAGTTGTCTATTCTCAATAGGATTTTGTCAAACCTTTTTTCAAAGTTCCTAGTTTCTTTACGTTGGGCTACAACATGTTCTTTTAACTCACAGAAATTTCTTATTATCCAATCCTTGAAGAGTGATTCTGTCATTGGGATGCACTCGTTCTCTGTCAAGCCTTGTTCCATTGTTGATGTGGAACTGTGATCAACTTTAGAGGGAGAGGCATTCTGATTTTGAGTATTCTCAGCCTTTTTATGCTGGTTTCTTCCCATCATTGTAAATTTATCCTCCTGTTGTCTTTGAAATTACCAACTTTCAGATTAGGTCTCTTGAGTGGACGTCCAAGTTGTTAGTTCCCAGGGCCAGAATGGCGGCGTTAAGACTGATGGTGCTTTTCTGCCCAGGATTCTCCTGTCTGGCTTCCTTCTTGTGTCCGTAATGGGCGACTCTGCCTTCCCCGGGCTCCAAACCTCGGTCAGAAGGGGAACCAGTCTCATTTACTCTGCGCCGAGAGCTGCCGTGCTGAGGTACCGTCACAGCCACTGCGCCGGTCTCAGGAGTCGTGCTGGGGACCCGTGTGGGTGCTCCAAACCTCGGTCAGAAGGGGAGCCAGCCCTGTTTACTCTGCTCTGAGAGCTGCCGCCCCGAGGTGCCGGCAAAACCGCTGCGCCAGCCACAAGAGTCACGCTGGCGACCTATGTGGTTCCTCCACTGGGGATCTTCTGCTCCGTGAGCGACCAGAATTTGTCTATAAGTGTGGCGTCCTCTAGTTCTCTGTGCTTTGACTGAGAGCTGCAATCCTGAGCTGTTATCAATCGGCCATCTTGGATCGTTCCTCAATTTCAGATTTTTAAACAATGAAAATGTTTATGAACTTATTTTACTTAAAAATGTATTTTTATGGGTCCAATTTTAAATCTCCAGCTATGGTTTACATTTCTCACCTTTCTTGGATTTCTCAATGTTAATTACGAATTAGCTAAAATGAAGCATACTTTTATCTTTATTTTTTGAGATGGAGTCTCACTCTGTTGCCCAGTCTGTGCAGTGGTGCGATCTCAGCTTACAATAACCTCCATCTCCTGGGTTCAAGCAATTCTCCTGCCTCAGCCTCAAGAGTAGCTGCGATTACACATGCATGCCACCATGCCCAACTAATTTTGTATTTTTAGTAGAGACAGGGTTTCACCATGTTGGTAAGGCTGGTCTTGAACTCCTGACCTCAGGTGATCCACCCACCTCAACCTTCCAAAGTGCTGGATTACAGGTGTGAGCTACCGTGCCTGGCCCTAAAATGAAGCATACTTTTAAAAAGTTTCATGGAGAAGGACTTAAAGAAATAAATAATTTACATTGGCAAAGAAGAAAGAAATAAGAATGGGAATAATGAGGATGGTACAGAATGGGAATAGCATCTCTGGAGGCTTTTCACTAAAGACTTGTTATTGATCAAGTTGAAGGATATAATTGAACCAGTTGATGTTGAGGCATTTCTACAAGGCACAGGGAGATCTGCATTTAACATTCACTCGGGGTCAACCTAAGCTCCAGTAATCCCTACTCAGTGGCATTCACACGCACAGCTGCTACCATCAAGAAGTTTACAGACAAGCTGGAAGGGAGACACAGGTACTAACATGTTTCAAGTGCTTTGAGAGATGTTACCTAAGTATGTTCAAGCTGAAACCAGGTACAAAGGAAACAGTCATCAACCTGAGTGGAGGAGGGAACAGGAAAGACTTCATCGAAGAAGTGGTGCTCATAGCTCCTGTTACCAGAAAACTGACTACAGCCACAATCTCTTAACTACGCGAATGGCTTCTTGCCTCTCTCTGAGGACCTGGTTAGCTGATGACTTTTTAAAAAGCTGTATAAGTACCCTATTCAGGTGGAATAAACAAGATTATTTTCTGTAAGGCTCCATGCCACACGTTCCCAACGTGACAGGCTCCAAAGCTGGGTGCTATCACATACCCTCTGAGTTACACAACAGCTCCTGGCTCTGTCCCAAAAGTGGTTATCTTGGTATTGCCTCCTCCCCATGATTATGAAAGAAAATATTGTGCTGGGTGAGATTTACACTGATTGACAGTTCTTTTCGTTCTAGAAATGTATAAAGCCTAATAAGCAGTTTATTCAGATCAACATCCTCTGTAGAGAAAATAACACATTTCCAAGTTAGTAACAAAACAACATTCCAAATCAGTTTGGTCACTATGGATGGCCATATAGAACATGCCACCACAAAGCTTAATCCTTCACATTCCAGTACACATCCCGTAACTCTGAAAAAACACACATACAAAGTCAGTAGGCCCCACCCCCATCCCACCCCACAAATAGGCTTTATTCTCCACAGTGGTTAAGTCAGTCTAAACAAACAACAAATATAGGAGGGTAGAATTCAGAATTGGTTCACTGCACCCTAACAAATGGTGCCCTAGAAATCCAAGTTAATTAAGTATCCATAATAGCAGCAACAACAACTAATTACCAAGGGCCTACTATGCGTGACCAACTACATTAGATGCTTCACATGTATTACTTTATTTTAACCAAAACCAGCCCATAATTTCAACTTTAAATGTTCAACTTTACAGATGTAGAAACTGACGAAGCTAATAAATGAACTGAAAAATACTGTACCTCTGGATTATATTTTAAAGTATAAGCTGTTATATGGAGTTCTTTGACATAAAATTCTCAAATTAAAATGCAATTATTTTCAACAGTTGTTTGGAAAATAAAATGCAATTATGATTTCAACATATTCTTATATTGATTCTGAACCTTAGAACAGAAAATGCTAAAGATCTCTCAAAAAGGATAATTAAACATAATTAACACATAATTTGCTTTAAATATTTCATGGAAACATAAAAATTTACCTTACTAAAAGTAAAAAAAACAGTGGGAAATGGGGAAGAAATCATGTTGTGACCAACAAATCACAGAGATGCTTATTTGAAGACTAAATTCACTCCTCTTCTGCTAATGTCTTACTATTTTTTTAATTGCATTTTAAGTTTTGGGGTACATGTGAAGAACATATGTCTTACTATTTAAAATTCAACCAACAACTTCAAAAAGGAAAGAGACCGTCCTTTGTTTCAGTCAAGATTTTAAAAATCTTTAATCTAAAAATATGCTTCTCAAAGATGAATGCTAACAATTTAAACAAGGTGCTAATTCAATCAGCTGCACAATTCTTGGTCAGCAGTTTCTCTATTATAGGGAAAACCTGACAAAAAGTAATCAAGGATTGGCCAGGCACGGTGGCTCAAGCCTATAATCCCAGCACTTTGAGAGGCCAAGGCAGGTGGATCACGAGGTCAAGAGATCAAGACCATCCTGGTAAACATGGTGAAACCCTGTCTCTACTACACATACAAAAAATTAGCTGGGCATGGTGGCGCGTGCCTGTATTACCAGCTACTCAGGAGGCTGAGGCAGAAGAATTGCTTGAACCCAGGAGGCGGAGGTTGCGGTGAGCCGAGATTGCACCACTGCACTCCAGCCTGGGTAACAAGAGCAAAACCCCGTCTCCAAAAGAAAAGAGAAAAAAAAGCAAACAAGGATCAATGGCGATACCTGTGGTTTAAAATGAAAATTTCCTCCACTCCACATAAATCATCCTCCTTCTCCTGGGTCCATACATGCCTCTTTTCCTTTTTCCTGCTCTATTTTGAGAGAATATTTGGCCCCTGGATCAGTTTAGTGGTGTCCAGGGTCATCTGAATTGACTCTTTCGAAAATTGTCTATGGATCCAGTTCCCAATCTAAATTTGCTACTCTTCTTAAGAATTTTAACATACACTTAAATCACATTTAAGGCTAGTATTAATGTTAACTAGAAGATTTATTAGAGTAAAGCAAAAAAGGCAAAAAAAAAATTTGAAGTGCTCTAGAAACCTAATACCAGGTACAGTATAATAAAGGAACAGAGTCCAACTGCCTGTCAAGCACTGCACTAGGCAATGAGGGACACAAATGATGAATACAACACTACCTACCACTTTAACAAATTCATGGTGTGGTGTGACTCACCCAGCTAGCTCTATACTGTCTCAGAAGGAGAGTGTGGTAGAAAAGCTCTAGTATGATACAAATATAGTTATTAACAGAAAAACAAAAGATTATTTTTTAATATATCAGTCTTCTGAATTAATGCCATGATTATATTTGAAGCTGTAATACTCATGTAGAACTTAAAATGAGAGGGGAAATAAGACACAGGGAGGGCAAAGTGAGACACTGAGTCATTTCTCCCACCTCATCAGGTTTTTTCACCGTCACTACTAGTTACATAAATCCTATGTGAAACGCAGTATTTTACTTATGACAATTTTATCTTTTAAGCCTTTCATAAACCTGTCAAACCATAAGCTACAATGAATATTTTTCCTTTTACAGATTCTCAGTTTTAAAAATAAAAACTTTTAGCTAGACACAGTGGCTCATGCCTATAATCTCAGCACCTGGGGAGGCTGAGGTGGGACGATCACTTGAGCCCAGAAGTTCGAGACCAGCCTGGGCAACATAGTGAGATCACATCTCTTAAAAAAAAAAAAAATTAAAATATTAGCCAGGCGTGGTGGTGTGTATCTGTAGTCCCCGCTACTAGGGAGGCTGAGGTGGGAGGATCACTTGAGCCCAGGAGATCAAAGCTGCAGTGAGCTGTAATTGCACAACTACACTCAAGCCTGGGTGAGAGAGTAAGACCCTATCTCTCTCAAAAACATTAATTACAAAAACATAAAAACAAAAACTTTCATCACTCCAAACTAAAGGCACTGTAATTGAAGCTTACTGTATCAAATAATTTAACTCTTACTTAAGTACTTGTCCTAGTTCCTATTAGTAATTTTTTTTAAAAAACTTAAAATCACATTCCAGAAACTACACTCAAGGTGCTTATTTAATCTTAAGCAAGCTCATTTAAAATTTCCATTAAGATACTTCTTTACCTTAAAATAATAAAAGCAAAATGGTTTTCATTAGTTAATATTATTGAAACACTAAAACTGTTAAATGTCACTTTAGAAAATTGACTTTTAAATGGGTTTAAAAGGTTTAGTTTCTACTGCATTTCAGAAAACAAAAATTCATTATAGGACCAAAATTATTATAATTGCCCAACCTTTTTACTTCATCAATATGTACTAGGAGACAAAAACAACTATTTAATTCAAGAGGTGATCCAAAGAATCTAAAAGTTAGATTAATATCTATAAAGCCATATCTACAACAAATCTGTAAAAATCCCATTTCCAATGTAATTTCAGAGAAATAATTTCATGTGAGAAGGCAACACAATGTATGCAGTTTAGTTACACAGCACTAAGCCACGGTTACCCAAAGTCACTTAACCTCATTTATAGGAAGAGAACGACAGGAAAAAAGAAGAGAGGGAAGGAAAAATTGAGTAAGAGAGGGAGAGAATAAAACCTGTAAGGATTTTTAAAGAGTGTACATGAAATCATTTTGCAAGTTGTAGGCAGTAAATAACATTAGTTCTCTTCTCTTTACAAAAAAAAAAAGACATACTGGCTGGTGCTGATGTACTAACGTAATCAAATATGAGAAGCAAGTAAACTAATCCTTGTCAATATGCAGACAACATACTTACTCTAGAAAGATACATGCTAAGAAGTTAGCTAAATGGACAATGAGTCCAAACGTATCTCAGGTAAAAGCAGAGGTACATTTAAATACTTACACATTCATTATTTTGTTGACCATTTTCTGCTACCTGGCAATCAAATATTTAATGACCAAAATATGCCATTACCTGCAGTAAGTCATAAGAACTCTGATACTGCCATATAACATAGTTTTGTTAACCTAGTGTACAGAATATAAGCATTACTTGATGTGCACTGAACTATAAAAGCTGCTTCAAACGACAAGATTTTTCTGTTTCTAAATGAGGTTACTCCGTGAAGGTGCTATTCAAAATATTTATAAAATTATGCTTGAAACTTGCTTCTTTTACAAGACATTTCAATGATTGATCCACCACATGGAATGCTCCCTGATCTCATACAATTAAACAAATATCTACTGGGTCCCTATCAGTTTTAAAAATAAAAAATAGGCCAGGCATTGTGGCTCATGCCTGTAATCCCAGAACTTCGGGAGGCTGAAGCAGGCAGATCACCTGAGGTCGGGAGCTCAAGACCAGACTGGCCACCATGGTGAAACCCTGTCTCTGCTAAAAATACAAAAATTAGCCAGGCATGGTGGTGCACATCTGCAATCCCAGCTACTCAGGAGACTGAGGCAGGAGAATCACTGAAACCCAAGAGGCGGACATTGCAGTGAGCCAAGATTGCACCACTGCACTCCAGCCTGGGTGACAGAGTAAGACGCTGTCTCAAAAAAAAAGAAGAAGAAGAAGAAGAAAAATATATAATGTCTTTGCACTCTAAATAAATTCAAGAATATTTCTCAACATAAACTCTGATAAATCTTAGAATTTACAGAGCAAAAGAAAATGGGCCAGGCGCAGTGGCTCATGCCTATAATCCCAGCACTTTGGAAGGCCAAGGCGGGTGGATCACGAGGTCAAGAGATCGAGACCATCCTGGTCAACAAGGTGAAACCCCGTCTGTACTAAAAATACAAAAATTAGCTGGGCATGGTGGCACACACCTGTAGTCCCAGCTACTCGGGAGGCTGAGGCAGGAGAATTGCTTCAACCCAGAAGGCAGAGATTGCAGTGAGCCGAGATCGTGCCATTACACTCCAGTCTGGGTAACAAGAGTGAAACTCCATTTCAAAAAAAGAAAAGAAAAGAAAATAGAGTATACGTTCAGTTTTTACAAAATCAATCTTGGACTTGGGAAGATGGCACTATAGGAGCAACTCGGGATTGCAGCTCCCAGTGAAAGCACAGAGGGTGAGTGGACGCCGCATTTACAGAGGGATCTTTATTGCCCACAGACCAGGAGATTCCCAGGTGTAGAAGCCCCACAGGCCACCAGCACAGCTGTTTGGGCCAGTGTGGCTATTTCAGCCGGCGCCGCAGCACAGCGACACTCCGTACAAAATACACTGGTCTGGTTGCACTGTTAAACCGGCAATTTGAGATTTGGGAAGGCAGATTAGCCCATTCATCTGATTAAACCAGACTTAAACAGTAAGCCAGGCCAGGAGAGTCCCGGGCAGCGACGTTGTTTTAGCCGGCACAGTGGGTCGCGGCATGGGAAATCACACAGATCCCAGCACCCTTTCAGCAGGAAACTGGAACACCTGGGAGAGAGTCAACTGTTCAACTTAAAAAAAAAAAAAGGGACTCTGAGGAAGGGAGCCAGGTGATCAGGCTCGGCGGGTCCCACCCCCACAAAAACAAACAAAACAGCAATTGGAAACGCTCAGGGTTGAGAGTTTCACGGCAAAAACCCAGGTTGGTGCAGCTCAGTGGAAGATGGGTGTCCACCATTACCAAGGCACTCCACCCCTAAGGAGGTACTCTGCCATTGCTAACGCAGCCTGCCGTTGCTGCAGCAACCCACCATAACAGACAGTCTGCCATTACAGAGGCGGGCCATCGCCACGGCAGCTCTAACCACACCCATATAAACAGAACTACAGGGAATTACACATGGCAGAAGGGCGGAGCATAGAGCAGCTCAGCATAGCCTCTGCAAGCAGGCATTGACTAGACTGCCTCCTTGCTTGGCAGGACAGTGCAATGGATACTCATAAATAAAGCCCTAACTCCCCGGGACAGAGCACCTGTGGAAAAAAAGGGGGCTTTATGAGTTCTGCTGCAGCAGACTTAACCGTAACTGCCTAGCAGCCCTAAATGAACAATGGAGCTCATAGCTCAGCACTTGAGCTCCTAAAAAGTACAGACTGTCTCCTCAAGCAGCTCCCTGACCCCCATATATCCAAAGAGTCACCTCACAAAGGACTGATCAGACTGACATTTGGCGGGCATCATTCTGGGACAAAGATAGCAGAAGAAGAAACTGGTAGTAACCCACACTGTTCTGCAGCTGCTACAGGTATTCCTCAGGCAAGCAGGGCCTGGAGTGGACCTCAGCAGTCCTACAGCAGAGGGGCTAGACTGTTAGAAAAAAATCTAAGAAACAGAAATATTTCATCATCAACAATCTGGATGTCACTCAGAGACCCAATCAAAAAGTCAGCAATTACTCAAATGACAGGTGGATAAATCCACAAAGATAGGAAGAAACCAGAGCAAAAAAAAGAGAAAAACACCCAAAACTGGAACACCTCACCTCCTACAAGGGACCACAACACCTCACCGGCAAGGGAACAAAGCTGGACGGAGAATGAGTGTGATGAAATGACAGAATCAGACTTCAGAAGGTGGGTAATGAGAAACTTCCGTGAGCTAAAAGAACATGTTCTAACTCAATGCAAAGAAACTAAGCACCTTGAAAAAAGATTTGAGGAAATGATAACAAAAATGGACAACTTAGAGAGGAATATGAGTGAATTGATGGAGCTAAAAAACACAACATGAGAACTTCGCGAAGCATGCACAAGTCTCAATAGCCGAATTGACCAAGCAGAAGAAAGGATATCAGAGATTGAAGATGAACTCAATGAAATCAAATGAGAAGGCAAGATTAGAGGAAAAAGCACAAAAAGGAATGAACAATGTCTCCAAGAAATGTGGGACTATGTGAAGAGACCTAACCTCCGTTTGATAAGCGTACCAGAATGTGACGAAGAGAATGAATCCAAGCTGGAAAATACTCTTCAGGACATTATCCAGGAAAATTTCCCCAACCTAGCAAGGCAGGCCAATATTCAAGTCCAGGAAATACAGGGAACACCACAAAGATATTCCGCAAGAAGAGCAACCCCAAGGCACATAATCGTCAGATTCACCAGGGTTGAAATGAAGGAGAAAATGCTAAGGGCAGCCAGAGAGAAAGGGTGGGTAACCCACAAAGGGAAGCCCATCAGACTCACAGCAGATCTCTCGGCAGAAACCCCACAAGCCAGAAGAGAGTGGGGGCCAATAGTCAACATCCTTAAAGAAAAAACTTTCAACCCAGAATTTCAAATCCAGCCAAACTGAGCTTCGTAAGTGAAGAAAAAAAAAAATCCTTTGCAAACAACCAAGTACTCAGAGATTTTGTCATCACCAGGCCTGCTCTACAAGAGCTCCTGAAAGAGGCACTACACATAGAAACAAACAACCAGTACCAGCCATTCACCATTCAAAAAACATAACAAATGCTAAAGAGCATCAACAAACTAAAGAATCTGCATCAACTAATGGGCAAAACAGCCAGCTAGCATCAAAATGGCAGTAGCAAATTCACACATAACAATATTAACCCTAAATGTAAATGGGCTAAATGCACCAATCAAAAGAAACAGACTGGCAAAACCCATCAGTGTGCTGTATCCAGGAAACCCATCTCACATGCAAGGATACACAAAGGCTCAAAATAAAGGGATGGAGGAAGATTTACCAAGCAAATGGAGGGCAAAAAAAAGCAGGAGTTGCAATTCTCATTGCTGTTAAAATAGACTTTAAAGCAACAAAGATCTAAAGAGACAAATAAGGACATTACATAATGGTAAAAGGATCGACACAACAAGAAGAGCTAACGATCCTAAATATATATGGACCCAATACAGGAGCACCCAGATATATAAGGCAAGTTCTTAATGACTTACAAAGAGACTTAGACTCCCACACAATAATAGTGGGAGACTTTAACACTCCACTGTCAATATTAGATAGATCAACCAGACAGAAAATTAACAAGGATATCCAGGACTTGAACTCAGACCTGGAACAAGCAAACCTGATAGACATCTACAGAACTCTCCACCCCAAATCCACAGAATATACATTCTTCTCAGCACCACGTCACACTACTCTAAAATTGACCACATAATTGGAAGTAAAGTACTCCTCAGCAAATGCAAAACAACTGAAATCATAACAAACAGTCTCAGACCATAGTGCAATCAAGTTAGAACTCAAATTCAGAAACAAACTCAGAACCGCACAGTTTCATGGAAACTGAACAACTGGCTCTTGAATGTTGACTGGATAAACAATGAAATGAAGGCAGAAATAAAGAAGTTCTTCGAAACCAAAGAGAACAAAGACACAACATACCAGAATCTCTGGGATACATTTAAAGCAGTCCCTGGAGGAAAATATATAGCAATAAGTGCCCACATGAGAAGAGTGGAGAGATCCAAAATTGATACCCTATCGTCAAAATTGAAAGAGCTAGAGAAGCAAGATCAAAAAAACTCAAAACCTAGCAGAAGACAAGAAATAACTAAGATCAGAGCAGAACTAAAGGAGATAGAGACACAAAAAACCCTTCAAAAAATCAATAAATCCAAGAGCTGGTTTTTTGAAAAGATCAACAAAATAGATAGACCACTAGCCAGATTGACTAAAAAAAAAAAAGAGAGAGAGAATAACTAAATGGATACAATAAAAAATGATAAAGGGGAAATCACCACAGATTCCACAGAAATTCAAACCATCATCAGAGAATATTACAAACAACTCTATGCACATAAACTAGTAAACCTGAAAGAAATGGATAAATTTCTGGACACCTGTGTCCTCCCAATCCTAAATCAGGAGGAAGCCGAAACTATGAATAGACCAATAACTAGGTCTGAAGTTGAGGCATCAATAAAGAGCCTACCACACAAAAAAAGCCCAGGTCCAGATGGGTTCACAGCCAAATTCTACCAGACACACAAAGAGGAGCTGGTACCATTCCTCTTGAAACTATGCTAAATAATCCAAAAAGAGGGAATCCTTCCCAAATCATTTTATGAGACCAACATCATCCTGATACCAAAACCTGGCAAAGACTCAACGAGAAAAGAATCATGGATATTCAGGCCAATATCCATGATGAACATAGACGCAAAAATCTTCAATAAAATACTGCCAAGCTGATTGCAACAGCACATCAAAAAGCTTATTCACCACGATCAAGTAGGATTCATCCCAGGGATGCAAGGCTGGTTCAACATACGCAAGTCTATAAATGTAATTCACCACATAAACAGAACCACAGACAAAAACCACATGATTTTCTCAACTGACATAGAGAAGGCCTTTGACAAAATTCAACAGCCCTTTATGCTAAAAACCCTCAATAAACTCGGTACTGATGGAATGTATCACAAAATAATAAAAGCTATTTACGACAAACCAACAGCCAATATCATACTGAATGGGCAAAAACTGGAAGCATTCCCTTTGAAATCTGGCACTAGACAAGGATACCCTCTCTCACCATTCCTATTCAAGATAGTACTGGAAGTTCTAGCCAGAGCAATCAGGCAAGAAAAAGAAATAAAGGGTATTCAAATAGGAAAGGAGAAAGCCAAATTGTCTCTATTTGCAGACAACATGATAGTATACCTAGAAGACCCCATCGTCGCAGCCCAAAAACTCCTGAAACTGGTAAACAACTTCAGCAAAGTCTCAGGATACAAAATCAATGTGCAAAAATCACAAGCATTCCTATACACCAATAACAGACTGAAAGAGAGCCAAATCAAGAACGAACTGCCATTCACAATTGCTACAAAGAGAATAAAATACCTAGGAATACAACTAACAAAGGATGTGAAGGACCTCTTCAAGGAAAACTACAAACCACTGCTCAGCGAAATAAGAGAGGACACAAACAGATGGAGAAACATTCCATGTTCATGGTTAGTTAGAATCAATATTGTGAAAATGGCCATACTGCCCAAAGTAATTCACAGACTCAACGCTATCCCCATCAGGCTACCAATGACCTTCTTCATAGAACTGGAAAAAACTACCTTAAACTTCATATGGAACCAAAAGAGAGCCCGCATAGCCAAGTCAATTCTAAGCAAAAAGAACACAGCAGGAGGCATCACACTACTGGACTTCAAACTATACTACAAGGCTGCAGTAATCAAAACAGCATGGTACTAATAGCAAAACAGAGATATAGACCAATGGAACAGAATAGGGGCATCGGAGGCAACACAACATGTCTACAACCATACAATCTTTGATAAACCTGACAAAAATAAGCAATGGGGAAAGGATTCCCTGTTTAATAAATGGTGTTGGGAAAACTGGCTAGCCATGTGCAGAAAGCAGAAAATGGACCCCTTCCTGACACCTTACACTAAAATTAACTCCAGATGGATTAAAGACTTAAACATAAGACCTGGCACCACAAAAACCCTAGAAGAAAATCTAGGCAGAACCATTCAGGACATAGGAGTAGGCAAGGACTTCATGAACAAAACACCAAAAGCATTGGCAACAAAAGCCAAAATAGACAAATGGGACCTAATCAAACTCCACAGCTTCTGCATGGCAAAAGAAACAGTCACTAGAGTGAATTGGCAACCAACAGAATGGGAAAACATTTTTGCAGTTTACCCATCTGATAAAGGGCTGATATCCAGAATTTACAAAGAAATAAAACAGATTTACACGAAAAAAAACAAACAAGCCCATTCAAAAATGGGCAAAAAAAAAAACAGACACTTTACAAAAGAAGACATACATGAGGCCAACAAACATATGAAAAATGCCTTCATCACTGGTCATTAGAGAAATACAAATCAAAACTACATTGAGATACCATCTCACACCAGTTAGAATGGTGATCATTAAAAAATCTGGAGACAGGCCGGGCGCGGTGGCTCACGCCTGTAATCCCAGCACTTTGGGAGGCCGAGGTGGGTGGATCACGAGGTCAACAGATCGAGACCATCCTGGTCAACATGGTGAAACCCCGTCTCTACTAAAAATACAAAAAATTAGCTGGGCATGGTGGCGCGTGCCTGTAATCCCAGCTACTCAGGAGGCTGAGGCAGGAGAATTGCCTGAACTCAGGAGGCGGAGGTTGCGGTGAGCCGAGATCGCGCCATTGCACTCCAGCCTGGGTAACAAGAGCGAAACTCCGTCTCAAAAAAAAAAAAAAAAATCTGGAGACAACAGATGGTGGAGAGAATGCGGAGAAATAGGAACACTTGTACACTGCTGGTGGGAGTGTAAATTAGTTCAACCATTGTGGAAGGCAGTGTGGCGATTCCTCAAGGACCTAGAAATAGAAATTCCATTTGACCCAGCAATCCCATTACTGGATATATATCCAAGGACTATAAATTGTTCTACTATAAAGACACATGCACATGAATGTTCACTGCAGCACTGTTTACAGTCGCAAAGACCTGGAACCAACCCAAATGCCCATCGATGATAGACTGGACTGGGAAAATGTAGCACATATACACCATGGAACATTATGCAGTAATCAAAACAATGAGTTCGTGTCCTTTGTAGGGACATGGATGAATCTGGAGAACATCATTCTCAGCAAACTGACACAAGAACATAAAATGAAATACTACATGTTCTCACTCATAGGCAGGTGATGAACAATGAGAACACATGGACACAGGGAGGGGAGCACTACACACTGGGGCCTATTGGGGAATAGGGGAGGGACAGCGGGAGGGGGGAGCTGGGGAGGGATAGCATGGGGAGAAATGCCAGATGTGGGTGAAGGGGAGGAAGGCAGCAAATCACACTGCCACGTGTGTACCTATGCAACTATCTTGCATGTTCTGCACATGTACCCCAAAACCTAAAATGCAATAAAAAAAGAAGTCAATCTTGGGATCTAAGAAGGATCAGAGAATAGAGGGGGTTGGCGGGGAAGAAAGGTCATGATGGAAGACGGAAGATGAGCTAAGAAAAGAGGCAGAAAAATACCCATCTTGGCTGCCTAAAACAAAGTTGTCTCAGGAGAGCGGACCTTGAAACCTAAAGAAAATGATAAAAGTTTCAATTCCAGGTGGGATCTCATTCTTCCACAATCATGGAACCATCATAAGTTTTTGAGAAAGGAAGTGATATGAATAGACTGTTGACTCTAAAAGTAGTCTTCTGAAGCAGACTGGATGGGGAACAGGACCTACGACAGAGTGGGACCAATTTAAAAAAATCTATCCCAATGGTCAAGAGAGAAGATGACCAAAGTCCTGAATTAGAACTGAAAGAATTTTATAACTGAACAAATAGGCACCATGACTTCACAATTACTACAAGTCTGCTACCCAGCTCCTGACTGACTTCTATATGACCCCCTCCAAAGGATTACCCCCAGCATAGCCAGAGTGATCTCTTTACAAAGGAATCAGATGATATCTCAGACCCTTCCACCCCTTCTCCCTGCATGCCAGCTAAACTGGTCTTTTCATTTCCTAGAAGTCCAACTTCATTTCTGCCTCAGGATCCTTCTATACACTTGTTTCCTGTGTCTTTTTTTTTCACCAAGCTAATCCTAAACTGACATTTTTCCACCAGGCTAATCCTAAACATCCTTCAAATCTTAGCTTAAGAATCATTTTCTCAGAGACAACTCACAACCTCTCCAATCTTATAATATATCCCCATTTTTACATTCTCTCTTGGAATTCCTAACCACATTTAGGCATGCTTTGTGTATCTATGGAACACCTACTCCCCTCTTAGACCATTCCCTGAGAGCTAGGATTATACTATTTGTTACCTAGTGCCTAGCCCGTACTTGAAATCTCAACAAATTTGCTGATGGGTACTCAATAAATACTTATTGAATAAATAATAAATAAAGTCCAAAATGTCACTTCAATTTCTCATCTGGGAATATGACAATACCATTACCTGATAAAGGGAACACAGGTTTGTAGATAAAGTCAAATTCATATAAAACATGTTGAACTTGCAGAAATAATGGAATAGGTCTGATGTGTACAAGTGGAGTCACTAAATGTCAAATGATCTCTTATCCAGAAGAATAAATGTAACATTAATGAAAAAGAATGAGGAAAAAGTAAAGTAAGTTGAAAGAATATCTCTGTTTAACTGTTAGAAAAAAAAGCAAATAGACAAGCGATTGATATTTCTAATGTGTAAAGAGCTTATAAAATAAAAAATACCAACAAATGGAAAAGAAGGCTAAAGAAATAGTTAGAAAAAGATATGCAAATGCCTCTTAGCCATATAAAAAGATACTCACTATTACTCATAATGAGGTAGAAATTAACACTACAATAAGATTCCATTTGGAAAGACACCCCAAAAGTTTGACAATATACTCTGCTGACAAGGTTTATGTATGGAAAAATAGGCACTCTCATACATTACTGATGGGAGCACAAAGAGGTACAATTCTTTATGAGGATAAATCTAGCAATACCCAGGTTTAAAAAAAAAAATACAAACAAGATGGGGCATGGAGGCTCATGCCTGTAATCTCAGCACATTAGGAGGCCAAGGCAGGCAGATCCCTGAGGCTAGGAGTTCCAGACCAGACTGGCCAACACAGTGAAACCAAAAAATACAAAAAAGGCTGGGCACAGTAGCTCACACCTATAATCCCAGCACTTTGGGATGCTGAGGCAGGTGGATCACCTGAGGTCAGAAGTTTGAGATCAGCCTGGCCAACATGGGGAAACCCTGTCTCCAGTAAAAGTACAAAAATTAGCCGGGCGTGGTGGCGGGCACGTGTAATCCCAGCTACTCAGGAGCTGAGGCAGGAGAATCTCTTAAACCCAGGAGGCAGAGGTTGCGGTGAGCAGAGATCATGCCACTACACTCCAGCCTAGGCAACAAGAGGAAGACTCCATCACAAAAAAAAAAAAAAAAAGCCAGGCATGGTGGCACATGCCTGTCATCCCAGCTACTCAGATGGCTGAAGCATGAGAATTGCTTGAACCTTGGAGGCAGAGGTTGCAGTGAGTCGAGATCATGCCACTGCCCTCCAGCCTGGGTGACAGAGTAAGACTGTCTTCAAACAAACAAACAAACAACACTGCATATTCATTTACCCTTTGGCCCTACAATTCTACTTCTAAGAACCTGTCCCAAACAAAATGGCAAGATGTTAAAAGATTTATATATCCACAAGGTTATGCATTTCTATTATACCATTTACGTTAGGAAAAGATTATAAACAATCCAAGTCCCCATCAACTAGGAACTGGTTAAATAATCTATGGCACATTCATCCAATGGGCTATGATACAGCTATAAAAAGAAATGAGTAATATACCACTAAGCAGTGATCCCCAGAATATTTCAAGTAAAAGAAAAAAAAAAGGATATAGTATCCTATCATTTATATAAGGAGAAATATGAATATATAGCTTGCTTATATTTTCCTTAAAAGAACAAACTAAAGTTTCTAGAATACGATTACTTATACAGAGAAGGAGAAAACAGAATTCAACTTTAGAACTATAAAACTATTATACATGATTATAAAACAAAATTACATTTAGAACAGTTATTAAATATGAAAGAAAATGAACTTAATTGTATATCCAGTTGGTGGCATAACTATACAGAGAACAATGATTAAGACTAACTTAAACAGTGTGATATCTCAGAGCAGCCCCCATGATCACACTTCCTGACACTTCCTGGTATTCACACCCTTAAGTATTCACCTCCTTCCCTTTTTTTTTTGAGACAGAGTCTCACTTTGTCGCCTAGGCTGGAGAGCAGTGGTGTGATCTCGGTTCACTGCAACCTCTACCTCCCAGGTTCAAGCGATTCTCCTGCCTCAGCCTTCTGAGTAGCTGGAACTACAGGCACATGCCACCACTCCTGGCTAACTTTTGTATTTTTAGTAGAGACAGTGTTTTGCTATATTGGACAGGCTGGTCTTAAACTGACCTCAGGTGATCCACCTGCCTCGACCTCCCAAAGTGCTGGAATTATAGGCATGAGCCACCACGCCCAGCCTCACCTCCCGCTTAGTGTAGACTGAATTGAAAGTCTTGATTCTAAGAATAGAATTCAGCTGAATACCTACATTCCTTCCTACCATCATTATTCACAATAGCCAAAACATGGAAAGAACTCAAATTATCAGTGGATGGATGAACAAAATGTGGTATATAAATACAATGGGATATCATTCAGCCTTGAAAAAGAATGAAATTCTGACACATACTGTAACATGAATGACCTTGAAGACGTTACCCTGGGTTAAAAAAGCCAGTCACAAAAGGATAAATACTGTAACTACATGATTCCACTAGAGGGGTCAAACTCTTAGAGATAGAAAGTAGAATGGTGGTTGTCAGGGGCTGGGCGAAGAAGAGGATGGGGAGTTATTTAATGGATATACAATTTCATTTTGTGAAGATGAGAAAGTTCTGGAGATGAATGATGGTAGTAATTGCACAACAATGTGAATGTATGTAAGGCCACTGAATTGTACACTTTAAATAGTTAAAATGTTAGGTTTACATTATGCACACTTTACCATAATAAATTTTCAAAAAGGATGCAGCAGGTGTGATGAGCTGTCACTCTAAGAATAAGTTGCAGAGGGCCAGGGGTGGTGGCTCACGCCTGTAATCCCAGCACTCTGAGAGGCCGAGGCAGGTGGATCACGAGGTCAAGAGATTGAGACCATCCTGACCAACATGGTGAAACCCCGTCTCTACTAAAATACAAAAATTAGCTGGGTGTGGTGGCGCATGCCTGTAGTCCCAGCTACTAGGGAGGCTGAGGCAGGAGAATTGCTTGAACCCAGGAAGCAGAGGTTGCAGTGAGCTGAGATTGCACCACTGCACTCTAGCCTGGCACCTGGAGACAGAGCAAGACTCTGTCTCAAAAAAAAGAAGAAAAAAAAAAGAGTAAGTTGCAGAAAGAGCATGGTTTCCATCTTGGATGCCTTCTCTCCCTTGCTCTGAACTAACAACCAGCTGCCCATGTTGTTAGCTGCCCTGTGGAAGCATCAAGGAATTGGTCTCTGGCCAACAGCCAGAAAGGACCTGAGACCTGCCAATAATCACGAGTGAGCCTAAAAGCACCCCAAAAGGTTAATCCTTTGTGCCCCTTTTACTTGAGTCTTGGGATGAATGCAGCCCCAGAAGATACTTGGATTGCTAATTTATGAGAGACTCTGAGCCGAAAGCATGAGCTAAGCTGCACCCCAAAGAAACTGACTCACAGCAACTATGAGATAATAATGTCACTGTGTTAAGCCACTAAGTTTCAGGGTAGTTTGTTACAAAGTAATACATAATAATATACATAGTAATTGGACTAAACATTGCCAAGAGAATGTGCTAAGTCCAAACCAATATTGCAAATTCTTTTTTAATTTTTTTAATTATTTTTATTCTCTTCATGTTTTTTTATAATATGAACATACAGAAGTAAAAATTCTATTTCTGGGTATATACCCAAGGGAAAAAAGTACACAGATCTGCCCAAAGATATATACCAGAGTATTCATAGCAATTTTCTCATGATTTTTTTTAAGGGGTCTTAGGAAAAATACTGAAATACTTACAAATAAGATATATGATGTCTAGAATTTGCTTTAAAATAATATAGGAATGGGAGAATAGTTGGTGGGGAATAAATAAACAATGTGGGCATGACTTGATAATTACTGAATCTGGGTCTGAATACAAAGGGATTGGTTATACCAGTCCATTTACTTCTGCATATGTTTCTCATTTTCCACCATAAAATTTTTAAATAAATAAGACAAAACATTTCTTTTATAGACACAAGAAAAAAAAAATCCTGAAATAAAAATAACATTCTATTTCTATGACCTTAGAGAAGAAACTGTTCCAGGTAATAATGAGGTCCAGGGCAAGAAGTGATGAAAAGTGAAAAGTAAGAGAACTTTGAGGCTCCAGTCCTGATGGACTAATGCTGGCTTTAGCTACCTGCCAAAGAATCACACTCATCTCCCAAATTTGTTTCAAAAAATGTCTGTATTTCTTTTTAAGAGACACGGTCATGCTTTGTCACCCTGGCTGGAATGCAGTGATGCAATCACAGCTCACTGCAACCTCAACCTCTTGAGCTCAAGCAATCCTCCCACCTTAGCCTCCCAAGACAGGGTCTTGCTCTGTCACCCTGGCTGGAATGCAGTGGCGCAATTACAGCTCACTGCAAGCTCAACCTCTTGGGCTCTAGCAATCCTCCCACCTTAGCCTCCTGAGTATTTGGGACTACAGGTGTGCAACTATCATGCTTGGCTCATTTTTAAACTTTCTGTAGAGATGGGGTCAAACTCCTGTCCTCAAGTCATCCTTCCATCTGGGCCTTCCAAAGCACTGGGAATTGAGGCATGAACCATCACACTCCGCTTCAAAAGGTATGTGTTTTTATAAAAGGTACCAGAACCAGAATCACCGATCTAAGGTGTAGTGACTGTGGGAAATTGCTAATGTGAAAATAATGGATGCTAGACACGTTAAGGAAGCATCATGAGAGCCACTAATATGATAGAGGAGTGGATGGAAAGAGAAGGTCTGAGTCAAATGAAGGAAAGTCCTCAAGGTCAAGGAAAGAAGGATAAGAATGTGGAAAGAAAGATACTAATTGCAAAACAGAAAGATTAACTGAAAAATGTTCTGATAGTGGAGACCTTATTCTCGCCCCATAATTCAGCAAAAATAGATGTAAAGTGTCTCTATCAGATAGGTTAGGGAAAAAAAGAAAACATATCCTCAAATAGATAAAAAAATCTATCAATTTGTTCATTATAGTTCATATATTGTTGGGATTATGAAAGCAACAAGAATCCTCACCAGTCATTTAATCTAATTTACTCATTTCACAGATGAGAAAACTGGGTCTACCAAGGCTAATTAACCAGCACTCAAGTAAACTATGTAACTAATGATTAGAACTAGAGCTAAAATGTACCCCAGTTTTCACTCTATCTACCTGCCTTTCATCCTTATCTAATACCACAGTTTCCATTTGGTAACTACTTCTCTATTATGCTAAATGTCATTATACATTTTCATTCTTAAATAGTAGGCATTGGTTGATCAACTGGCTCAAAATGAGCCTATTTCAGTCATTTTCTTTTAAAGGTCTCCCATTTCTGCTCAAGTTTACTGCCCCCCACCCACCTATTGTTCTGAGTAAATCTCAGAGATGTCTAGAAAATTTGTTTGCTAACTGATATCTACATTTCCAAAAAAAGTCAGAATATGAAAAGGCACACATAGTGCTATACTATAAAAAGAAGAGTTGGCATTGCACACCTCTCTTATCATCTCTATGAATGTACACATAATTTGCAATTGCCAGGAAGTAGGAGTGTATTCTTCAACCAATGGGCTCAAAATCCCTAAATAGATAAGACAGTAATGGCAGGCTGCGGTGGCTGGCTCATGCCTATAATCCCAACACTTTGGAAGGCCAAGGCAGGCGGATCACCTGAGGCCAGGAGTTCAAGACCAGCCTGGCCAACATAGTGAAACCCTGCCTCTACTAAAAATACAAAAATTAGCCAGGCGTGATGGTGGGCACCTGTAATCCCAGCTACTTGGGAGGCTGAGGCAGGAGAATTGTTTGAACCCAGGAGGAGGAGGTTGCAATGAGCCAACAGAGTGCCACTGTACTCCAGCCTGGGCAACAGAGCGAGATTCTGTCTCAAAAAAAAAAAAAAAAAAAAGACAGTAACAAGATAAACTAAGCCTTACAGTAAGAGACTACAGAGTACAAATAAAGGACATAAAGTGCACAGGCATAAAGTTGCTCACATATTTTTCTATTCTTTATAAACTACACATGTTCTGTGCACAGAGTGTAATATATAAAAAGTGTTTTGAAGTCTCAAAAAACCTCATGTTTTTGCTACTTTTAGATTTGATTTAGAAAAAAATAGCAAAAAAAGTACTGGTATTAACCCATATACAATAAAGGAAAGAAGGCCTAGAAAAGAGCAAAGGCTATCCAAACAACAATTATTTTACAAATTTCTGTAATTATGTTATTCTTATTTGTAAAATATACTTGTCCTTACCACTCAGAAATGGTTGTTGAGGCACAGAGTTTGTAGAAAAGACACCAAGTTTGGAAAGGATCCATCTAGAAGCTTTTTCGATCTGGAGCTTGTACTTTATAGGCACTCCGAGTGGGCACACTGGTGCAAAGCAGTAGTGAGTGAGTCACCGTGTGTGAAGCAGAATATGGAATGTTCTATGCTGGAAGATTAAAAAACAGGAAATACAGTTATTGGTAACAGCCATGCTTACAACGCGTTAACATTTTAGCAGCTTCCATATAACATATATTACTAATCAAAATTCTGCACATTCCCCAAAGGTTAAACATGACCCAGCAATTCCACACCCAGGTATATATCCCAGAGAAATGAAACCATATCAACACAAAAATATGAAAACAAATGTTCATAGTAGCATTATTGTAATGGCCAAAAGGCAGAAACAACCTAAATGTCATCAGTTGATCAACTGATAAATAAAATGTGTTATATCCACAATGGAATATTACTCTGCCATGAAAAGGAATGAAGTACTGACACACGCTATAACATGGGTGAATCTTGAAAACATTATGCTAACTGAAAGAAGCTATTCACAAAAGGCCACATATTATATGATTCCATTTATAAGAAATGTCCATAATAGATGAATCTAACAAAGAGAAAACAGGTAAGTGGTTGCCTAGGACCAGGAGAAAAAAGATAGGTGGTGACTATTAACAGGTACAGGGTTTCTTTGAGAGGGTGATGAAAATGTCCTAAAAATCTGTTATAGTAATGGTTGCACAAATCTGTGAATATAAAAAAGCCTCTAATTGTACGCTTTATTTATTTGAGAAGGGGTTTGACTCTGTCACCTAGGCTGGAGTGCAATGGTGCAATTATAGCTCACTGCAGCCTCAAACTCCTGTGTTCAAGCAATCTTCCTGCCCCAGCCTCCAGAGTACCTAGAACTACAGGAGTATACCACTATGTCTGATTAATTTTTTTAATCTTTTGTAGAGATGGAGGTCTTGCTGTGTTGTCCAGACCAGTCTTGATTTCCTGGCCTCAAGTGTTCCTCCTCTCTTGCCTCCCAAAGTACTGGGATATCAGGCATGAGCTACCATGCACAGCCTTAAATTGTACACTTTAACTTAGTGACTTGCACGGCATGTGAATCTCAATAAATCTGCTACTTTTAAAAAACTATAGTCTATAACTTCCTAACTACTAACCAACATCTGACACATTATTCTATATCACCTTATAACTCCATATGAGAAAAGCATTGAATACAATGATAAAATCATTCTTGTCAATCCTAAAACCATGAACAAGCAACAAGTTCTGAGCTTCAATTTCTTTGTTGGGGAAAGCAGAGTCCTCTCTGGAACACCACATCATTTTCCTCCCAATAACAAAGTTGCATGCTACAGTAAATTGTGTTTACTTTAAAATCAGTTTATGTCCACTGTGCTTACTACAATTACATAGTTTAGTTACATATTACATCAAAAATGAGTGCAAAAATAAATGCTTTGCCTCTAAACATTAAGTTGTGTAATTTAATTAAGGCAAGTCACATTAAAAACATTTTAAAGAAAATGTCTTGGCTACACATCAAAAGACTGGTGAAATATAAGCATTCATACACATAAAATATTTAAGGTATGTATCTTTCTTTCTGATTTTAAACAAACATTCTATTTAGCCAACCCAACCACAGGTATATTATATAGCCAATATTGTGTAAAAGAGCTTCTACTCTATACGTTATTTGTATAAAAGATGAACAAAAGTGCACTACTATTATTGCATGTCACACTCTAAAGTGTGACAATTGACTCTAGTAAATTTGAATTCTCTCTTACAGAAGCTTAAACTTGTCTACTCTTCAAGTCCCCAGGCACATTACAGTCCCACTCTATACAGATACCTTCATCTGCTAAACTGAAAAAGGTTGCCTAATGTCAACCTTTCAAATTCAATTCAAGACTGCTAAGTCCGTCCTTGTGCTCATAGGCTCTATGTGTGAAGGCATTTTTATTTCCACATATCTCTCAGAATTCTCCCTTTTCAAAGCTACATGTGACCTACATATTCATATACATGTGACCATTATGCCCCTCCTCACCACACACACACACAAAAAGTGTTACTTACAATCATGCCCCATACACTCCTCCCTTCCACTTCATTTCCACTTACATTTGTGCTTCTCCCTTCTCACCTCCCAACTTAGTCCTCAACTATCAGCCATTTGCACTCTGACCCCAACTACTTCCTAACGACCGCAAAAAAATTCCAAGTGGTCACTCTAACTGGTCTCTGGCCTCCCCTCTCTCACTACTCCAATGTGTCTCAGATACTGCTTTGCAATGCGTAACTCTGATCACAAAAACCCCAGGCGTGGTAATTCAATGGTGCCTCCCAATGCCTACAGAATACAGTTCAGAAATTCATTAGCCTCATCAAGATGCTCATGGAAGGGACGACATTGCCAGCCCATCTCCCGAATGTTATCCAGACTTCAGTCAGGCTGAACTCTATGCTCTGTGCAAATATATCCCATGCCTTCCTATACACAGATCTAATGCATGCTTTATTCCATCTGGAATGCCCTCCCTTTGTTTCTATGTATTGAAATTCCTCTAAAATCATCTTTAAAGTAGAAAGTCGCTTTTCCACTCAGAGCCTCAGGTTTCTCAACTATAAAATGAGAATAACACCTTCAAGGCTGCTATAGAAAAATGACAAATCATTATTGGTATTAAGTATTGTTAAGCATATACTTAGAATAATTGCTGAGATAATACTCAGAAAATGTTATTACTCTTGTTCCCTAAACACAATAAGTGATCAATAAATATATTATAAATTGACAAAATAAAACAATAGAAATATCTTTTCCAGCCACACTGTGCTCTTTGCTCACCATCAACAGTGTAAGGTTTGACACCTCTGGAAGTTAAGATGCTAAAAATTTTTAATAACGTTTTCATTTTATGGGACTCTCATACAGATTCATGACGCAAGAACAACCACCTTCTATTTCATGATTTGGTCAGGAATAACTGGAATAACTTGATTCACTGATGGCTTACCAAAACAATTTTATCACTTACTTTTTTTTTTTTTTTTCTTTTTTTGCATTTCAGGTTTTGGGGTACATGTGAAGAACATGCAAGATAGTTGCATAGGTGCACACGTGGCAGTGTGATTTGCTGCCTTCCTCCCCTTCACCTATATCTGGTATTTCTCCCCATGCTATCTCTCATTAATTCCCCACCCCCCACTGTCACTCCCCTATTCCTCCCAATAGAACCCCAATGTGTAGTGCTCCCCTCCCTGTGTCCATGTGTTCTCATTGTTCAACACCCACCTGTGAGTGAGAACATGGGGCATTTCATTTTCTGTTCTTGTGTCAGTTTGCTGAAAATGATGGTCTCCAGGTTCATCCATGTCCCTACAAAGGACACGAACTCATCATTTTTGTTGGCTGCATAATATTCCATGGTGTGTATGTGCCACATTTTCCCAGTCCAGTCTATCACTGATGAGCATTTGGGTTGGTTCCAGGTCTTTCCTATTGTAAACAGCGCTGCAATGAATATTCATGTGCATATGTCCTTATAGTAGAACGATTTATAATCCTTTGGATATATACCCAGTAATGGGATTGCTGGGTCAAATGGAATTCCTATTTCTAGGTCCTTGAGGAATCGCCATACTATCTTCCACAATGGTTGAACTAATCTACACTCCCACCAGCAGTGTAAAAGTGTTCCTATTTCTCCACATCCTCTCCAGCATCTGTTGTCTCCAGATTTTTTAATGATCGCCATTCTAACTGGCATGAGATGGTATCTCAATGTAGTTTTGATTTGCATTTCTCTAATGACCAGTGATAATGAGCATTTTTTCATATGTTTGTTGGCTTCATGTATGTCTTCTTTTGCAAAGTGTCTGTTCATATACTTTGCCTACTTTTGACTGCAAGGCTGATTCAATATACACAAGTCTATAAACGTAATTCACCATATAAAGAGAATCAAAGACAAAAACCACATGATTGTCTCAATTGATGCAGAGAAGGCCTTTGACAAAATTCAACAGCCCTTTACGCTAAAAACCCTCAATAAACTCGGTATTGATGGAACGTATCTCAAAGTAATAAAAGCTATTTACGACAAACCAATAGCCAATATCACACTGAATGGGCAAAAACTGGAAGCATTCCCTTTGAAATCTGGCACTAGACAAGGATGCCCTCTCTCACCACTCCTATTCAATATAGTACTGGAAGTTCTAGCCAGAGCAATCAGGCAAGAAAAAGAAATAAAGGGTATTCAAATAGGAAAGGAGGAAGCCAAATTGTCTCTATTTGCAGACGACATGATTGTATATCTAGAAGATCCCATCGTCTCAGCCCAAAATCTCCTGAAACTCATAAGCAACTTCAGCAAAGTCTCAGGATATAAAATCAATGTGCAAAAATCACAAGCATTCCTATACACCAATAACAGACTGAAAGAGAGCCAAATCAAGAATGAACTGCCATTCACAATTGCTACAAAGAGAATAAAATACCTAGGAACACAACTAACAAGGAATGTAAAGTACCTACTCAAGGAGAACTACAAACCACTGCTCAACGAAATAAGAGAGGACACAAACAGATGGAGAAACATTCCATGTTCATGGTTAGGAAGAATCAGTATCGTGAAAATAGCCATACTGCCCAAAGTAATTTATAGATTCAACACTATCCCCATAAAGCTACCGATGATCTTCACAGAACTGGAAAAAACCACCTTAAACTTTATATGGAACCAAAGAGAGCCTGCATAGCCAAGTCAATTCTAAGCAAAAAGAACACAGCGGGAGGCATCACACTACCGGACTTCAAACTATACTACAAGCCTACAGTAATCAAAACAGCATGGTTCTGGTACCAAAACAGAGATATAGACCAATGGAACAGAACAGAGGCCTCAGAGGCAACACTACATATCTACAACCGTCTGATCTTTGACAAACCTGAAAAACACAAGCAATGTGGAAAGGATTCCCTGTTTAATAAATGGTGTTGTGAAAACTGGCTAGCTATGTGCAGAAAGCAGAAACTGGACCCCTTCCTGACACCTTACACTAAAATTAACTCCAGATGGATTAAAGACTTAAACATAAGACCTGGCACCATAAAAACCCTAGAAGAAAATCTAGGCAAAACCATTCAGGACATAGGAGTAGGCAAGGACTTCATGACCAAAATACCAAAAGCAATGGCAACAAAAGCCAAAATAGACAAATGGGACCTAATCAAACTCCACAGCTTCTGCATGGCAAATGAAACAGTCATTAGAGTGAATCAGCAACCAACAGAATGGGAAAAAATTTTTGCAGTTTACCCATCTGACAAAGGGCTGATATCCAGAATTTACAAAGAACTAACACAGATTTACAAGAACAAAGCAAACAAGCCCATATCATTTACTTTTTAAAAATTACAGTAAAGGCCAGGCGCAGTGGCTCATGCCTGTAATTCCAGCACTTTGGGAAACCAAGGTGGGCGGATCACGAGGTCAGGAGAATAAGACCATGAAACCCCATCTCTACTAAAAATACAAAAATTAGCTGGGTGTGGTGACGTGCATCTGTAATCCCAACTACTCAAGAGGCCGAGGCAAGAGAATCGCCTGAACACAGGAGGTGGAGATTGCAATGAGCCGAGATGGCGCCACTGTACGCCAGCCTGGTGACAGAGAGACTACATCTCAAAAAACAAAATTGCAGTAAAATACATATAGCATATAATTTACCATCTTAACTATTTTAAAGTGTACATTAAAGGCTGGGCATGGTGACTCACACCTATAATCCCAGCATTTTGGGAGGCCAAGGTGGGCGGATCACGAGGTCAGGAGTTCAAGACCAGATCAGCCAACATGATGAAACTCCATCTCAAGTAAAAATACAAAAAATTAGCTGGGTGTAGTGGTGCATACCTGTAATCCCAGCTCCTCGGGAGGCTGAGACAGGAGAATTGCTGGAACCCTGGAGGTGGAGGTTGCAGTGAGCCAAGACTGCGCCACTGCACTCCAGCCTGGGTCACAGAGCAAGACTCCATCTCAAAAAATAAAATAAATAAAATTAAAATATAAAAATAAAAAATGTACATTAAATACATTCACACTGTTGGGCAACCATCACCACCATCCATCTCCAGAACTTTTCATCTTACAAAAGTGAAACTCTATACCCACTACAGTCAACCCCATTCTCTCTGTCACAGCCTGCCAGTCACCATCCTATTTTCTGTCTCTATGAGCCTGACTACTCTAGTTACCTTATGTAAGTAGAATCATGCAACGTTTGTTCTTTTGTAACTGGTTTATTTTACTAAGCATGATGTCCTCAAGATTCATCTTTGTTATTAACTTTTTGTATAAGAACTCCAAAACCACACAGGGTCATAGTTTAAACATACTCCAGCTGAGGTAGATTCTATGGCACTACACCACCGATTTGGAAGATTCAAGTTACAGAAAGAAAGAGAAAAGGAGAACAGCAGGCACTTAATAATTAGGTATGTTGCCAGTTATTCTGCTAGGTGTATTTCACACACAACTTACTTAAGTCCAAACAACTCTAAGGAGGTAGATGATTATTATTCCCAACTGAAAAATGAGAAAAAGATTCAGAAGAACACACAACATCAAGTAGGCCTCCCATGTCACTATCCTATTTCCATTTTGTTCTCATTATAGAACTCATCATTATCTAACATATACTTGGTTTTATATACTTCTTTAATTCCTTATTGCCTTTCTCCCTAACTAGAATATAAGCACCTAAGGCCACTGTATCCTCTAAACCAGCCTAGAATCAGAGAGGTAGAGAGTGGAGGGGCAGGAATGAAGAAGTACAAACCAAGTAATGTTACAAGGGAACCTTCCCACATGTGCACACTTTTTTGTGCACATGTGGGACATTTTGTTTGTTTGTTTTATCGGTTGAGTTTGGCTGGACATGGTGGCTCACACCTGTAATCCCAGTACTTTGGGAGGCCAAGGCAGGAGGATCTTGAGCCCAAGAGTTTGAGGCCAGTCTGGCAACATAGGGAGACCCCATCTCTATACAAAATTAAACAAATAAAAATACAAAATAAAAGGTTGAGGTCATTATCCTAGTGGAAAGGTCACATTTATACAATAAAATTGTGTCGATGATACACATAGCTTAAAACTTGAACATCTTATCATCTCTAATTACTGTGCTGAGACTCTTGCCTCCATATGTACATTTCTCTCTCTCTCTCTCTTTTTTTTTGAGACAGAGTCTTGCTCTGTCCCCCAGGCTAGTGTGCTGTGGCACAATCACTGCTCACTGCAACTTCTGCCTCCCTGGTTCAACCAATTCTCTCTGCCTCAGACACCCACCACCACTCCCAGCTAATTTTTGTATTTTAATAGAGACGAGGTTTCACCATGTTGGCCAGACTGGTCTTGAACTCCTGACCTCAGGTGATCTGCCCATCTCGGTCTCCCAAAGTTCTGGGATTACAGGTGTGAGCCACCACACCCAGCCCATATGTATGTTTCTTAGATGCTCAGAAATGGGGATTTTTTTTTATGGCCAAAGATACATTTAGATGTGTTTTTGTTCTGGTTTTTGGAGTGGGGAGTTGAGTAAGGGATAGAAGATAAAATTCCTTGGTCTCCAGTGAGCCCAAATTCTATCATCATATACTTGTCTTCTGTGAATTTTCGTTGTTCTTAATCAAACGACCTGAGGAATTCTTCCCTGCCTTCTGGCTGAGATCAAGGGTAGTGCCTGAGGACTTTACTACTAAGCCTGAATTAACAACAGGAGGCAGATACTAAGTTGTGATAGTCTATTTACAATATATGCTCACTAGAATAGTAACTATACTTACAGAAATACAGATTTCCTTCCTCTGCTTCAGAATAAAACTAAATATTCCTACTACCATGCTGCTATATTCTATCCACTAACATTTGTTAAAACTTTTGTTAAAACCCAAAAAATTAATGACTGAATACATACTAACTTTCTCAAGCTATATTTTTCCATAATCAACTACTTCTACAATTAGAAAAATCTGAAATGTTATAATGAAAAATCAGGATTTTTAAGGGCTTTCAATGAATAAATTCTCATTTGTAACATGTCTACATTTCCCATAAACTTATTGTTTGCATAATTTCTTCTGATCACAGTACAAAAATATGTTAGTCATAAAAGGAGTACTGTGTTTACAAAATAATGTTATCTTCACTGATGTAACAAGAAGTAAGGGTTTCCTTTTTGTGGTAAACAATGGGCCTTGGGAAGCACATTCCCTGTTAAATGTCTTTTACATTTTTTAAACACAACTGGTTCAACTTCCTAATGATCACCATTTACCAGAAATGTGAAAGGTAAAAATCCATCATGATACACAATAAGACCAAGCAGGCCAAAAGGAGAAAAATAAAATTATAATGGCTCTCTGAGGACACAGAAGTAGAAAATACTTCCAAATCAACACTACTCATCTCTTAACTGCCATTTTAAACTGAGAATATCAGTTTCAAGGTGACAAAAATCTCACATCTTTTTTTCTCCCCTCCTAAGGGATATGGTCGGCAAATTCAACTATCCTCCTTGGATGTCTAAAGGACCTCAAACCTAACTGGATTTTTTGTTTTTGTTTTTGAGACTGGATCTTGCTTTGTTGCCCAGGCTGGTGGGCAGTGGTATGATCACAGCTCACTGCAGCGTCAACCTCCTGGGCTCAAGTGATCCTCCCACCTTAGCCTCCTGACTAGCTGCAACTAAAAGCACATGCCACCATGCCTGGATAAGTTTTGTATTTTTAGTAGAGACAGAGTCTCACCATGTTGCCCAGACTGGTCTCAAATGCCTGGCCTCAAGCAATCCACCCAGCTCAGCCTCCCAGAGTGCTGAGATTACAGCCATGAGCCACTGTTTCCAGCCTTAACTCTTAATATATCAAAATCTTTGCCTGCTCCCAGCCGTGCTCCTTTCTAAATAATACCATTCTTATAGTTGCTAAGGCCAAAAACCTAGCAGTCACATATATTTCCTTTCTTTCCTTCACACCCCCACATCTAATCCATCAAGTTGTGTCAACCCTATTTTCAGAATACTGTATAACCTAACACAGACCACTTCTCTCCAGATCTACTGCTGCCACTCTAGACACAGCCACCATTATCTCTGTCCAAACAAATCAAGGAGACTCTTAGCTGATGATATTCTTCCACCTACTCATTTCCCATTTCTCTGCATAATAACCAGAGTGATCTTTTAAAAGATCACTATTTATATATAGCCAGGCATGGTAGCTTACACTTGTAATCCCAATACTTTGGGAGGCCAAGGCAGGAGGATTATTTGAGCCCAGGAGTTTGAGAACAGTCAGGGCAATATAGCAAGACCCCAACTCTACAAAAAAAATTAAAATAAAATAAAATAACAAAAAATATGAGGTGGGTACAGTGGCACATACCTGTAATCCAGCTAGTTGGGAGGTTGAGACAGGAGGGTTACTTTAGCCCAGGAGGTCAAGACTTCAGTGAGCCATGATCTTGCCACTGTAATCCAGCCTGGGAGACAGAGCAAGATCCCATCTCAAAAAATAACTTCAATTTGAAATTACAATTTAAAAATAAACAATACAAATGTATTCATTCCACCAATGCTCAAAATCCTCCACTAGTTTCACATAAAATTCAGGGGAAAAAGTCCATGGTCAAATGTCACTGACTTTCCCATTCTCCTATTCTAGCCACACCAGTTTTCCTGCTATCCCTCAGACTCAAGTTTATTTCCATGTTAGGCCTGTGGGCTTGCTAACCCCTCTGCCTGGAAAGCTTTTCCCTTGAGCATGGCTTGCCTCCTCACTTCGTTCCGATCACTGCAAATAATACCCTCCAAAGAGGCCTTCCCACATACCCTATTTAAAATAATGGACACCATCACTCTCTAAGCAAACTTAATTTCTCATCATCAAGTTTATCATCCAATATTTGTTTATTGTTTGTCTACCTGACTAAAAGGCAAGCTCCAGGAGGGTAGAGGCTATCGTGTAGATATTTATAACCCCCAATATCATCTCCTGGGTTACAGGAACTCAATAAACATTTGTTGATTACACAAATGATACCCATGATAAGAAATGATAAGAAAAAAAAAACACCAATATGCAGACTTTCAAACAGTTAATTCAATAAAATACATACATTTCCACTGTGCTGCCTTTAGAAGACTTTAGAACAGTGCAGAATGACAGGGAAAGGGAGGGAAATATGTTGCCTTCAGCACATAAATCCAATATATTTGAATACCTTATTTTACATCCATGTTGAGATGGAACCTAATGTCTCCAAAAAAAACAGATTTGAAATTGTTCTTCTTCCTGTTAAATACTGGAATCAAACTTTATCCAAACAAGCTTAAAAGGAGAAGCAATATTCAGATGATAACCTAAGAATACATATTTGATTTAGCTCCCTGTTCCATTATCCCTCAAGATAATGAAATCAATATAAAAGAGAAAATTCAAGCATCATTAGAAATTAGAAAGGGGTCTCACCCCTCACCTAAAACTTTGAGTTTTCACAAAGACATTTTAAGGTAAGAGAAAGGGGAATCAATCTGCCTTTACATCAGCCGTATCTGCTGTGCTCCACTCCACAAGCCTGCCCACCAGGCTACTCCACTAAGGTGAGGCCCAGAAGAAAATGGCCCACACTTAATCACTCCCCTCCATCAGATTCTCTGCGCTAAATACCGACTGCAATCTTCAATAGATTCCATCTATCCTCTGAGAGAGAGAATACAATCTCATGCCAAGCTGTGATACAGCCTGTGCTATTTATCAACACTATTAATGTGTACAGTCGTACTCCCTTATCCGGGGTTTCATTTCTCAAGGTTTCAGTTAACCTCAGTCTAAAAATATTAAATGGAAATTTTCAGAAATAAACAATTCATAGGTTTTAAATAGCACATCATTCTGAGTAGCATGATGAAATGTCACGCTGTCCTGCTCCATCCCGCTCGCTTGGGACATGAATCATCCCTTTGTCCAGTGTGTCCACACTGTCTATGCTACCCACCCTCTAGTCACTTTGAAGCAGTCTCAGTCATCAGATCCACTGTCACAGTATCACAGGGCTTGTGTTCAAGTAACCTTTATTTTACTTAACAATGGTCCCAAAGCACAAGAGTAGTGATGCTGTCATACTGTTATAATTGTTCTATTTTATTGTTAATATTGTTGTTAATCTCTTACTGCACTTAATTTAGAAATTAAACTTTATCAGACTTACGTATATATGGGGGGGAACATAGTATACATAGGATTTGGCAGTATCTGAGGTTTCAGGCTTCTACTGGGGTCTTGGAACACATACACTGAGGATAAGGGGAAACTACTATATAGGGGGAAAAAAATCACCAATCTTATGACAAGAGTTTACAGATACAGAGGACTGGTGAAATTCTCAGAATTTTAGAAATAATGACCATGAAATTCTTAACAAAGATGTGAAAGGCAAAACTACTTGCTTTTCTAAGATAGTTCTTTTTGTGGGGGTAAGTGGTGGGATAGTCAGGCTTACCAAATCAGCATCTGCAATCAGGGTTAGAGACGGTAAGACACTCAAAATAACACGAACCAAGTAATCAGAAAAATAAAGATACAGAGGTCATTAACAGCATTATCCATTTCCCCCTCTCCTTCTGGGCATAATGAAGGATTTTACTTTCCTTTTCCCTCTTGAAGTTAGACACAGTCATGTGACTTGTGTTGGCCAATGAAATGTGAGTAGAAGTGACCTATACACTTCCATAGATGCATTTAACTGTTGGGCTCTGAACCTCTCTCTTCTGCTTTCTCAGTAATTGATGACTCATTTGTTCATATAGAGGTGCAATGCTTGCCTTTACAGGAAAGACAACTTTCCCTGAAAGGTATAAACTTGATATGAATGAGAAATAATAATCTTTGTGTTTTAAGTGACTGATAATTGGAGAATTGTTTTCTTATTGCACCACAAGCTAACTTAGCTTAACTAGTATATTAGTTATTTGAAACTTCCAAGGCTGGGTGAGATGGCTCCCACCTGGAATTCCAGCACTTTGGGAGGCCGAGGTGAGTAGATCACATGGTCAGGAGTTTGAGACCAGCCAGGCCAATATGGTGAAACCCTGTCTCTACTAAAAATACAAAAATTAGCCAGAAATAATAGTGTGTGCCTGCACTCCTAGCTACTCAGGAGACTGAGGCTTGAACCCGGGAGGCCAAGGTTGCAGTGAGCTGAGATCATGCCACCACACTCCAGCCTGGGCAACAGAGTGATACTCCATCTCAAAAAAAAAAAAATTCCAATAAAATTATCAAAATTCAGCAAATCAAGAAAATCTGACAGGTGCAGATAGTTTCAGAGATGGACATAAAAACATACAACTATGACATCAATAATGAGAAATTGATTATAACCACAGAAATAAAGGGTTTTTTTCACGGAATGTGTCTTTGGAATCAATAATCTCATCTCAATTTTTTAAAATGTTTAAATAGTAGACTACCTCTGCAAGGATACACCAGAAACTTATTATATTGTTTGCTTCCATAAAAGAATACTGTATAGCAACTTAAAAAAGAAATGGGAAAAAGAATTCTGGTTTCTGATCTGACCTGAAAGAAGCTTGGAAGTCATCATTCCAAAATAAGTAAAAAGCAGGACAAACTGGAAAAAAAAAATCAACAACTCATCTTAGATCCTTAAAAGAAATGAGGTCACAAGACAAACTACTGCCCCCAAAGTTGGAGGGACATACAGAAGGATACAGAGAATCACAACTTACCAGAGCAGAAACTGAAACCCAGGGAAGGAAAACCTGACCTGTAATTGACAAATTACTGGAGGATCAGTGTGGAAAAGTCTGAGAGTCAGAAACTCCAGAGGACCCAGTCAGAAGGGGCCTCTCACATTTTTTCTGACTTTTACCTCCAGGTCTCACAGTAAATATCAGAAAAGTCTCCCCTTACTTCCAACAGAAAAAGAGGAAAAAATTACAAGGCATACTAAAAGGCAAACACCTCAGTCTGAAAAAACAGAGCAAGCACTGGAACCAGACTCAGATATGGCAATACACTGGAATTATCAGATCAGGAACTGAAAACAACTCTGATTAATATGCTAAAAGTTCTAATCTGAGATTGAAGATATCTCAATAGTAACCTCAAAAACTGGAAAGCAATGAGAAAAAAGAATGGAAAAAACAAAAACAAAAACCTCCGACACATCACAAAACCCAAGAACCGTGGGACAATTACAGTGATGTAACATGTGTGAAATGGGAGTACCAGAAGGAAAGAAGAGGAACCAAAGACATACTTGAAATAATAATGACTGAGAATTTCCCCAAAATTAACATCAGCTATCAAACCAGGTATCTAGGAAGCCAAGAGAACACTGATCAGGGTAGATGCCTCCCCCACCAAAAAAAGCAAACAAAAAATTTACACTTAGACATACCAAATCATATCCAAATACAGAAAATCTAAGATAAAAAAAAAAAAATCCAGAAAGAAGCCAGCAGATAAAAACACCTTACTTATAGAAGAACAAAAGTAAGAATTACATCCCCAGAATTTCTCCCTAGAAACCATGAAAGAAAAAAGTGAAATAAAATATTTAAAGTAATAGGAAAAGGCCAGTTGTAGTGGCTCACACTTGTAATCCCAGCACTTTGGGAGGCCAAGGCGGGCAGATCACCTGAGGCCAGGAGTTCAAGACCACCCTAAGCAACATGATAAAACCCCATCTCTACTAAAAACACAAAAATCAGCTGGGCATGGTGGTGGATGACTGTAATCTCAGCCACTCTGGAGGCTGAGGAAGGAGAATAGCTTGTACTTGGGAGGTGGAGGTTGCAGTGAACTGAAAGCATGCCATTGTATGCTAGCCTGGGCAACAGAGCAAGACTCTATCTCAATAAAAGTAAAAAATAAAGTAATGAGAAAAAACCCCTACCAGCCTAGATTTCTGTATCCTATGAAATTATCCTTCGAAAGTATAAAAGAAATAAAAACTTCCTCATAGAAACAAAAAAATTGACAGAATTTGTTGCCAGTGGACCTTCCTTGAAAGAAATGTTAAAGGAAAAGGAAAAGTATACAGTTAAGAAACTCAGATCTGCAAGGACAAACCCTGGAGAAGGAACAAGGGAAGGAAAAGTAAAAACTTTTCTTTTTCTTATTACTCATTAACCTACCAGGAAACAGTTGTTCAAAATAATAGCAACAATGTATTCAATTACGTATGTATACCTACATGTCTGTGTGTGTGTGTGTGTGTATGTGTGTGTGTGTGCATGATTATGTATGCTTATGTAAAAGTCACATCTATCAGCAATGATACAAAGGAGAGAAGGGAGGAAATAGGAATATTTTGCCATGATATACTCGCCTACTGATGAAGTAGTAAAAATGTTACTTTCAAGTAACACTATACCACTAAATGTATGTTGCAAGCAACCACTTAAAAAAGCAACAAAGAAATATAATTCATATACCAAAAAAGGAAAGAAAATGGAATCATATAAAATGCTCAGTTAGAACCACAAAAGCCATAAAAAGAGTAGAAGAGAAAAATAGGAACAAAGAACAAGCCCAACACATAGAAAACAATAACAAATATTGTAGATACTAAACCAACTACATCAATAATCACTCTAAATATCAATGGTCTAAATGCACTAATTTAAAGAAAGATTGTCAGAGTGGATCAAAAACAATGAGACGTAACTTTCTGTTATCTAAAAGAAACCCACTTTAAATATAAAGACACATATAGATTAAAAGCAAATGGATGGGGAAAGAGATGCCATGCTAACACTAATCAAAAGAAAGTGGGACTAGCTATATTAATTTCAAACAGAGCAGGCTTCAGAGCAAGGAAAGTTCTACAAAGATAAAGATTAGCATTACATAATGATAAATGGTCAATTATCCAAAATGACATAACAATATTTAATGTGCATATGTGCCTAACAACAGAGCAACAAAATGTGAGTGAAAAACTGATAGAATTACATGGAAAAACAGATAAATCCACTATTACAGTTGTAGACTTCAATATTCCCCATTAAAAGCAAACAGATCAGAATCAGAAGCAGGCAGCATATCAGTAAAGACATAGCTGAACCCAACAACACCATCTATCAACTGGATATAACTAACATCTATGGACTAATTCAACAACAGCAGGTTGCACATTCTTCTCAAACTCACATGGAACAGTCACCAAGATGGAACACATTCCAGGCCATAAAACAAAATTGAAAGAATACAGATATACAATAACTGCTCTCCGACCACAATGAAATTAAAAGAAATCAACAACAGATAAACAGGTGGAAAGTCCCAAAATACTTGGAGATCAAACAACACACTTCTAAATAACACGAGTCAAAAAATAAATCTCGAGAGAAATTTTAAAATATTTTAACCACAATAAAAATGAAAATACAACATCAAAACTGTGGAATGCAACAAATGAAATATGTAGGGGGAATTTTGCTGCATTAAATACATACATAGAAAAGAAGAAAAATCTAAAATCAATAATATAAACTTCTACCTTAGGAAACTAGAAACGGAAGAATAAATTGAATCCAAAGTAAAGAGAAGAAAAATAAAAATTAGAGTGGAAATCAACAAAACTGAAAACAGGAAGTAGAGAAAACCAAAAGCTAGTTCTTTGAAAAGATCAATAAAATTGATAAGCTTCTAGCAGGTTAACTAAGAAAAAAAGAGACAGGACACAAATTACTAATATTAGAAAATAAAAGCAGAAGCAATACTACAGATTCCATGAATATTAAAAGGATAATAAAGAAATACTAAGAACAGGTCGGGCTCAGTGGCTTACGCTTGTAATCCCAGCTCTTTGGGAGACCAAGGCAGGTGGATCACCTGAGGTCAAGAATTCAAAACCAGCCTCGCCAACATGGTGAAACCCTGTTTCTACTACAAATACAAAAATTAGCCAGGCATGGTGGCAGGCACCTGTAATCTCAGCTACTTGGGAGGCTGAGGCAGGAGAATCACTTGAACCCAGGAGGTGGAGGTTGCAATGAGCCGAGATCATGCCACTGCTTGGGCGATGGGTAAGATTTCATTTCAAAAAAAAAAAAAAGAAAGAAGGAAGGAAGGAAGGAAGGAAGGAAGGAAGGAAGGAAGGAAGGAAAGAAGGAAGACTATGAACAATGTGATCAATAAAACTGATGAGCTTCTAGCAGGTTAACTAAAGAAGAGACAAAACACAAATTACTAATATTAGAAATGAAAGAGGGGGTCGGGTGTGGTGGCTCACACATGTGATCTCAGCACTTTGGGAGGCTGAGGCAGGCAGATCATCTGAGGTCAGGAGTTTGAGATCAGCCTGACCAACATGGCAAAACCCCATCTCTACTAAAAATACAAAGCTTAGCCAGACACACTACTCGGGAGGCTGAGGTAGGAGAATCACTGGAACCCAGAAGGCAGAGATTGCAGTGAGCCAAAATCATGCCACTGCACTCCAGCCTGGGCAACAGAGCAAGACCATCACAAAAAGAGATAGACAGAGAGAGAGACAGAGAGACAGAGAGAGAGAGAGAGAGAGAGAGAGAGAGAGAGAGAGAGAGACTCTACAGATTCCATAAACATTAAAAAAAAAATAAAGGAATACTATCAACAATGCTTTGCCCAAAAATTTGATAAATGAGATTAAATGAGCCAATTCCTTGAAAGCCACAAACTGCCAAAAATCATGTAAGAATAGGCAATCTGAATTGGCCTACATTATTAGAGCAATTGAATCATTAATTAATAACCTTCCAAAAGAGAAAACACCAGGCCCAGAGGTGTTCACTGGTGAATTCTACCAAATTATACCAATTCTCTACCATTTCTTTCAGAAGACAGAAGCAGAGGAAATACTCTGTAACTCATTCTATGAGGCTAGTATCACTCTAATACCAAAACCAGGAAAATACATTATAAGAGAACTACAGACTTAACATCTATCGTGAACACAGATCCAGTTACCTTCAACAAAATATGAGTATGCTAAACCTAACAATGTAATAGAAAAATTATATACCACAACCAAAGGATTTATCCCAGATATGCAAAGCTGGCTCAACAATTAAAATCAATTAATGTAGTCCATCACATGAACAAGCTAACAAAGAAAAGTCACATGATCATATCAATAGATGCAGAATAAACATCTCACAAAATCCAGCACTCATTCATGATAGACTCTCAGTAAATTTAGAGGGAAATTTCCTCAACTTGACAAATAATATCTATAAAAAACCTACTGCCATCATCATTCTTTTATTTATTTTTTCTTTTTTTTTGAGACAGAGTCTTGCTCTGTTGCCAGGTGCCAGGCTAGAGTACAGTGGCACAATCTCGGCTCACTGCAATCTCTGCCTCCTGGGTTCAAGCAATTCTCCTGCCTCAGCCCACCTAGTAGCTGGGACTACAGGCACACACCACCACACCCAGCAAATTTTTGTATTTTTTAGTAGAAATGGGGTTTTGCCATGTTGGCCAGGATGGTCTTGATCTCTTGACCTCATGATCCGGCCACCTCGGCCTCCCAAAGTGCTGGGATTACAGGAGTGAGCCACCATGCCCAGCCACTATCATCATTCTTAATGGTGAGAAACTAGAAGCTTTCCCACTTAGATGAAGAACAAGAAAAGGATATCCCCTTACTACTCCTTTTCAATATCATACTAGATGTCCTAGCTAATGCAATAAAACAAGGAAAGGAAATAAAAGGTACATAGATTGTAAAGGAAAAAATAAAACCATGTTTGTTCACTGATGACAGGATCGTCTACGTAGAAAAGCAAAAAGAATTAACAAAAAAATTCCTGGAACCAATAAGCAATTATAACAAGGTTGCAGGATACAATGCTAACATACAAAAGCCAACTACCTTCCTATAAACCAACAATGAATGCACAGAATTTGATATAACACAATACAATTTATGTTAGCATCACAAAATATAAAAAACTTAGGTATAAACCTAACAAAATATGTATAAGACCTATATGAAGAAACTACTAAACTCTGATTAAAGCAATCAAAGAATTAAATATAGATATTCTATGTTCATGGATAGGAAGACTCAAGCTTTTGTTGATGTTGTTTCAAAGAGATGGGGTCTCACACTGCCACCCAGGCTAGCATTCACAGTGTAATCATAACTCACTGTAACCTCAAGCTCCTGAGCTCAAGTGATCCTCCAGCCTTAGTCTCCCCAGTAGCTGGGACTACAGGAGCATGCCACTAAACATGGCTAAATTTTTTTTTGGAGGGTGGGGGTATAGACAGGGTATCGCTATGTTGCCCAGGCTAGTCTTTAACTCCTGGCCTCAACAATCCTATTGCCTCTGCCTCCCAAAGCATTGGGATTACAGGTGTGAGCCACCTCCCCCAGACAGGAAGACTCAATATTGTCACAATGTCAGTTCTTCCCAACTTGATGTATAGGGTCAATGAAATCTCAATGAAAATTCCAGGAAGTCATTCTGTGAATATTGACAAACTGATTCTAAAGTTTATGTGAAAAGAAAAGGCTTAGAATAGCCAATACAATGGAAGGAAAGAACGAGGTTAGAGTACTAACACCACCCAACCCAACACTTACTTATAAAGCAACAGTCATCAAGAACAGTGAAAGAACAGATAAATAGATCAATGAAACAGAACAGAGAGCCCAGAGATGGACCCACATACACGTTATCAACTGGCTGGGCAGGGTATCTCACACGTGTAATCCCCGCATACTGGGAGGCTGAGGCAGGTGGGTCACTTGAGATTAGTAGTTGAAGACCAGCCTGCCTAACATGGTGAAACCCCATCTCTACTGAAAATACAAAAATCAGCCAGTATGGTGGCACATGCCTGTAATACCAGCTACTCAGGAGGCTGAGACAGGAGAATCGCTTGAACCCAGGGGGAGGAGGCTGCAGTGAGCCGAGATCATGCTACTGCTCCAGCCTGGGTGACAGAGGAGGACACCATCTCAAAAAAAAAAAAAAAAAAAAAAAAAAAGATTTCAACTAATCTTCGATAGAGGGGCAAAGGCAACACAAAGGAGAAAAGATAGTCTTTTCAACAAATTGTGCTGAAACAACTGAACATTCACATGCAAAAAAAAAAAAAAAAAGAATCTAGACACAGATCTTAAACTCTCCACAAAAAAAAGTTAACTCAAAATGAATCACAGACCCACATCTAAAATATAAAACTTGACAACTCCTAGAAGAAAACATAGGAGCAATTCTAGCTGACCTTGAAATGGTCAATGGCCTTTTAGATATGACACCAAAGGCAAGATCCATGAAAGAAAACCAATTAGCTGCTATCAGGGTTTGAATGCCTGTCCCCTCCAAAACTCAAGTTGAAACTTAATCCCCGATGTGGTAGTATTGAGACATAGGGCTTTTAAGAGGTGACTGGGTCATACAGGTTCTCGCCAAAATTACTGGATTAATAGATAGTGGATTCATGAGTTAATGGATTAATGGGTTACCATGGGAATAGAATTGCTGGATTTACAAGTAAAAGACCTGAGCTAGAACACTCAGCCATATGATACACTGTACCACATTGGGACTCTAGAGTTCCCACCAGCAAGAAGGCTCTCATAAGATGTGGTCCCTCAACCTTAGACTTCTCAGGTTCTACAACAGAGAAACAAATTCATTTTCTTCATAAACCATCCAGTTTCAGGTAATCTGTTAGAAGCAATAAAAACAGACTAACATACTGGACTTCATTAAAATTAAAATTTTCTGCTCTGTGAAAGGCACTGTCAAGAGAGAGACTGAAAAGACAAGTCACAGACTAGGAGAAAATGCTTGCAAAACGTACAATAAAGAAGTAACATCCAAAATACACAAAGAACTCTTAAAATTCAACAATAAGCAAACAACCAATTTATTTATTTATTTATTTATTTATTTTTTGAGATGGAGTCTCACTCTGTCACCTAGGCTGGGATGCTGTGGCAATCTCCACTCCCTGCAACTTCTGCCTCCTGGTTCAAGTGATTCCCCTGCCTCAGCCCCCCAAATAGCTGGGACTATAGGCATGCACCACCACACCCAGCTAATTTTTTGTATTTTTAGCAGAGACGGGGTTTTACCATGTTCACTAGGATGGTCTCGATCTCCTGACCTCACGATCCATCCACCTTGGCCTCCCAAACTGCTGGGATTACAGGTGTAAGCCGCCACATGGAGCCCACACCTGATTTTTTTAAAGGGCCAGACATAACACTAAAGATATATTTATGGCAAATACACATGCAAAGAGATGCTCCATATCATACAGTATCAGAAAATGCAAATTAAAACCACAATGAAATACCACTACACACTTAGTAGAATGGATAAAACCCAGAGCAATGACCAACCAAATGCGGATGAGGATGTGAGGCAAGAGAAATTCATTCATTGCTAGTAGGAATGCAAGATGAAACAGACACTTTGGAAGACAGTTTGGTGTTTTCTTACAAAACTAAACATATTCTTAACAAATACATCCAGCACTTACTCGTTGTTATTTACTCAAAGGAAATGGAAACATATTTCCACACAAAAGCCTACATATGGATGTTTATAGCAGCATTATTCATAACTGCCAAAATTTTGAAGCAAACAAGACATTGTTCCATTGGTGAATAGATCTGAGGGGGAAAAAAAAGCAAGCTGTGGTACATTCAGACCAAGGAATATTTCTTAACACTAAAAGGAAATGTGCCATCAAGCCATAAAAAGCCATGGAGACCAGGCATGTGCCTCACACCTGTAATCCCAGCCCTTTGGGAGGCTGAGGCAGGCAGAACACTTGAGTCCAGGAGTTTGAGACCAGCCTGTGCAACATGGTGAAGACCCATCTCTATTTTAAAAAATAGAAAAATGGCCAGGCACAATGGCTCATGCCTGTAATCCCAGCACTTTGGGACGCCAATGCGGGCAGATCACAAAGTCAGAAGATTAAGACCATCCTGGCTAACACTGAAACCCAGTCTCTGCTAAAAATACAAAAAATTAGCTGGGCGTGGTGGCACATGCCTGTAGTCTCAGCTACTTGGGAGGCTGAGGCAGGAGAATTGCTTGAACCCAGGAGGCGGAGGTTGTAGTGAGCCGAGACTGTACCACTGCACTCCAGCATGGTGACAGAGTTAGACTCTGTCACCAAAAAAAAAACAAAGAAAGAAAAAGAAAACCTTGCAAGGCACGGTGGCACATGTCTGTAATCCCAGCTACTTAGAAGGGTGACGCAGGAAAATCACCTGAGCATGGGAGGTGGAGGTTGCAGTGAACCGAAATGACACCGCTATACTCCATCCCAGGCAACAGAGTCTGTCTCAAAATAATAACAATAATAAAAAGACATGGAGGAATCTTAAGTGCATATTACTAAGTTAAAGAAGCCAGCCTGAAAACAGAAGAGATGATTTCAACTCTATGACATTCTGGAAATGGTAAAACTACAGAAAGAATACAAACATCAGTAGTTGGCCAGGGGAAGAGAAAAACAGATGCACCACAGGGAATTTTAAGTAAATGAGCTACTTTGTATCCTATAATTGTGGATACATGTCATTAGAAGTTTGCCCAAACCCATAGAGTGTACAACACCAAAGAGTGAGCCCTAATGTAAACTATGGACTCTGGGTAACAATGATGTATCAATGTAGCTTCATCAATTGTATCAAATTGTAGCAAAATGAAAAACCCCTCTGGAGAGGGATGTTGACAATGGAGGCTATACATGTATGGGAGCAGGGAAGAAAGAGGAAGTCTCTGTACCCTCCTCAATTTTGCTGTGAACCTGAAATTATTCAGAAAATTTGCCTTTTTTTTTAATGAGAAAGAGAATTTTTTACTTTATACCTTATGTACCTTTTAAAGTTTGACAATGTTAATTTTTACTAGCACGAAGTTGTACTTAACACAATTTAGAATCTTTGTTTTACTTAACTAATCAGCACATATAACACTGTTGACCTTGAAACTGTTCCCTCATTTGGCTTCCAGGTCACCACACTGTGGAAGTTTTCCTCCTAGTGACTTCACTGTCAGTCTTCATTGTTAGTTCTTCTCCCAACTTCATCACGTTGGATAACCCAGGACTCAGTCCCTGGACCTCTTTTCTACCTATACTCCAACTTATCCAGCCTCACAGCTCTGCACATCATCTTCATGATATTTAAAATAGACTGATATTGTCAATTACTCCCTACTATAACAAACCAACGCAGGACTGCTATCCATTCTTAATATTATGTACAGACTAGCACAATCCAATTCAGGCATTCACGCCTGAACAAAATAAAATGTTCTCAGGTACCACCACTAACCCCCCCAAAAAACTCCAATTATTAAAACTACATACAATACCAATTTTTACAGAAATTTCAATTTGCCAAGAATGATTGTATTTGTCCCACCCTTTTGAAGGGTAATCTGAGATTTGTTTTGTTTGGAGATGAAGTTTCACTCTTGTTGACCAGGCTGGAATGCAATGGTGTGATGATCTCAGGTTACTGCAACCTCCGCCTCTTAGGCTCGATTCTCCTGCCTTAGTCTCCCAAGTAGCTGAGATTACAGGTGTGTGCCACCACACCTGGCTAATTCTTTTTTTCTAGAGATGGAGTTTTACCATGTTAATCAAGCCGGTCTCAAATTCCTGAGATCAAGTGATCCACCCACCTTGGCCTCCCAAAGTGCTGGGATTATAGGCATGAGCCACAGCAGCAAGCCAAAGGTAGAAAAGTAGAGCACTGAATTAGGGCAATGCTAGCATATTACATATTTAAAGGTAGAAAAGTACAAACAAAGAGCATTGAATTTACAAGCCTTTCACTAAATTCTTACCTAGGTGTTACTTTACCTAGAAAAGCATGTCATACCTAAAAAATCACAAATCCAGAATCAGAACTGTAACAACTACAGGTGTTTAGGTTCAAATGGGCTTAGAGATGACTTAGCTAGTTTTTTCAAGCTTTTTTGTTTAAATATTAAGCTTCCATATAAGAACTCAAGAAAGGAAACCTGATCAAGCTGAACTTCTTGTTTAACAAATACAGAAACTTACAGCCCATAACTGTTTACAGACTTGTCCATGTATAAAGCTCTCACTGGTAATACCAAGACCAGAAAGTAATTATCCTGTTCCCTAATTCAGTGTTCTACTTTTCTATCTTTAAACATCTCAGTAAATACTTGTGTGGTGGTTAATTTTATGTGTCAACTTGGTAGTCCATAGTACCCACATGTTTGGTCAAACATTATTCTAGATGTTTCTGTCCAGATTTTTTACATGGAATGAACACTTAAATCAGCAGATTTTAAGTAAAGCACATTACTCTCCAAAAAGGTGGGCTTCATCCAATCAGTTGAATGCCCTGATGGAGAAAGACTGACCTTTTCAGAAAGGGGAATTCTGCTAGTAGACTGAATTGCAACTCTTCTCTGGGTCTCTGGCCTGCCAGCCTACCCTGTAGATTTTGGACTTGTCAAGTCTCCGCTATCACTTGGGCCAATTTTTAAAAATTTAACAACTCTCCCTTTCCCTCTCTCTTCCCACTAACCCCATATACATGTGTACATGTGTGTGCGCACACACACACATTTTTGGTTCTGTTTCTCTGAAGAACCCTAACACAACCCATGTGAGCATCTAGATAAATTTCTGTAACTAATAGGTCAGTGAATGTATTTACTAAGAATGTTAAGAAACCCTGTGATCCAATATACAGAAACAATACAAATTAGTGGGGGAGGGGGATAACTGCTAATAAGTAAGAATTTTATTTTGGGGGTGACAGAAATATTCTAAAATTAGATAGTGGTGATAGTTTACACAACTCTGTAAAAATACTAAAATCCACTGGATTGTATACTTTGCAAAGTGAATGTTACAGTATATGAATTGTATCTTAATAAATTATAAATTGTTGAAATAAAGGAGGGGAAGGAGGAAGGAAGAAAAGAAGGAAAGAAAGTCAGTCAGCCTGTGAAGGTAAGAAGCATTATAAATGACAAGGAAAAAAAAGTCAACAACTTCATAAGTTAATATTTACTCATTCCAAGTCATTGAGTTACACAGGGAGCCCCAAATAAATCTTAGAGAATGAAATCAGAGAAAATCAACAAATAGCTGCATATGCCTGATTTTTTCTTTTTCTTAAATCAAAAGCAGCAAAGTAGTTAAATAAAAGCTGTGACATCTGAGAGATCAACTATAAACTGCATTAATGAGAAATGTCTCAGTTAACAGTGACATGTGAAACCAAACTAGAGAACTAAAATCTTTCACTTGGGATAACTTTAACTATTTTAAAAATCCCTCCTATATTTAGTCAAATCACAGGGATCAATTCAAACAACAAAAGGTTTCTATTATATTTACTATATTTGCACTATTTTGCAAAGATTAAAATGTTTATTATGAAATCCTCAATATCTCCCACCGATAATATAGTGTGAACTTAAGTGATAGGTACTTCATATGAAAAACAAATTAAAAAAAAAGAATACTGTATGAATAGTGCTTCTGCATATAAAGAAGAAGGCAAAGAGTAATAGATGTCCCAGTACATTATGATTATATTGAGAAATTCAGTGTAGCTAGAACAAATTGTGCATTTGTCGGGATTGGCAAGAAATAAGGTCAAAAAGCTAGGCTGGAACAAATAAGAAAAAAAAAGGGACTGCACATGTCAAGGAATTCAGATAGATAGTCCAAGAGGGCTTTTAATCAGGGGAACGAAATCATCAGAATTGAGTTTTAGAAAGATATATATATAGTGGCAGATATCTAGAGGAAGAAAGACTTAAGAGAGGACAGTAATTATCTAGGTAAGAAATTATAAAGGCCTGTCATAGGGCAGTGACTATGAAATTGAAAAGGAAGGAAAATAGAATGAGACATTTAGAAGATGAGTGATTTAAAGATATCTAGTGCAATGTAGGTACTCAGTATCTTAGAGTAGATTTAAAAAATATATGGTGGTTAAAGAGAGAGATGACTTGATTTCCATGAGTCCTAAATTAAGTATAATGTCAAAAAGAAAATTTGGAACTACTGGTAAGATAAAAGTTCATTAAAAATCACTGAGGAATGTTTCATATCAATCAAGCACCTCTGTATGTGAACAGCAAAGGCACATACATTTGCATTTCCCACAGGAAGGGTCACTGTGGTTAGGAATTGGCACAACCCTCTGCTCCAAGGATCTGGATTTCTCTAGTACTAACTGGTCTAATTTTGACAGGTAACAGTTAAAGAGTCATGCAGTAGTTTTAAAACAGATTTGCAAATTCTTCGACACTCTTTCTACCAAAAGTTGGATCCATGTCTCCTGACCCTGGGCAGTCTGTGACTGCCTCCACAAACAGAATGTGGCAGAATGGTGCCAGCTTCTAAGGCAGATCAGAAAACCCCACACAGCTACTGCTATGCTCGTATGTACAGCTGCGGGAGTCCAGCTACTCTGAGGCCACACCATGTAGACAGACCACATCAAGAGACACTTAGAAGAGTCCCAGCTGTTTGATTCTTCCCAGGCCAGGTGCTAGACATGTGCATGAAGACCACAGCCCAAGCCATGGTCTGACTGTCACTTTGCAAGGTAACCCATATGCCTGGCAGAGCCTAGGCAGCTCTCACATTTGTGAGAAAAATAAATGATTGTTTCTTTTAAAAATGACTGTTTTGAGGTAGTTTTTCACAAAGCACTATGGATATCAAGGACAGGCCAACTCCTGGGAAAAGAGCAAAACCCTTCCCTGATCCTACAATGGACTTAGGGATTGGGGAGAGGAGACTGGTTAATGAGAGAGGGAGGTTCTCTCAAACAAATATATTTCCCCTATCCACCCCCCCGTCCCCCCAACCCCCGCCAAAAGATTCCAGGAAGAGAAGTAACAACATTCTTGCATTTGTAATTCATATGCTGGGGCTTAAAACAAATAAACTAAAACCTCACAAGGCAATACTTGTTGGAGATAATTTTAAAGTGAGTGATGGGGGAAAATTTCTCAAAAGTTATTTCCCAAGAAATGGAAAAAACCCTCAAAAGTAAGCATTGTCTGGAAATATTTTTATCACCTAAAACAAAAACTGGTACTGCTGAAAACAGGATCCCAGGTATGAATAAAGCAGGCATGGCAGAATATTATTTTTACAATTATTTTATTCAGATTTATATTTTGTTCAGATTAAAAACAATCAATATATGAATTCACAATCTATTTCTTGATACATCAGCAATGTGGACCTCTAAAGATCATCTCATTAACTTGGGAAAAAAGAAAATAAAACAGGATGAATTCAATTCATAAAAGTTGTGAAGAATCCTGATAGGTTTTTTTTTGGCAAGGAAGCCTACCTTGTCTGGCTCCAATTCCAGCTCTTCCCACATATCTTTACAAATCGTTTTCAGCTTTGGTTGCCATTAAAACAAAAGGGTGAAATTGTGTGGAAATAAAAAATAACATATGTATTGTTACATCAAAGAAAAGGCCACAATCTCAACTTAAACCAGTCTTCCCATGAACTTTTACTCACAAATCCTATGCAATATTAAGCATCAGGCCAGGCGTGGTGGCTCACACCTGTAATCCCAGCACTTTGGGAGGCTGAGGCGGGCAGATCACTTAAGGTCAGGAGTTCAAGACCAGCCGGGTCAACATGGTGAAACCCTGTCTCCACCAAAAACACAAAAATTAGATGGGCATAGTTGTGTGTGCCTATAGTCCCAGCTACTTGGGATGCTGAGGGAGTAGAATCACTTGAACCTGGGAGGCAGAGAGCAGTGAGCTGAGACCACATCACTGCACTCCGGCCTGGTCAACAGAATGAGAATCTATCTCAAAAAAAAAAAAAAAAATTAATAAAAAGTATATATATATATATATATATATACATACATACATATATATTTATATGTGCTTCAAATTGGACTCTTACATCCATTCCCCACTCCTATAAAAATAGAACTCTAAAGTTTTAGCTATAGATATGACTAGCCATCTGAACATTAAGTTTCCCAGCTTTCCTTATAATTGGTTATGGTGATATGACAATGTTCTGGCAAAGCAAAGATAAAAAGTGTGGTTTGGCATCTAGGAAGATGCACATGTGCCCTCCTGGCCCGGATCTCTTTCCTCCTTCCTCCTGACTGAGCACAACAACTGCCCAGACACGGAAGACACATGTTAACTAAATCAGTCATCCCTCCACCTCTCCTCAGCTACAGACGGGAAGTTAGATACTTATCTTGTTTAAGCCACATACATACATTAAAAGAAGAAAACAAAAACCAAGCATCAGCTATGTGTCAGGCACTCTCCTAGGCAGTTGAGACGTATCAATGAACAAAACAGATGCAAAATCCTGCCCTCATGAAACCTGAATGCTAAGAGCAGGGGACAATAAGCAAGATATTATAATAAGTAGATTGTGAAGCTATCAATACAAAAAGTAGGAAAGAATGATGTAGTGGCATGTGCGGGGGATGGGGTAGGGGTTGGATTTTTTTTTTTTTTTTGAGACAAAGTTTCGCTCTTGTTACCCAGGCTGGAGTGCAATGGCGCGATCTCGGCTCACCACAACTTCCACCTCCTGGGTTCAGGCAATTCTCCTGCCTCAGCCTCCTGAGTAGCTGGGATTACAGGCATGCGCCACTATGCTCAGCTAATTTTTTGTATCTTTAGTAGAGACGGGGTTTCACCATATTGACCAGGATGGTCTCGATCTCTTGACCTCGTGATTCACCTGCCTCGGCCTCCCAAAGTGCTGCGATTACAGGCGTAAGCCACAGCGCCCGGCCGGGGTTGCACTTTTTAAGTAGTCAGAATACAACTTGTCGAAACGGTGACATGTGAGCAAAGATTGGAAGCAAGAGAGTCATCCAGGTGGACATCAGGAGTAAGAACATTCCAGCCACAGCAAGAGTCAAGGAAGGCCCAAAGTGGAAACGTATCTGGCATATTAGAGCAACAGCAAGGCGATAAGCAACATCAGAATGGATGAGCAAGGAATTGGTAGGGGAAAGAGTCAGAAAGGTAAAGAGGGGCCAACTCAGGTAAGGCCTGGCGACAACCAAACTCCGAGGGAAGGAGGGAACCACTGCAGGGTGGACAACAGGTAATGTGATCCACCATACATTTGAAAGAATCGCTCCGGCTACTGTGCTGAAACTGAGGAAAGGGCAGAGAAACACAGAAGTAGGGAGACCTCTGGTTAAGTGGCTATTTGTGACTTAAGTGTTAGCAAAACTCTTGTCTTTTTCACCATGAGAAATTGGGCTTGGATTCAGTTTAACCCAGCTATTAGCTCCGTTCCCCTGGAAACCATACAGGCAGAATGTCAGCTGTGTTACTAGGCAACACTGCTTATGGTAAAAATGACCCACTGGTAAACTGCAAAGGGACTGGGAGGAACTATAAATACCTGGCGCTGGCCATAGCTTACGGCTTCTCTTAGTGTGAGAACTCCTGTAATTGGGTATGTGCCTTGTCGGGATCCTGGAAGCTATGCTCATGGTTGTCAAGCAAAATGACTTTTGGAGCATGGGACTCCTAAGCCAAATCAGTGATATGCCCACCCATGTGAGCCCCATTACACAAACCTGAGCTTCACCCAAAAGCAGGGAGTGGCACAGAGAATGTTCTGGCTGTTCTCTTCATGAACTGCTACAAGTACCCCCTCCAAAGAGAACACCTGGAGCATCCCGTGATGGTAAGCCGTGTTTCCTGTCCCATATCCTCCCAAGTGAATCTGATGTCAAATGTGGTCTGTGGCAATCCATAGGTCTGTCTAGTTGAGCCCTAAGAAAGCTCCCTAGGCCAGGCAGTGGTTCATACCTGTAATACCAGCACTTTGGGAGGTCAAGGCAGGAGAACCACTTGAGGCCAGGAGTTCAAGAGCAGCCCAGGCAAAATAGTGATACCCTATCTTTATTAAAAAAAAACTATTTTAAAATTAGCCAGGCATGGTGGTATGAACCTATAATCCCAGCTACTCGGGAGGCTGAGGCAGGACAATCACTTCATCCTAATAGTTCACGGTACAGTAAGTTATGATTGTACCACTGCACTCCAGCCTGGTTGACAGAGCAAGACTCTATTTATTTAAATTTAAAAAAAAAAAAGGCTGGGTGCAGTGGCTCACGAGTGTAATACCGGCACTATGGGAGGCCAAGAGGAACAAACAGCTTGAGTCCAGGAGTTTGAGACCAGCCTGGGCAATGTGGCAAAATCCCATCTCTACAAAAAAATACAAAAATCTGCCGGGTGTGGGGCATGCACCTGCAGTCCCAGCTACTCAGGAGGCTGAGGCAGGAACACTGCTTAAGCTTGGGAGGTTGAGGCTGCAGTGAGCTGAGATTACACCACTATACTCCAACCTGGGTGACAGAGTCAGACCCCATCTCAAAAAAAGAGAGAGGAGAAGGAGGAGGAAGAGGAGGAGGAGGAGGAGGAGGAGGAGGGGGTAAGGGGGGAGGGGGGAGGAAGGGGGTAAAGGGAAGGGAGGTAGAAGAAAAGAAGAGGGAAAGAAAACTTCCTGGGTAGGCGCTGCTCTGTTGCAGTAACCCAGGCAAGCAATGGTAGCAGCCTGGACAAGGATGCCAGCAGTGCAAATAATAATAGTGAAGACTGTAAATGTAATTAAAAGGAGGAACCTATAGGATCTTCTTGGCCCAAGCAACTAGAAAGAGAAACAAAAAATTATGGAGAGAGGGAGCTGGTGATCAAGAGTTCAACTGACAAGTTAATCTTGTGTTGAGAGTCATTCTTCATTTCACTTTCTCCCCTGTGAACCAAGATGGCTGCAGCACTCCAGGTATCATGAGCTTACATTACTATATCCAAAACGAGTATACCTTTATAAATTCAAGGAAAGCAGATTCCCAGCAGACTTCCCTCATAACACCGTACCTAAACAATCACTGGCAAGGAGAATGGAACTCCTTGCCATTGTTGCCATTGCTCAGGCTGAGCAATTACAACTGCCCCTTGGGGCTGAGGAGGAGCACATGAAACATATAAGTACTAAATGCCTAGACAAAATAAGCAAAAGAAAGAGAAGAATTACTAATAGGTGCAGTATCTGTCAGAAAGGCCAAGGATATTAGATGGACATAGACACTAAAATTATTCCAAATAAAAGAAGATTAATAATAAAGTACAGATACAAAATAAGATAGGGAATCAGGTTAAAAATGAATGAGAGGAAATGACCTCCCCTCTATGACAAAAAAAAAAAAAAAAACTTCTAGACAATTTCCATCAACTTTTACAATGACCAAGTAAAGATTCCAAATAATTTGAGAGGAAAAAATCATGACTTAAGAATCTGACTAAAATCAGAAACTCTCAAATGTAGAAGACAGAGAGTACTTTCTGAAAAATTTCCAAAGTAAAATAATTTGGCTTAAACTTATATATCCAAATGATCAAACAAGTGAGAAGGCAGAATAAAGACATTTCCAGGACATCATTTCATGGAGTCCTTTAGCAAAACAAGGATGGAAACCAATAAAGTTTGATAAGAGAATTCAAAAGAAACTGGAAATAATCCAACAGCAAAATGAAAAAGAAGTCCCAGAATGGCAGCTGTGCAGCAAGAATAGACAATAATTCATCCCATTAAAACAGAAAGCTAGCGAGTTTCATGAAAGGAAAAAAGAAATGGATTCTGTTCAAAAGACAGGATAATTAAGAAGCTGGCTTAATGACAGGAATGCATATTTCAATTAAAAATAAAACACGCAAAAGAAAACTTCAGCAAATGTTGCTAGTTGTCTAGCCACAGCCTTCCTCCCTTATGCCTTACTAAATAAACTGCATTTTTCTGTTTTGGTCACCTGATTTCCTAAACACCTGATTAGGAAAGGCAACACCTCCTCCCACACCCACAGGTCTGAACTAATCCTGAAAATCCCATTTTCCTTTGCTAGTGATTGGTTTAAACCAATGAAACATACAAGAAAGTCATCCAGGAAGCTTCTTGTAAGACTCTCCTCAATGATAAGAGATCTGATGGGGGGTGTGGGAGATTTGCCATAAAGAACATTACTGGGCAAATGGTGAGTGTGAATATGGACTGCATACTGGACAATAGTATCATGTTGTAGTAGATGTGGAGGTGTACCACTCGCATCCCAAAGACTCCCTGGCAGGTGTGAGGAGGATGGTTAACTGAGAGCTCTAGCTGTTAGCTTTATCTATGTTGGCATTAGTTTTCAAGAGAGCTGCATATTTTCTAGACAGCCTCCAACTGTCTTATAGCTAAGACAGGTAGTGGTAGAGACCAATTTCTGCCCAATGAGAAACTCCTCTGATGAACCATCTTGACTCCAGATCTGCCCCTGGAGCTGGCAGACAAAGTGTAATCACAATCTGACAGCCTCATCTGTCCCACCCTGCTTCCTCCTTTTACTTTTGTGCAATCATAATTCTGTTTTGGCATCTGCTTCAACAATTAACAATGAAAGTTACATTTCCTGAATTTAATCATCGTTCCATGAATGATCACATTGATAAAGTCCTTTTCTCTGGTGATATGTGCTTAAGTATTTAAGGTAAAGAGTCATGATATTTGTAATTATCTCAAAAGATTCATCAAGATAAAAACTCTAGTTAGATAAAAACTCTATATCTAGTTAGATAGGCAAAGATAAAGAAAGGAAAAACCAACATGACAAAATGTTTATAACTGATGAATACCGGTGAAAGCTAGATAAGAGTTCACATTACTCTTCTCACAACTTTTCTGTAAGTTTTTTAATTTTTCAAAAATATATTTACAAAAGGGGAAGATCCAGAAGCAGCAGCCCACACCTTCTTCTGTTCCCATCTTCCTGCCTTTTAGCACACTGTGAGAAACAGACGCTGGGAGCTGCAGCAGCTATTAGCAATAAGAGAAGGCCAGGGAAATCAGATGGCTCCTTTGGAGAGTGTTAATTGCAGCCAAAAACAACCGAAAAGATATGGTGGTTGGGGGGTAGCGGGGAGTGGGCAGGGCAGAAGAAGGGGAGGAGAAATTATTCAAGAAAGTCATAATTCAAGTGTGGGAAAAAATGACATGATTTGGAACAACCAATGGATTGCAGGGAAAGAAAATCCATGGACTTTGATAGTACGAAATCTTCCTTCTATTGGCATGGGTCACGACATTAAACAAGTAGAGAAGGATTAGCCCGTAACTTACTACTCAGCTCTACAATTAGTATTTCCATGAAAAATTTAGGCTCAACATAAAAATAAAGCACCAACGACTTTAAAGTTACAGAAGGAATGTTTACAAGCTTGTCAGTATAAAAGGTACAACTGAGAGGCGGGGTAGGTGGAGAAAAGAAGGATTTCAATTTTGAGTCCCATCACAAGACTAGAAATCTCCTCCGAACATAATCTAGGTGACTCATTTTTTAACTGTTGTTATTGTAATATAATTCATATACCATAAAATTCACCAATTTAATCATCATTTTTGCTTGGGTTATTTATCTTTTTATTCTAAGTTGTAAGAGCATTCTAGGTACAAGTCCCTTATTCTAGAAGAGTATTCTAGGTACCAATCATATTATTAGACATGATTGGCAAATATTTTCTCCCATTCTCACTTTCTTGATATTCTCCCCTTGAAGCACCAATTTTTTTTAATTCTGATGAAATCCAATTTATGTCTAACATTTAATCTTTTGTTGCATGTGCTTTTGGTGTCTTACTTAAGAAAGCTTTGCCTAACCCAAAGTCACCAAGATTTGCTCTTATTTTCTATGAAATTTATAATTTTAGCTTTTACATTTAGGTCTACGATCTATTTTGCTAATTTTTATGTATGGTATGAGAAAAGAACCCAAATTTACCCTTTGGCATTCGGAAATCCAGTTGTCTCAGCATCATTTGTTGAACAGACCACTCTTTTCCTCCACTGAATTGTCTTGGTGCCCTTGTCCAAAAAATATTTTTAATTAAAAAAAAATTCAGGTCAGGTGCAGTAGCTCACACATGTAATCCCAGCACTTTGGAAGGCCGAGATGGGCAGATCATAAGCTCAGGAGATAGAGCCCATCCTGGTCAACATGGTAAAACCCTGTCTCTACTAAAAAATACAAAAACTAGCCGGGCATGGTGGCATGCATCTGTATACTCTCAGCTATTTGGGAGGCTAAGGCAGGAGAATCCTTTGAACCCAGGTGGTGGAGGTTGCAATGACCCAAGATTGTGCCACTGCACTCCAGCCTGGCAACAGAGCGAGACTCCATCTCAAAAAAAAAAAAAAAAATTCAAGGGACCATAAATGTAAAGACTTACTTATAGACTCTCAATACTATTTAATTAATCTATATGTATTGACACTTTTTAAAAACTAAGGTAAAATCTACATAACAAAATTAACCATCTTAAAGTGTACAATTGAGTGGCATTAAATACATGCATTGTTTTACAACCAATAAACACCTCTATCTCTTTCTAAAGCATTTTCATCGCCCCACAAGGAAACCCCATACCCATATTTAGCAATCACTATTCCCCATGTTGCTGGTAACCACATCGCAAATTTGTGTCTCTGTGGATTTACCTTTCTGGAAACTTCGTATCAATGGCATCATACAATTTGTGGTTTTTTTTTAAGGTTCATGCACTTTATAGTATATGTCAGTACCTCATTTTTATGGCTGAATAATACTCCATTGCATGGATATACCATATTTTGGTTATTCATTCGTCAGCTGATGGGCATTTGGGTTGTTTCTGCATTTTAGCTAATGTAAATAAGGGCTGCTATAAACATTCATGTACAAGGGTTTGTCTGAATACCTGAGTGCAGTTATCTGGAAGTATATACCTAGGGTGGAGTATCTGAATCACATGACAATTTCACATTTAACTGAGAAACCACCAAACTGTTTTCCACAGTATGCGCACCACTCTCCATTACCACAAGCAACGTGTAAGATTCCAATTTCTCCATAACTTCACTGACACTGTTTGTTTGTTTGTCTGTTTATTTGAGAGGGAGCCTCACTCTGTTGCCCAGGCTAGAGGACAGTGGCATGATTTTGACTCACTGCAACGTCCACCTCCCAGGTTCAAGCAATTATCCTGCCTCAGCCTCCTGAGTAGCTAAGACTACAGGCAGGAGCTATCACGTCCTGTTAATTTTTGCATTTTTAGTAGACACTGGGTTCTACCATGTTGGCCAGGCTGGTCTCAAACTTCTGACCTCAGATGATCCACCCACCTCAGCCTCCAAAAGTGCTGGATTTGCAGGTGTGAGCCACTGCACCTGGCCCTGAATCATTTTCAGTTGTGACAACCAGAAGTGAACACAATACCCTAGGTGTAGCATTGGGTACAGGACTGTGCACACTGCAGAATAATATAAGACTAGCATGCTTCCTCTTCTCAACCTCCTCCTTCTATTAGTCTAGACTATGATTCTGTGAAGCCCTCCGGTAGTCACACTTTATATCCATATTGAGTTTATTAATTAAAATACTCTAGTTGTTTGTTTTCAGTCACATCTCCCTCACCCTTGTGAGCTGGTTTTTTAACCCAGGTATGAAACTTGACACCCAGCTCCACACTAAGTTATCTCCTTAGCCATGGCCCACTATTTCACCCAGAAATACTATTTCCATTAAGTTAATGTCAGAAAATTCATTTCCTCCAGAAATCTGATACACATAGCCTCAACATTTTCATTCACGTCATTACAAAAAGTAGACAATAAATTTCCACATGCTACTAGAAGTTTCTCTCCAGTTGTGACCAATTCATTACTCATTAACTCTTAGAGGTATTACTCAACCAATCCATTTCTACCTAACTGTGTGGTCATCCAAGCCAACATTATTCAGCTGATATTATCCCCCTTGTCAGAAATGCTGCAAAATCTCTAGCTGAAATCTAGTTATACCATACCTTCTGCATTCTCCTGACCCATCCTCTAATAATCCTCTCTAACAACAAGGCTGACCTAACATAACTGTCTTTATTGAGGCCATGTGATACTTTTCTTTAAAAATGTAATGAGTCAATGTTTTTAGCACATAAAGCACAATGACTTTTAGATTAGGCCATGCTAGGCTTCAAAACATACTGAGACTTTTATACCAACATTAAAATATAATTTAAAAAGCAGTATATATCACTGAAGGCAACACAAGGAATTAAGGCATCTCATGCATTCTACTTGAGACTATCAAGACAGATGTGTCAATTTACTGCAACTTAAGTTTATAATTTTTTAAAATTCTACAAGTCTTTCCTCAACATCAAAAATTCAATTAAAAAAAAAAAAAAAAAAAAAAAGAGGCCAGGTTTACTGGCTTTTCCCTGTAATCCTAGCACTTTGGGAGGCCAAGGCAAGAGAATTGCTTGAGCCCAGGAATTTGAAACCAGCCTGGGCAACACAGGGAGACCTCATCTCTACAAAAAAATGAAAAACATTGGCCCGGTGTAGTGGCACATGCCTGTAGTCCCCAGCTACTCAGGAGGCCAAGGCGGGAAGAATTGCTTAAGCCTAGGAGGTCAAGACTGCAGTGAGCCAAGATTGTGCCACTACACTCCAACCTAGGCAACAGAGCAAGTCTTTGTCTCAAAAAAAAAGGTTTTCCCCAAAATACAATTTAACAGGTAAACTTTTGTTTCTAATACTGTAGATTTTATGAAAACCAATTTCTGTAATTCCTTTAAGAGCATATTCCTCACTCAAATCACTCTCACAAAGCTGTCAGATATTGTTTCAGTCTAAAATGACCTCTATTTTGCCCTTCCTGTGATACCTACTGTCTCTACCACTCACTCTGACACTAAGCCCTCTGAGGTTTGGTATTCATTGCCTGTTAACTGTACGATAATTTGCTAATTGTCTACAATTGGATCCTTCAGAGAAGCAATTCTTCTCATTCTATTCTAACTTCACCATAACCAACATAGTGTTTATTAGAGGAAATGCACTCAAATACTTTCAGTAATTTATATCAAATATAATAAACCCTATAAAGAATTAAAATTGCCAGGAGGAGCAGCTCATGCCTGTGATCCCAGCACTTTGGGAGGTGGAGGTAGGAAGTTTGCTTGAGCTCATTAATTCAAGACCAGTTTGGGCAACATAGTAAGACCCTGTCTCTACAAAAAATTTAAAAAGTAACCAGGTGTGGTGGTACACACCTATATCCCCAGCTACTTCGGAAGCTGAAGTGGGGAGGACTGATCAAGCCCAGGAAGTTGAGGCTGCAGTGAACCATGACTGCGCCCCTGCACTCCAACCTGGGCTACGGAGTGAGACTTTGTCTCTAAGGTGAAAATCATCTGATACCTCCGAAGACATTTAAGGTTGTCTGGTTCATCCGGGTGACTGTAGTATGGAGACTAATAGGGAAACCAGGCTCAAGCAGAGGACTTCCCAAGACAAGGCAGCTCTGTGCATATTCCAAGGAGTAGAACAGAAAATGAGAGGTGAAGAAAAATGTAGAAGATGGGGGTATGGAGGCAGCAAACCACCATGGCATATGTATAGCTATGTAACAATCCTGCAAGATCTAAACATGCACCCTAGAATTTAAAGTATAATAAAAAAGAAAAAGAAACAGGCTTCTAAGGCTCAAGTGAAAAACTAAAGGACATCTTTTTCTGTGAAAAAGGAAAACTAGACATGTTGTAGTAGACAAGGGTTAACGTTAGCAGGCTGTGTTAAGAAAGAAAACATTTATTTAGCTCCCAATATGTATGTCGTAGGCACTAAACCAGTTTCCCACTGCTGCTGTAACAAACTACCACAAACACAGTGGCTTAGGACAGCACATATGCATTATCTTACAGTTCTGGAGGTCGGATCCAAAACAGGTCTCACAGTTAAATTCAAGGTGTCAGCAGCACTAAGAATCTGTTTTCTTGGATTTAGAAGTTTAGAGGCTGCCCTGCTTCCTTGACTCGGGGGAACACCCAGCTGATTTTTTAAATTTATTTTTGTAGAGATGAGGGCTTGCTGTGTTGTCCAGGCTGGTCTCAAACTCCTGGGCTCAAGTGATCCTCCCGCCTTGGCCTCCCAAAGTGCTGGAATTCCAGGTGTGAGCCCCTGTGTCTGGTCTTGCTGGTTCTGACTCTACTGCTTCTACTTTTCAGGACCCCTGTGATAACATTAGGCCCAGTCAGTAATCCAGGCTAATCCTCCTATCATAGGTCGGCTGATTAGCAACTTTAATTCCATCTCATGCCTTCATTCCTTTTGCCATGAAACATATCATGCACGGGTTCCAGGAATTAGGCATCTTTGGAGGGCTCCTGTTCTGCCTAGCACAAGCACTATGTTATGCGCATCCTTTACATCTTATTTCATACAACAACTCTAAAGGAAATTTTTTTTCTCATTTATACATGCAGAATCTAAGGCTATCCATGGTATTTTGGGAGACTTTAAATAACTTGACCTGAAGTACAACGAACCAGGATTCAGAGACTGCACCCTCCGTCAGTCTATTTCTAAACCTCTTTTTTTTTTTTTTTGAAACAGTCTCGCTCTGTGGGCCAGGCTGGAGTGCAGTAGCGCAATCTCAGCTCACTGCAACCCTCTGCCTCCTGGGTTCAAGTGATTCTTGTGCTTCAATCTCCTAAGTATGGCATGTGTATTTTTAATTTTCATTTTATATACCAATTGTTCTTTGTTATTTAATTCATTTGTACACTGATTTTATAATCCTGTGACCTTGCTAAATTTACTTATTCTAATCATTTTTTCTAGATTCTGAAGAATTTATTTTAGCGTTGTCTACATACACTATTATATCATCTTCAAATAAAGAGTTTTACTTCTTCTTTTCCAATTTAGAGGACTTGTATTTTTTTTTTTCTTGCCTTATTACAAGAACCAGAACTTCCAGGTCAATGTTGAATACTTTTAGAATAACCTTGTCTTATTCTTGACCTTGGGGAAAATGTTGTCATTCATCATTAAGTATGATGTTAACTGTAGATTTGTTTATTTATTTATAGACTCTCTCTCCGTTGCCCAGGCTGGAGTGCAATGGTGCAATCTTGGCTCATTGCAACCTCCACCTCCTGTATTCAAGTGATTCTCATGCCTCAACCTCCTGAGTAGCTGGGACTACAGTCATGCACCACCATGCCAGGCTCATTTTTTCATTTTTAGTAGAAACAGGAGTTTCGCCATGTTGACCAGGCTGGTCTCTAACTCCTGGCCTTAAGGGATCCATCCACCTTGGCATCCCAAAGTGTTAGGATTACAGGCCACCCTCACTACTCTCTATTAGTGTGTGTGTGTGTGTGCGCGCGCACGCGCGCACATACACACAGACACTGAAGAGGAAATATGCAAAAAGCATTTTTTTGCCTTCTACTTCAACCAAAACCACTTTCTCCTTCTGTCTCCTTACATTTGAGATCTCTGTGCACAATTTGGTTTGAAGAAAAGTTTTTTACATTTCTACTTTTCACCATGCTATATTCCATGTAGGCTTTGAATGAAAAGAAGCCATATGTTAAGAAGCAAGGGTAAAATTACATGAAAAGGTGACACAGATGTGAATATTTATATTTTATATAAATATCCAACATATTTATATAAAATCGTGGGTGCATAATGGCATTATGTCAACAATTGATTATCACTGGTCCCACAAGATTATAATGAAGCTAAAAAATTCCTATAGCCTAGTGACACTGTAACCATAGTAATGTCAAAGGACAATGCACTACTCCTGTGTTTGAGGTGATGCTGATATAAACAAACCTCTGCACTGACAGTCATATAAAAGTGTACAGTAATATCCTAGGCCCTCAGATTCACTTCACTACTCACTTACTGACCCATCCAGAACAACTTCTAGTCCTATAAACTCCATTCATAAGTGCCCTATGTAGGTTTTTTAATCTTTTATGCCCTATGTTTACTGTACCTTTCTTTGTGTAGATACAAGAAACATAGAAAAGTATCTAAACAAATAGCTAAACATAGAAATACTTATTTGTTACAATTGCCTACAGTGCTCAGTACAGGAATATGTTATAAGAATCTGTAGCCTAGGATCAAGAGATATCACACAGCCTAGATGTGTAGCAGGCTGTACCACCTTGGTTTGTGTAAGTACATTCTATGATGTTCACACAATAACAACAATCAGTAAGGACACATTTCTCAGAATGTATCCCCATTGTTAGGTGTATGGCTACATCTCTGACCAAAATGATGACAGGAGGTGGGGCCTTTGGGAAGTAATTAGGTCATGAGGGTAGAGCCCTCATGAATAGGATTAGTGCCCAAATCAGGAGAGACAAGAGAGCTAACTAGCTCTTTTTCCACAAACTGAGGATGCACAGAGAAGTCCAAAGTCTGCAACCTGGAGGAAGGTCCTCACCTGTATCCAACCATGCTGACATGTTGATCTCAGACTTCCAGCTGCCAGAACTATGAGAAATTAATTTCTATTGTTTATGAACCATCCAGTCTATGGTACTTCATCACTGCAGCCGGAACCAATAAAGACATTCCCCAAAGTGTCTTTATTGGCTTAGAGATTATGAACATTAGAACATATCTTGACACATATAGCCTACTGTTTTGCAGGATCCCATCAACCATATGTGAATGTATTAATACTGTTCTTTAAAAAAAATGATTACTGGGGTAATATGACTGACTTCCAAGTGTCCCTTCTCCTCTAATAATGAACTCTTGCGTTGTTTCTTGGCCCATTCCTAAACACTTGGGTAACAATAAGTTATATTTTTTAACATCCTTAAGGATAGGTTGCAGACACAGGATGGAGATCAGGGAGGGGGTACATGACAGATGGCAGAAGCTTTGGTGTTGAAGTGATTGGCAAATGTCTTTTATTTAATATATACCTCTAGAGGAGCCATTTTTTATCTTTCCTGTGTCCTGGGCCCTGTGACTGAGGATCTGATGAAAACTACAAACCTCTCACTGGAAAAATGCACAAGAACACACACTCAGATTTTTCATACAACTTATTTTATTGGATTTTAAATTGATCACCATCACAGACCATATGAAACCCATCTTTGCGAGTATTTTTGCATGTCTCATGTTTAGCTTTGTGCCAAAAGTTGCTCTATCCAGGAATAAAATCCAAAGTATACAATAAAACAAACCAAACTTTAACTATTTTCAACAAAAATGTACCAAAATAATGATAACTTTGGCTATATGACTTCTGGTACAAAAGCATGGTTCTAAGAAAAGACCCAACCTTTTATACTATTCTCCAGGGAACACTAGGAAAAATGCAGGTGTTAAACAGAGACAAAGCTCAGGTCCTCATAGTAAGGAAAGAATTATGTTGACTGAATTTAATTAGTGTTTCCCCAAACAATAACATTTTATATTTGTCCATATTTATAAAAGGAAAGATATGGTTTCAGAAATTGAGAGATTTCAGATAAATTCAAATACTTGGAGGCCAGGCAAAGTGGCTCATGACTATAATTCCAAGCACTTTGAGAGGCAAGAGGATTGCTTAGACTAAGACTTTGAGACCAGGCAAGGCAGCTTAGCAAGACCCCGTCTCTATAAAAAATTTAAAACTTAGCTGAACATGATGGCATGCTCCTGCAGTCCCAGCTACTCAGGAGGCTGGGGCAGAAGAATCACTTGAACCTAGTAGGCGGAGGTTGCAGTGAGCTCAGATTGCGCCATTGTACTCCAGCCTGGGTAACAGAGCAAGACTCTGTCTCAAAAACAAATTAAAAAAAAAAAGACCTGTGTTCCTAATACCTAATCATTCAAAATGTATTAAATTCAAACTGGAGTACATGCATCCCTTAAAAGTAAGATGATCAAGGCATTGAGTGAAAAGAAAATACTAGAAGATTATACATATTTGTTATCTTAAGGTTAAAATTTAAACTTTATTAAGGCCATATATGACAAGCTCCCAGCTAAGGTCATACTAAACACTGAAAAGCTTAAAGCTTTTCCTCTAAGATCAGCCAAGAAAAGGGTACCCACCTTACTACTTCAATTCAGCATAATACTAGAAGTCCAAATATGAAAGGCTGAAGGAAAACTGTATCTGTTTGTAAATTATGTAATCTTATCTATAGGAAACCCTAAAGATTCCACCAAAAACAAACTAACAAACAAATTCAGGCTGGGCACTTTGGCTCATGCCTGTAATGCCAACACTTTGGGAAGCTAAGGTGGGCAGCTCACCTGAGGTGAGGAGTTCGAGACCAGCCTAGCCAACATGGCGAAATCCCGTCTCTACTAAAAATACAAAAATTAAGCTAGGCACAGTTGCGGGGGCCTATAATCCTAGCTACTCAGGAGGCTGAGGCAGGAAAATTGCTTCAACCAGGGAAGCAGAGGTTGCAGTGAGCCAACATCACACCACTGAACTCCAACCTGGGCAACAGAGCAAGACTCCGTCTCAAAAACTAATTAATTAATTAATTAATTAAATAAGTTAAGTTGCAGGATACAAAATCAACATACAAAATTAATTGCAGCCAGGCACAGTGACTCACACCTATAATCCAAGGACTTTTGGAGGTGAAGGCAGGAGGATCACTTGAATCCAGAGTTCAAGACCAGCCTGTGCAACAAAGTGAGACCTCATCTCTACAAAAATTCAAAAGGTTAGCTGGGTATGGTGGCATGTGCCTATGGTCCCAGCTACATGGGAGGCTGATACAGGAGAATCACTTGAGCCCAGGAGATCAAGGCTCCAGTGAGCCATGATCATGCCACTGTGCTTCAGCCTCAGCAACAGAGTGAGACCCTGTTTTCAAAAAAAAAAAAAATTAACTGCATTTCTATACATTATCTGAAAAAGAAAACAATCCTATTTACAACAACATCAAAAAAAATAAAATACTTAGGAATAAATTTAAACAAAGAAGTGATAGGGCTGTACACAGACGAAACTGAAGATAATACAAATACATATAAAAATATCCCATGTTCATGAATTGAAAGATTATTTTGTGAAAATGTCCATACTACCAAAAGCAATTTATAGATTTGGGGCAATCACTATCAAAATTTCAATTGCATTTTTCAAAGAAATAGGAAAAGCAATTCTTCCCACCCCCAACCCCTAAGATGGAGTCTTGCTCTGTTGCCCAGGCTGGAGTGCAGTGGCACCATCTTGGCTCACTGCAACCCCCACCTCCCAGGTTTAAGCAATTCTCCTGCCTCAGCCTCCCAAGCAGCTGGGATTACGGGTACCTAAAAATGTAATTTTTACATTTTTTAGTAGAGACAGGGTTTCACCATGTTGGCCAGGCTGGTCTTGAACTCCTGGCCTTGTGATCTGCCCACCTCAGCCTTCCAAAGTGCTAGAATTACAGACATGAGCCACAGCGCCTAGCCAGGAAAAGCAATTCTAAAATTCATATGGAACCCCAAAGGCCCCAAAGAGCTAAAGCAATCTTGACCCCAAACAACAAAACTGGTAATATCACACTTCCTGATTTTGAACCACATTACAAATCTATAGCAATCAAAGCAGTATGGCACTAGCATAAAAACAGATAGATATCAATAGAGAACCCAGAAATAAACCCATAAAGTTAACTACTTTTCTACAAAGGTACCAGAAATGCACAATGGGGAAAGGACAGTCTCCTCGATAATGGTTTGGGGAAACTGGATAGTCACATGCAGAAGAACGAAATTGGATCCTCATGTTACACCATACACAGATATCAAGTCAAAATGGATTAAAGCCTTAAACATAAGGCCTGAAACCATAAAACTATTAGAAAAAGCATAGAGGGAAAGCTCCATGACATTGGTCTTGGCAATGATTTTTTTGGATTTGACACCAAAAGCAAAGGCAACAAGGCAAAAACAAACAAGTGGGACTATGTCAAACTAAGAAGTTTCTGCACAACAAAAGAAACAACAAAATGAAAAGACAACCTACAAAATGGGATAAAATATTTACAAAGCACATATCCAAATCAGGTTAATTTCCAGAATATGTAAGGAATCCATACAACTCAACAACAACAGTAAAAAAAGCCCAATTTAAAAATGGGAAAGGCCAGAATAAATACTTTTCCAAAGACAGACATACAAACAGGTCAATAGGTATATAAAAAGGTGCTCAATATTACTAAATATCAGGGAAATGCAAATCAAAACCACAATGAGGTATCTCATATCCAGAATGGCTAGAATCAAAAAGACAAACTGTAACAACTGTCGGTGAGGATGTGGAGAAAAGGGAACACTTACATATGTTGGTGGGAGTGCAAACTGGTACAGTCAGTTTGGAAAACAGAAGGGAAGCTCCTCAAAAATTAAAATATAACTGCCAAATGATCCAGCAATTCCACTACTGGGTATATATCTAAAGTAAATAATATCACAAGCTCAGAGAGATATCTGTACTGCCATGTTCATTGTGGCATTATGCACAACAGTCATGAAGTGCCGTTGTGAGTTTTGTTTGAGAGGAACTGTGCGTAATGCCCGCAGTCTGTTCCCTGAGAAGCTGTAGGGGCTAGTGAGAGTCCACACTCCTGAGACTTTTACCTTTCTTCAAGACACGAACAAAAGAGGTCTGATGATGACAGCTGTTTCCTTAACAGCCAGGCCCCAAGAATCAGTGACTTTTGAGGACATGCCGGTAAGGATGGGATGCAGGAGGGCTTTGAGGCTGTTGGCCTTCCGAACATCACCCACTTCCAGCCAGCTCTGATCTCTCAGCTAGAGCAAGGCAAAGAGCCATGGTCCAGCCAGCCACAGGAGGCCCTGAGTAGGAGGAGCAGAGAGCAGGCTCACAAGATGCATCTCAAACAAAACCCAGATTTACCTACTCAGCTGAAACAATATCATATACAATACAATTTAAAAGTCCTCAAAATCATCAGTGCTAGGAAGTCAGAAGAAAGGCTTAATTCTTTTTTCTTTTCTTTTTTTGTTTTTGTTTTTAGTCAAGGCATTCATCAATAGTACAAAGGCTTAATTCTTTACCTTTAAATACCAGCTTTCAAAGTAAAGAGTTGATTTAAGAGTTACTTTAAATGATGTCAAATGAATAGTTTCTTCTGCAAATTCATGGATTTCCACAGATTTAATATTTTTCAATTCATTAAAATTATGTAGTTTGATGTTAAAAAACAGATAAATAAATCATAATATATATCTATATAATATATAGATAGATAGCTATGCACTATATTAGTCTGTTCTCACACTGCTAGAAGGCATACCTGAGACGGGGTAATTTACAGAGAAAAGAGATTTAAGGCTCATGATTCTGTGAGTTGTACAGGTTTCTGCTTCTGGGTAAGCCTTAGGAAACTTAAAATTGTGGCAGAAGGTGAAGAGGAAGCACACACAGCCTTCACATGGTCAGCAGGAAGAGACAGGTAAGGGGGACATACTTTAAAATGACAATAGCCACATCTTCTGAGAACTCACTCACTATCACAAGAGCAAGGGGGAAATCTGACCCCATAATCCAATCACCTCCCACCAAGTCCCTCCCCCAACATTGGGGATTACAATTCGACATGAGATTTGGGTGGGGACACAGAGCCAAACCATATCATGCACACACATACAGAACTGAACATTATTAAGCCTTAAAAAAGGACATCCTGCCATTTGCAACCATGTGGATGAATGTTGTATACATCATGCTAAGTGAAACACACCAAACACAGAATAACGAATACAGCATGATCTCACCAATATGTGAAATCTAAAATTTAAAAAGCCAGACTCAGAGTAACAGAGTAGAATGGTGGCTGCCAGGAACCAGTGTGTGGGAGAAAAGGGGAAATATTGGTGAAAGGGCACAAACTTTCAGTTACAAGATGAGTACTTCTAAAAACCTAATGTATAGCATGGGTGGTGGGAAGCAGTGTCATAGAGGTGGCAGCAGCAGAGGCTTCTTGATCCAACTTCCTATTCCTGGATTGCAGCTAACGGGTCCATTCCCCAGTCTCTAGAGTATCCGGAGGCAAGGACAGCAATGACACAAGCTCTGGATTCCAGCAAAGTCCCAGCGGAGCCCACAAAGCTCCACTTGTGGGTAACCTCTGACTGATTTGGACTCAAACATTGCAGTCCACCCTAAAACCTGCTGCTTGGCCCTTCTAACAATTCAATAAGCACCTAATATCTTGCATTCAACGGCTTCTAGCTTAAAATGCTCAAGGGGGTTTCTTTTCCTGACACTGAATACTGTAAGTAAAGGTTTCCTAAAGGAAAGGTGGCAGCTGCACACCCTTAGGGGTGGCTTGTGATGTCCTCTTGTTTGTTCCCTTCCAGGATACAACAACACACTGCAGCTTACAGTAGATCTGCAGATCTCGTTTGAATTATGATAGCACTCACAAATGGACAATTGGATTCTTAAAAGATTTTATGAAAAAGGATAGATGAGACATAATATTAATAAATCAAAATACAAGCAAGCAGAATGAAAATGGTAGAGCTGGCAATTGTTCTGTTACCAATATCAGTGCTTTATCAAAAATTACAAGGTAAAAAAGTAATTATTTTGTAAAACATAAAACCTTCAGCAGAAAACAGAGGAGAAAATCTTGAGGACCTAGGACTGGGTGAAGAGTCCTGAGACTTAACACAAAAAGTACAATTCGGCCGGGCACGGTGGCTCATGCCTGCAATCCCAGCACTTCAGGAGGCAGAGGCAGGTAGATCATGAGGTCAAGAGTTCGAGACCAGCCTCACCAACATGGTGAAACCCTGTCTCTACTAAAAATACAAAAATTAGCCAAGTGTGGTGATGGGCACCTGTAATCCCAGCTATCCAGGAGGCTTAGGCAGGAGAATAGCTTGAACCCAGGAGGCAGAGGTTGCAGTGAGCCAAGTTCACACCATTGCATTCCAGCCTAAGTGGTGAAGCGAGACTCCATCTCAAAAAAAAAAAAGTACAATTCATAAAAGAAAAAAATTGATTAAACACCATTATATGGCTGAGCACAGTGGCTCACACCTATAATCCCAACACTTTGGGAGGCTGACGCAGGAAGACTGCTTGAGGCCAAGACAACATTAAGACTGCTTGAGACCAGCCTGAACAACACACGAAGACCCCATCTTTACCAAAAAAAGAAAAATTAGCTGAGCATGGTGGTGGTACAGGCCTGTAATCTCAGCTACTCTGGAGGCTAAGGTGCAAGGGCCACTTGACAGGAGGTAGAGGCTTCAGTGAACTATGATTGTACCACTGCACTCCAGCCTGAGTAACAGAGTGAGACCCTCTCTCGAAAAAAATGAATAAATAACAACTAGACTATATGAAAATGCAAAAGTTTTGCTCTGTGAAAGATCCTCTTAAGAGGATGAAAAGACAAGTCTCAGATGCAGAAAAATGCTACATACCACGTAACTGGCAAAGAACTTCTATCTAGAATATATAAAGAATCCTCAAAACTCTACAACAAAAAACAATACCATCTGCCCCTTAGGGAAACAGTTAATTTAGGGAAAGGCATATTAAAACTACAACATTATCACTATAATACTATTAGAACAGTTAAAATATGAAATAATGATAATACAAAATGTTGGAGAGGATATAGAGAAACTTTTCATATGGATGAAATGGAACTTTCCATATATTGCTGATGAAAATATAGTCACTTCGAAAAATAGTCTGGCAGTTTCTTATAAAACTAAACATACACATACAATATGACCCCGCAATTGCACTCTTGGTCATTTATACCAGAGAAATGAAAACTTTAAAACTGTACATAAATATTCCAAGCAGCTTTTTAATTAACAGCCAAAACCTGGAAATAGCTCTTACGTTCTTCAACAGGTGAAGAGTTAAAGTACGTACTGTGCTATGTTCATACAATAAATACTTCTCAGCCATAAGAAGAAATGAGCTATTGTGTGAGACAGCTTGGATGGTTTTCTAGGACTCTATACTGAGTGAAAAACTCAATTGCAAAAGGTTACATACAGTACGATTCCATTTAGGTGACATTCTCAAAATGACAGAGTAAAATGAGAATTAGTGGCTGCCAGTAAATGGAGATAAGGAGGTAGAAGCAAACCTTGAGCTTCATGAGGGAGTTTCTTGACAGTGGTGGGGCAGTTCTATATCTTGACTGTGGTGGTGGCAGTTACACAAATCTACCTGTACATACACATATAAAGGCATCTACAAAAATTTTATCAAATTGCCCAGAACTGTACACACACATACACATAAATGAATTCATTAAAAAACATGAAATCTGAATGTGGCTAATTAACAACATTGTATCAGTTTCCTAGTTTAAGGTTATTAATATATTATCCTATATAAGATGTTATAACTGGGGAAAACTGAATGAAGGTGACACAGGACTCCCTGTAGTATTGCCGCAACTTCCCATGAGTCTATAAATACTTCAAAATTAAAAAGAAAAAAAATTTTAAAGTGATGACATTCAATCACATTTTTCTTATGTACCAATATTTTAAGTGGGGTCAAAAACATGCAACTACTACATTTAAATTATTCAAAAATGTTTTTCATCCTTATCACATTTTTTGTTAATGTCTTATTCTGAACATGATTTATAGAATACAGTTTACAATAAATAAGTATACACATATTGGGAATGACTACTCAATTTTTTATACTGCTGAAATAAAGTTTTGCAGACCTCTGTTACAGAGGCTACAAAATTCCAAGGTACCATCCATCCCTTAAATTTTTTACTTGGGGAAGAATGTTAGAATAGGAAAAATACTAAGCTAAGAATAACAGAAAAAAAAATTTTTTTTTTAGTTTTTTTGTCATTTCCTTTCAAATCTACACCTGCAGAAAAAGAACAATTCTAAACAAGCTGCAATCTCATTCTCATCTATAAAAATGCAGACATTCTACTGTATAATTCCTAAAGACATTCTAGCTCCAAAAACATTAACTCCAAGGTAGGAAAAAGTGAAACAATGAAAAACATGCATGACAAATTCTAACTAGTATTTATTGAAAGTACATTAATGGTTCAGTAGTGTCAAGAATATTACATACAAGACATGGTCTAAACTGTATCAACACAAATACAGAAAAAGGCATCTGCAAAGATAGGTTTACCTCAATGAAACAGATTAAGATCCAGTTTAAATAAAAATATTTAGATAACAGACATATCTGGCTATTTAACATGCAATCTCATAGTGCTTTAAGGCCTTTAATTTCTGCTCTTTGAATTATATTGTAACAAACAATAAACACACCAGTACATCCAAGTTTCCTGGTATACATGCTTAGGGTTATGAGGTTCTTACAAGAAGTAGACTAGCAAGCCATTCAAAAAGGAAAAACAGTTCTTCTCCATCCACTTGAGTTAGACTTAAGACAATTTTTAGAGGTTCATTATTCAGGAGAAGTTAAACAACCACAAGGTAATATCTACCATCCTGTTATACCACCCTTGGCTATCCAGAAGCATCACTTAGCCAAAACAGAGTCCAAAACCAGAAAAAAAACTCAAGTCCTCTAAGCAGTAAAAACCAACATAACAAGCCCTAGCACTTAAGCTCCATGCACAGGAAGTCCTCTGGTTTCTCACCCAGAAGAACATTCTGTCATTTTTATCCACCAATCAGCAAGTACTGTGTTGGGTTCTGTTCCCACAGCACATTGAAAACATCGAATTAGAAAGAGGAGACTACCATGGGCAGGTATAACAAGGGAAAACAAAGAGATAACAGTTAACAGTAAAGTAATAAGCAAATCAACCCCCAAAACCAGACATGCTTTAAAAAGAAATGGTTGCACCAATACACAAACAAAATATGATGGTCTGTACATTGCTGCTGGCTGAGGACACTAATGGCTGAAGTTCCTTTTGCAAATAAATTATTGTGAGTTCACTGTTATCCCAGACACACAAATATAACTGAATCTATTAGCTACTTGCTAAGTAAGGTGATATGTATTAGTGTTTCATATGTACCATCTTTTAAGGTAAAAGGATGCAGGTTATATTTTGAGAATTTTCTGTAATTGTTTTCATTAACAGTACTTTTACAGGCTTCTGATCATTTATTTGTCTTTTTAAGATTAGTTTGAATGGCAATTTTTGATAGTCACTTGAGCCTAACTTATAGAGGCAACAGTAAACCGTGACTGCACCACTGCACTCCAGCCTGGGCAACAGATCAAGACTCTGTATCAATCAATCAATCAATCCATAAACTTGGATCTACACACATCAAGGAATGATGTACTTGAATCGACTCTTAGTATTTATACACACTGAAAAGGATCAAGTTACACAGGAATACACATTTATCAAGACATACATTCACCGAACTAATATTTTTTAATCAGTATTATAGATGCATAACCCATCTTAAGTTTTTAAATGGAAAAATAAAATTAAAATTACGCCAGGCGCGGTGGCTCACGCCTGTAATCCCAGCACTTTGGGAGGCCGAGACGGGTGGATCACAAGGTCAAGAGATTGAGACCATCCAGGTCAACATGGTGAAACCCCGTCTCTACTAAAAATACAAAAAATTAGCTGGGCATGGTGGTGCGTGCCTGTAATCCCAGCTACTCAGGAGGCTGAGGCAGGAGAATTGCCTGAGCCCAGGAGGCGGAGGTTGCGGTGAGCTGAGATTGCGCCATTGCACTCCAGCCTGGGTAACAAGAGCGAAACTCCGTCTCAAAAAAAAAAAAAAAAAAAATTAAAATTAAAAATTATCTTTCCAGCATTCTTCTTTTTTTTTTGAGACCAAGTCTTGCTCTGTTGCCCAGACTGGAGTGCAGCAACGGGATCTTGGCCACTGCAAACTCCGCCTCCCAGCATTCTTTACTATTGAACTAAATTAAACCACATTTGAAGCTTACCCTGAAATGAAGAGACCTATAAAAAAAGAAAAAGAAAAAAAAGAAGAACAATACAAGGAATTCTGAGAAGTTGAAATATTACACTGAAATCCATTCAGGCAACAAAGAACACGTGAATATTTTATATCCTAAAAGGCAAGGCTGCACTGCACTAAGTAAACAAACTAATGTTCCTTTTTCATCAACTTTCAGATGCTCTTAACAACAACAACACTTTAACCTCTCTGAAGTATGGACACTGAAACAGCAATGTATCTTACAACTGCTGTCATTCAACAGCAGGATGTAGTTGGTGAAAACGTTCGGTTGATCCCTCCTGGAAAGATCAAGAAAGCACCAGTATCAAAGTGTCTTAGGTTTGATCAAAAATAGTAATTCAAAATAATCTATAAAAGACAAAGAAATGACCAGAAGCCTGTAAAAGTACAATCAATGAAGACAACTACAGAAAATTCTCAAAATGTAAACTGCATCTTCCTACCTTAAAAGATTGTACACATAAATTACTCATCACACTACTTAGCAAGTAGCTATTATTATTATAAGACAGAAGATGAAGACTAGTAGAGCTGATGGAAATATCTGTGATCATAATGATCAGCCAATCAATAAGCACTTATTAAGGGTCTACCAGGTCACTAGCAATATGCAAGAGTAATACAAATCCATCATGATCAATCTAAGAAGCACTATTTTTGAACCAGTTTAAGGGGCAAATGTTGTCACATCACATTCATCAATAATTAGAACTAAGTACTTTTAACTTCTTTTAAAATACTGCCCTTTGAGTCCAATCTGCAAAACTTGAAATATAAATTGTTTACTTCAAGACAGTCATCAAATGATTATGTTAGTATAAGGAAGTGTTAGCAGAATGAGTCTAATGATTTTCATAGGGGAAAACAAAATCTTTTTTTCCGACTATATGATGGGTTAAATTTTCTCTTAAAGCCTTTCTACAGCCAGGCTCCGTAGAGTGTGCCTGTAGTCTCAGCTACTCGGGAGGCTGAGGTGGGAGAATTGTTTGAGCCCAGGAGTTCTGGGTTGTAATGCGCTATGCCAATCGGTGTCTGCACTAAGTTCAGCATCAATATGGTGACCTCCCAGGACCGGGGGACCACCAGGTTGCCTAAGGAGGGGTGAACCGGCCCAGGTCGGAAACTGAGCAGGTCAAAACTCCCATGATGATCAGTAGTGGGATTGCGCCTGTGAACAGCCACTGCACTCCAGCCGGGACAACATAGCGAGACCCCGTCTCAAAATTAAAAAAAAAAAACCTTTCTACAGTGGCTCAAACCTGTAATACCAGCACTTTGGGAGGCCGAGGCAGGCGATTTGCTTCAGCCTAGGAGTTCAAGATCAGCTTAGGCAACATAGCTCTTTACAAAAAATAGCCGGGTGTGGTGTTACATGCCTGTGGTCCCAGCTACTCGGGGAACTGAGGCGAGGGGATCATTTGAGCCCAGCCGGTGGAGGCTACAGTGAGCCGTGGCTGTGCCACTGTACTTTAGCCTGGGAAACAGAGTGAGACTCTGTCGCAAATAAATACATAAATACCTTTCTAAACTTGTAGTTATACACATCAAGAAATCAGGTACTTGAATCTATTCACAGTATTTATTGTACATATTGAGAGGGATCAAGTTACAAAGGAATGTACATTTATTAAAATGTTATTTTGTATTTATCTAGAATATCCAGAATAGGCAGATATAAACAAAGATAATGATATTCTTTGAAATGCATGATTCCTGTAAATTATGTATAAGAAAAGACACAACTACATTTGCAGAATTTCAGAAATGCTTTGCTCCACAGGAACAGCAGTGTTTGCAATCCCAAAGAACAATTCTAGGCTCACAAGTTTAATTCAACAGGCTCCATGGACCTTAACCCATCTCCGGTGGAAGACCAGTTTTGTTTGCTAGGCTGTTTTGGAAGAGGCTATGCAGAACAATAAACAAATGAGTGAATAATAAGTTCACCAAAGGATGCACTTCACATAAGCTACCTTTAACCCACACGTTCCACTGTGCTCTTATCTAATTAAGGCTTCTTCTCAGAGGAGCTCATGACTTGTGACACAGACAAACTTAATCTTACCCTCAATGCCTAGCATGGTACACACTATAGGTGCAGTTCTCAAAAATCTGCTAAATGAATGGAGACTTTTTTTTTTTTCAGCTGATTAGGCCCCCCTGGCTACTTACAGCTGGGTTTTCTATTTAGGATCCCTTAGAAAGCCTTTCTGCCCTCTGAGGTAGCTTAAAGACACACGTGGAACAACAGACTCTTCTCACCTACTTCACCGGCCTAAACTGTAGCCCCCTATTTACAATTAGCAACCTAATGTTTGAGTGATTCCACCATGAACAAATCTACATTTCTCCTTGGGCTACTATAAGGAGTGCCCGCTGGGAGTCTCAAAGCAATTTTTAATGCTGTCTCTCTTGAGAAGTAGAATCAAGAAATGAGAAGAAATTAAAGTGTGTACTCCAAAACTATTCTGGGGTAAATGCAGGTAAACTGTTCAGGCACACAGGTTTTGATCAATTTTTGCAAAGATTATGAAGTCTACATTTTGAACACAAACATACTGGTGATAGCCTTGTATCCTAAGGTAAAAAGGAACCAGAATTACTGAGTCTGGAGAAATTATTTTAAAAAATAAGTATATAAAAAATGATTAGCTTTCTCTACTCCCAATAAACGTAATTTACTAAAATCTGCATGAGAAACAGTTTAAGACAGTCCTATACAGAGGTAAAAGGAGAAAAAAAAGGAAAAAAACTGAAAGAATAAACAAACCATTAACGATGTTACAGTGTGGTAAGTGCAGTGTTATGGGACACTTTCCTTTTCTTTTTCTTTTTTTAATATAGTTGGAGTCTCCCTATGTTGCCCAGACTGTTCTTGAACTCCTGTGCTCAGCCATCTTCCTCCTCAGCCTCACAAAGTGCTGGGATTACAGGCATAAGCCACCAAGTCTGGCCACTTTTAATGTTGAAATTATGCACTTATTTCATAATAATATTTTACCATGAGCATGTGAAACTTAGATAAGAAAAAACTTTTTTTCCTTTAAACACACATACACACATTCCCCAAATAAAAATAATTTAAACTTCTTTACAGTGATTTTTCTAGAATACTGGTGGGCTATTAAAACTGCCAAGGTTTTTATATGTTGCAGGTACTTCAAGCAACAGTAAAAATGAAAGGGTTCTAACTTCTGTTAATAGTTTTTACCAAACTCCACAATCTAATAAAATACATACATACATAACCACACTGTAGTAAGTCAGACCATGGCTTGTACTGTAAGAGGATTTTACAGCAGCCAAAGCAAACAACAATCATTTGTGATTAGGAGAACAGAGGAAGATCTTGCAAACAAGGTGATATCAGAGCTGAGCCAGATGGATGGTCCCTGTCACTATGTAATAATAGTTGAAATTCAGAGTACACACTCTGTCTCCCCAAAATATTTTATACATAAAAATAGCTCTAATAGAGAACATACACCCCATCTACCGACAAAACTACTTTATTAAAAAATTTATTTAAACATATATTCTAAAATTTGCTAAAGCCTTGAAAACTTCTCCACTTCTAACAATCAATTACATGAATTCTGTGTCACTGTTTCTTTGTCCTTGTTACTGCACTGACATGCCCACTGCCTTTTTCCTAAGAATTTTGCACCTTCTCATTATACTGTATACATCTGATTTGCTGACTCTGGGTCTAATTTAAAAAAAAAAAACCTGTATACATTTGAGAACAAGACTGTCATCCATTTCTCCTTTATCTCCATAAATACTGTCATCAGTTTCTACTTTACATAATACCCTTTAAATAAATATATACTCAATAGATGTTATGACAGATAAAACCTAGTTCTGAATAATCGTGATAATGTGTTCACCATCACTAAAGATGTCTGTGGAACAGATATTATAAATAATTAAATCACATTTTGTACACAGAACAAAGAACCTCTAGATTGACATATCTTCCTCCAACCACAAGCCAATTACTGGTCTTTAGTATAAAATGTTCTGAAAGGTATTTATTTTTTATAAAAACTAACTCAAGCGAACTTTACAGGACGTTATCTTTTTCTGTCACAAAGACCTAAAATAACACATTTATTGGGTACTAAAAAGGTCCTAGGTGATACAGTGAATCTGCACAGAAATGGAGGATAGTCCTAGCTCCCAAAGATCTCAAGAAACAGTTCAAACTCAAGAAATGTGTGCATATAAAACAATGTGTTTAAAACAATGGAGAAAGCACACAAGAGGAAAAAAAGGCTTTTCCAGGAAATATGGTCTAGATATTTCAAAGATAATTATTTCTGAATGTTTTCTTTATATGTGCTTTTAAAAGTTGAGAAATTCTTTCCTTTATTGTTTAAATAAGTTGGTAAGTAAACAAAGACAGACATTTAAAAACTTGGTTTAACCGTCTACTTTTTATTATGAGACAGGAAGGAAGATTAGGCCTAGATACTTGCCTGACATCCTTATCACAGAAGCGGATCAAAGAAAAAATAGAAAAGAAGAAATATTAGGTGAAACAATGCCAGATACCATCAACATGACTACAAACGGCCAAGCATGGTAGCTCAGCCTGAACCCCAGCACTTTGAGAGGCCAAAGCAGAAGGATCGTTTGAAGCCAGGAGCTGGAGACCAGCCATCCACATAAAAAATAAAGTGAGACCACCAACTCTACAAAAAAAAAAAAAAAAAAATTAGCTAGACACAGTAGTGCCCACCTCCATTCCCGGCTACTCCAGAGGCTGAGGTGATCACTCGAGCCCAAAGAATATGTTTTTGAGTGTCTTCATTTTCTAAATTCTGTGGAAAGAATAGATTTGTCTTTCAAACATTATCTGATATTGGGTTTCAATTTCCCAAGTAGTTTCTCTATTTTTACTGCTGAGCCTGTGAATTTACAATGTTCCACATCACTCCGGAGTTACTGGACAGTAAGTTAATCGATGAATACTTTTAAAAGTTGTATTGCTTTAATTTAAAAAAAAAAAAAAAAACTGGATCACATGTTCCGACAAAATTCCCTCTTTTAGAGAACTGATTTTATAAAATAATTCAGAGTGGAAGAAAGGACAGGATGGAATGCTATTTTTGATAATGAGTAGCAAAAAAAGACCACAGAATAACACACCCACTGCTACTTTGTTTATACGGTTGTAACTTGCACATGCAAGTACTCTACAAAGTATTGCTCAAGAAGAAACTGTCAAAAATGAATGCTTATGAAAACATTCTTCACTAAGGCCTCTAACAAGGAATGTACTATCTCTGTGATTCCTCAGCAAGTATTGACAGGTTAAGCAGAGTGATAATGCTCAAGATGAAAAGACCTATTATACTAGTTTTATCAATAGTAAAAGCTGTTGGTACTAATTATAATGCCTATAAATTCAGTAGCAGAATCAACTTTACAGGCGCTATCTCCGAGGCAGCACAGTATTTTATAAAACCAACTTTATTTCCATCAAAACTCTTTTTTTCCCCATAATCCGACAGACCCTGGCAACCTGTTTTGCTGTGTCTTTTTACCCCTACCCTTCCAAAAGAATCCCAGCCAGTGACTCGAGATGATATTTTCCGCAGTTCAAAGGTAAGGGCAGCTCCACTAAGAACTCTTGTCTCTCAGCAGCACACACCCTAACCCTTGTTTTTCTTTTCAAATCTTGATCTAGGAAAGGTTAATGCTCCTATCATTGCCAATCCACAAAAAGAAATGCTATTTCAGGTGTCGAGGAACGAAACTAGGATGGCAGGAAAGACCAGCAGCAATCAAGAACCATTTCGCCCTAGAAACCAGCCTCTCCAGAACGCAGGAAACCAGTCTATTTTCCAAAGAACCTGCCACCGGGAAGCAACAACTTCCATCAAACGGCAAAGAAAAGTTGCAAGGAAGAGCTCAGCGCCCAGGCAGCCTGCCCGGCGCCGAGGCTGAGAGCAGCAAGCACTCTGCAGGCCGAGTCGGCCAGCGGGCGGTGGCCGCGGCTCCGGAAGGCTCCGGGTACCGGGGTGCGCCGCCGGCTTGGGGCGGCGCGGGCACAGCGCCCGCACCCCTCCCCACGGCCGCGAGCGGTGGGCGGAGAGACCAGAGCAAGGAAAAGGCGGACAATGCCGGGCCAGGCTGGCGCGCTCCGTCGGTCCCCGCCAACCCTGCCCGCCAGGCCCGCCAGCCGCCGCGCTCAGTGTGCTCCTCAGCCCTCCCCTCCCAGCCGGGGCGGCGGAGCCGTGGCCGCCGGTCTTCCTCCGCCGCCGCCGCCTTCCTTCCCGCGGGGCGGCTCCCGCGAGTTGGTGGCGAGGCGGCGCGCGAGGGAGCGCCGGGCGCGCGCGAGGAGAGCCAGGCACTGGAGGGGAAGGGGACGCGCGGGAGAGCCAAGCGCGCGGCGCTCCCCGCGGACCCGACCCGGCTCGGGAGGGTTTTCGGTTGAGGCTGGGGCTGCGCCGCCGTTTGGTGTCCGTTACGAGCGTCGGCCCGGGCGGCGCCGCTTGCCAGCCATCCCGGCCCGCCTCCCCTCGGCGCCCACCAGGAAGGGCAGCGGGCGAGGGCCGGCGACCTCGTCTCCCGCCCGGGCTGCGCTGCCGGCGACGGGCATCCAAGCGCCTGCCCCGGAGCTGGAAGAGAAAGTAAAATGAAGCGCCTTTCCCCAGTCAACACCTACCCGTTCCCAGTCCAAGTGAAGCTGCCTCGCTCCTCCAGCGCCGCCGATCCCCGCCCTCGGGCACCTGGCTCAGTTCTCTTGACAATGGAGCGTCCCCTTTAAGGAATAATCCGATCGGAACCGATCTGTGGTTAAACCTCCCTCCGACTCTGATTTTAACCGGATTTCTCTCTCGCTCTCTCCCAGAGCCCGACGGGCGCCCGGCGGTGCTGCGAGCTCTGCCCACCCCCTTCCCTGCCCCGCCCACCCCCTGGCCTTCATGATTGGTGAGAAACACTACAACAGGAACAGCGATCCTCGCTCTCCACTGGACTAGTCAGCCGCCGCTCAAAGTTGCTCCCACCTTCTCCCCGCCCCTTTTCCCGGGTTGGTCCTCCCGCTAATCATTCTCTGTCCTCGCTTCTAACGTCGCTTTGGAGAATTGGCAGTCAAGCCTCGCCATCCCGCCTCCGGAAAGCGAACTTTATTTTTATTGGTGAAAGAACATCTTCCTGTATACCTGATTGGGCAAGGAAGGAACTAGTCTGCACGCCCCCTACCATTATTACTCTCCCTTTACGGGCTTGGGAAACACAGCTGTAAAGTCCTCCCCACTTTGCTTTCTAGGAGCTCCTTTCCCTTTAAATGTTGTTGGGGGTCGAGGACAAACTCATATCCTATATTGAAGAAAGCTGGAAAGGGACAAGAGAAAAATTCAAAATTTTCTCCCGATGAGTAATGCATCCAGAGCTGGCGCTCGGATCCTGCGGAACCTTATCCTGTGGTCCAGTGAATGGAATGGTTAGAATTGAGTTAGAATACCTGAAAGTCCAGTGCTAATTCTTCCTGAGATTTACTCAACAAGTTTCGTCCACTGTCCGCTCTACTCATACCATTGATTGCACTGGCATTTTGCCACCCGAAAGAGCTTTAATCAAGGTATCTGAAAACCTGGAGGTTTCCTTGCTTGTCTAGTAAGTGTTCATTTAGAAAAGCATTTAAATTATTTCCATTATAAGTTCCGTTTAAGTCACGTCCTCTGTGACGTTCCGGCGTTTGCATGAGACCTGTTACTTTTTTGAAAAAATTAAGTAGATGGTACCCTTATGTCATTCTCAAAGTGCAGGACTTCTTTCCCCACACCCCAGGTCAGTTGAACCCAAGTCGGTACCATAAGGCTGATTCTTGAACGACTGAGGTGCCTCTCGGGAGAAAACGCATCTCTCAGAGGGAGTCTGATACCAGAAGCTTCACCCTGGAGCGGAAACTCACTCATTGAAAAGAGAAGAAATTACGGGAAAGCCTAGTGTGGCGTCTGCATTAGAATTTCCCCAGGTTCCCAGGGAAGCTGCAAGAACCAAAAGGTTTGTTGCCACTAAAATCGAGCACAGGTGCAGCTCGGTACCCATCTAAGAATGTTAGGGGAAAATGGTTATGTGTTCTCTCCCTGTTTGCCAATGAACTTTGGAAGACTGTACCCCAGGGTACATTTGCAGTGATACCCCCAGCAGAATCTAATGGTGCCAAGGAAGTGTCAGTGCTCAGCAGTACCCTAGAAAAGGGGCTTAATGACAGAAGGGTAAGTCAACATCAGTAGTTGGCAATCCACAGGACTTTTCCCCACGTTCAGGTGAAAAATTTCATGAGGCTACCCAGAAATAAGGAAGAGCAGGAGACAAAAGTGAACGTTGTGGGAAGGTGTCACTACTTGGGGCAAGAGACAATGAACTATCTAGGTTGCATTTATATGGCCTTCACAGATACATACATTCTCCCTATTAAGTCCCTATAACTAAACCCCTATGCTTAGCCTATTCTGATTTTACTGTATATTAAAACTGCAGTCAAGCCAAACGGATACTTCCGGTTTACTCATTTACTACTCTCAAACTTTGAGACTGCTTCTGGGTTCTAATATTCTACATTAGAATATAAGAAGAGGCTAGGCACGGTGGCTCATGCCTGTAATCCCAGCACTTTGGGAAGCTGAGGCAGGAAGATCACCTGAGGTCAGGAGTTCAAGGCCAGCCTACCCAACATGGTGAAACCTGTCTGTACTAAAAATACAAAAATTAGCGGGGCATGGTGGTGGATGCCTGTAATCCCAGCTACTAGGGTGGCCGAGGCAAGAGAATCGCTTGAATCTGGGGGACGGAGGTTGCAGTGAGCTGAGATTGCACTACTGCACTCCAGGCTGGGTGACAGAGCAAGACTCCAACTCAAAAAAAAAAAAAAAAAAAGAATTTAAGAATAATAATATTCAGAATATTCTATGCACTGATATCTAGTATGATTTTCTGGAGATATCCAGCATTTCAGGCATGTACACACCTGCAGCTTTTGTTCAAGGTCTAGGTGATGTTTTCATGTTTTTTTCTGAAACACCTGTCCTGTGATATCCAGCTTGCTACTGCCCTGTTTTGCTGCACTGGTAGACTGGGCGTATAACTAAAGAAGGCAGTCTACAGTAACCTCTAGATTCTCTTACTTGCATTGAACCAACTATGCTGAGATCATCATCTTTCAAATATAATTTGTATTATTCTTTTCTCTAAATTTTTCATATTTGCCCACAAGAGGATAATTTATCACTTTTTAGCCCCCACACACAACTTCCTGGTTCTAATACTCCTACTGGTATTTTACAGCAAAGAAGAATTATAAAAATCTACAAATCTAGAGCTTACAATGTCAGGTTATTCTTGAGAATGTGCAGTGTTGCTGAAAACAGCCCCAGTTCTAACCCTGGAGAACTTTACAAGTTGTACTTTATCTCCCTCTGTTAGTTTCCCATTCTAAGCCCAATCCCCACTCTTTAAAAAGAATATTTCTCAGCTGAGTGCGGTGGCTCACACTTGTAATCCCAGCACTTTGGGAGGCCAAGGCATCGAGACCAGCCTGGGCAACGCGGTGAAACCCCTTCTCTACAAAAAATAGAAAAATTCGCTGATGGGAGTGGTCACGGGCCTGTAATCCCAGCTACTGAGGAGGCTGAGGCAGGAGAATCACTTGAACCCAGGAGACGGAGGTTGCAGTGAGCCAAGATTGCACCACTTCCCTCCAGCCTGGGTGACAGTCTCGCTCTGTTACACACACACACTCACACACACGTGTGCAGACTAATGCAAATAAAGCTTTTTAAATTCTTGCATGTAGATGTTTGTTAAAGTATTTTAAATGGTGAAATATGGACAGGCATGGTGGCTCATGCCTGTAATCTCAGCACTTTGGGAGGAGAGGCGGGCAGATCATCTGAGGTCAGGAGTTCAAGTCCAGCCTGACCAACATGATGAAACCCCATCTCTACTAAATATACCAAGAGCTCTACTAAATATACAAAAATTACCAGATGTGGTGGTGTGTGCCTGCAATCCAAGCTACTCGGAAAGCTGAGGCAGGAGAATTGCTTGAACCCAGGAGGCAGAGGTTGCAGTAAGCCAAGATCACACCACTATACTCCAGCCTGGGCAACAGAGAAGTAAAAGGCACTGTACAAGTAAAGACACCTATATTCAGTTTATCCCCCTCTGTCTATCTATTACTAAAAACACCTTTGAATTTAGGACCCAAGAGCATATAAAGTGGTTTTCAGATTAGACTTTTAAATTATTTAGAGGAATGAGCAGTTCATCTGTCACTTCTTTATTTTTCTTTCTTGCTTGCTTGCTTTCTCTCTCTCTCTTTCTCTCTCTCTCTCTTTCTTTTTTTGGGGGGGGCTTTGAGATAGGGTCTTTCTATGTTGCCCAGGCTAATCTAAATTCTTGGCCTCAAGAAACCCTCCCGCCTTGATCTCTTTGAGTAGCTGGGATTACAAGCATAAGCCACTGAGTTTAGCTTGTCTGCCACTGTTTGAATGGTTATCTAGTACTATGGTGAAATCATTCTGGAACAGTCTTAAAATCTGTTATATTTATGTGTGCCTTAAAATATTTCTCTGGTAAGTATGAATTTATAACTTTAAAAGATGACAGAAAGCAGTTTTAAATCTGTTCCTAGTTTATGGGTTGACGGAAAATAGATGGGAAAAAAGTAGACATTCTATTTAAATGTATTGCAACCACCTATATCAACTCATTATCTCATTTGAGAAATTCATGAATTATCCAAAGACCTGAGAAATTTTTTGGTTGGGGGTAAATCAGTTACATGAGCATACCTCTGACAAAGGAGTATGCCATAGACTGATCTCCTTTGGGGGGCTTCTGTCTGTTGATAGAGAAGCAGAAAAACAAAGGACAAAGGAAACCCTCATTAATTAATCCTACCAACTAAGCAAAATAAATGGACCACTTGTTTCAGCAACAGAAGCAAACTGTTGACAATTGAGAAAAGCCACCTGCAGGTGCTTTTGAACACAAGTTGCCCCAGAGACCCAAAATGCTATTGTCTAACACAGGGGTCAGCAAACTTTTCCTGTTAAGGGCCAGATAGTAAATAGTTTTGGCTTTTCAGGCCATATGGTCTCTGTTACAGCTACTCAGCTGTGCTGCTGTAGCCTTAAAGTGGCCAAAGATGTTATATTATAAATTAATATGTAGGGTTATGTTCCAATAAACTTTATGGACACTGAAATTGAATTTCTTTTCTTTTTCATGTGTCAAGAAATATCACGATTCTTTTGATTTTTTTTCAACCATTAAGAAATGTAGAAACCATTCTTAGCTTGCCAGCCATAGAAAAATAGACGGTGGACTTGATTTGGCCCATGAGCTGCAGTGTAAGGCCCTCTGATTTAATGTAAGTCTAATTCATTTAGAAAAAATAAAAAACTTTTTTTTTTCAGTTGAGTATCTAGTATGTGTCAGGCACTATGCTATGGTTGGGACTATAATGGTTAACAAGATAGACATGGTCCCTGCCCTCATGGAGCTTATAGTGTAATAATTAGAACTATAATAAATGGCTCTGAGGAAAAGTACAGGGTATCTACACCATGAATTGTAATCTAGACCAGGCAATCTGGAAAGGCTTCCCTGAGGAAGAATTCTTTGACAAGGACTGAAAAATGAGTGAAGTGAGAGATGGGAAAGAGGAATGTATTTCAGGCAGAAGGCACAGCATGTGTGGCACCCTGATGGCATTGAAATAAGGCCTGTGTGCCTAGAAAGTGCAAAGTGAAGGCAAGGGAGGAAAGTAGTGAAGTTGGAGAAATAGGTAAAAGCAAAGGCTTTAGCACCCATAGGTCTTTATTCAGAGTAGTAGAGAACCATTGAAGGCTTTATATCAAGGCAATGACATGTTCAGATTTGCATTTTTTAATTTTTATTTTATTTCTCAGAAAAATGGTCTAGCTCTGTCACACAAGCTGGAGTGCAGAGGAATAATTATTGCTCATTGCAGCCTCAAACTCCTGGGCTCAAGGAATCCTCCCACCTCAGCCTCCTGAGGAGCTAGAACTATAGGCACACACCATCACATCCAGCCAATTTTAATTTTTTTTTTTTTGTAGAGATAAGGTCCCACCATGTTTCCCAGACTGTTCTTGAACTTCTGGGCTCAAATGATCCTCTTACCTCAGCCACCCAAAATGGTAGATCATAGGTGTGAGCCACCGTGCCTGGTATGCATTTGCTTTTTCTTTTTTGAGACAGAGTTTCACATTTGTTGCCCAGACAGGAGTGCAGTGGTGTGATCTCAGCTCGCTGCAATCTCCGCCTCCCAGGTTCAAGCTATTCTCCTGCCTCAGCCTCCCGAGTAGCTGGGATTACAGGCACCGAGCACCACGCCCAGCTAATTTTGTATTTTTAGTAAAAATGGGGTTTTACCATGTTGATCAGGCTGGTCTTGAACTCCTGACCTCAAATGATCAATCCGCCTCGGCCTCCCAAAGTGCTGGGATTACAGGGGTGAGCCACTGTGCCCAGTCTGCATTTTAATTTTTATTAATCTTTTTATGAGATGAAATCTCCCTGTATTGTCTGGGCTGGTCTCAAACTGCTGGGTTCAAGCCACTCCTCCTGCCTCAGCCTTCCAAGTAGCTGAGATTACAGGTACATGCCACACACAGGGCTCAGATTTGCATTTTGAAAAGATCGCTAGCTACAGTGTGGAGAATGGATTAGTGAGGGGGCAAGAGTAGTGATTACAATAGTCAAAGGCCTCTAGACCCTACACACTAGACCTCTAGACTCTAGACCTTAGAGTCACTGGTATTTTACCTATGCCGGTTACTGTCCTTAATGCTTTAATTATACCAATTCATTGAAAGTTCACAATTCCATAGAAAGGAACTATTACCCCCCACTTTACAGAGGATGAAACTTAACTACAGGCTGCCTTTCAATTTTTTCCCTTAGTACAGCCCCAGTTGCCTCTAGTTTAAAGAATTATGAGAAATAATTGCAGGAGAAAGATAAGAGTGAAGTAGAAAGAGAGGCAGAAAGAAAAGAAGATGTGTTCTATGGAACCAAAGCCTTGGCTCAGATCCTAGTCTCTTTTCCAAGAAATTATATTGTTTACTGGGAAGGAAGCTCAAATTCAACAAGGTAGCTGCCTTGGGTATCAGAAGAAGCCCTTAAGAGAGTACAGATGCTCTTTGATTTACGACGTGGTTACATCCCAATAACCTATCATAAATTGAAAATACCATAAATAGAAAATGCATTTAATACACCCAACCTACCAAACACTATAACTGAGCCTACCTTAAACATTCTCAGAGTACTTACATTAGCCTACAGTTGGGCAAAATCACCTAACACAAAGCCTACTTTATTAAAAAGAAAAGTGTTGGATATATCTTGCAATTTATTGAATACTGTACGGAAAGTGAGAAACAGAATGGTTGTATTGGTACTTTAAGTACAGTTTCTACTGACTGCCTATTGCTAGTAAAGTTGAAAAGTCATAAATCATCAATATTCAGGGACTATCTGTAGTCCCTGCAAAAATATATCCAATGCAATACACAGAACATAATTACCCTAAAACAGTACCCTCTGTTTATCCAAGATTCAAATTTAACTGAGTGTCCTGTATTTTATCTGGCAGTTGTAAGGAAACACATCCCTTCCCATATTCCTAGATGCAAGCTGGAGACACCTGGCCCCTTAAGATTTAGAAAATCAGCCTGAATGTGTACCTTAAACAATTCTAAAAGCCCTCTGGAGGATGTCTGTGAATTACCAGGGCAGGAATGTGGTAGTGAGGAATTATGTTTTCATTGAGCCTCAAAGCTCAGTCTCTCTCTCCTCAGGACTCTCTTCTGAGACTTTTCCAGTGTACAGAAACACTGTGAGTGTGGCAGATTTCATGGGAGAACTAGAAGTTGAAGACAGCTGTCACATCAGGCATAGCCTGGAAAACAACTCAAAGTAGGATTTTTCTTTCTGGCTCTTTTTTTTTTTTTTTTGGGTGGGGGAAACAGGATCTCGATCTACTGCCAGGCTGGAGTACAGTGACACAATCGCAGCTCACTGCAACCTCGACCGCCCAGGCTCAAGCTATCTTCCTTCCTCAGCCTCCCTAATAGCTAGGATTACAGACGCATGCCACCAACCCTGGCTAATTGTTTAATTTTTTTGTAGAGACAGGAGTCTCCCTTTGTGCCCAGGCTGGTCTCAGACTCCTGGGCTCAAGTGATCCTCCCATCTTGGCATCCCAAAGTGCTGGGATTACAGTTGTGAGCCACTGTCTGGGTAGGATTTAACATACTCTCTTTTTTAGAGTCCTTTCAGCCACCTAGCACCAATGGTTTCTCATGGTTCTCTGCCATAACCCCTGGGTCATGATCACTCTGTTGACACACCCTTTTCCCTCCTCTGTCATCTTCTCAACATTCTCTCAGTAGCCAAAAATGTCTCTCCTCCTAGAGAACAAATTCCTCAACTAAACAGTTTTGACATCCTCTCTCAAGTTTTGCAACCAGCTGATAGCCAAGACCTCAGGGTCTCAATCATTTATTGAGACATTCTTCCAAACACAAACAGTTTGAAATTTTTGCTGAGAAGAATTCTGATGCCAGCAGTTAAGACAATAACATTTTTTATTAAATTATTGCAATGGTATCTTTTTTTTTTTTTTTTTTTTTTTTGCCAGCATACAGGAAAAAGAAGGATATCTCTTTCAGTTGTAACCAGTATGACCCATTTGTACTAGTTACATCATCATTCTCCTGGAGGAAATTCAATTGCTTTTTGCCCTGTGGCTAGGTACAATAAAAGTTCAGGAATAACTGTAATGGGCATCATTTTGGATTCCACTGTAGATTCTGGATAAGCCTGTTTGTTCATCTTTCTGCCTTAAAATCTAACTCAGAATTAAAGTTGATTATACTTTTTAAGGTAAAGAAAGAAAGTTTTGGTAAATATGCCACAATTTTTTATAGCTGAAAGAATCACCTGATCTTTTTGGAAAAGAAAAAAATGAAACGTACTGTTAGGTAATTATATGGCTTGGCTGTGTACCCACCCAAGTTTTATCCTGAATTGTAGTTCTCATAATTCCCTTGTGTTGTGGGAGGGACCTGACGGCGGATAACTGAATCATGGATTCCCCCATACTGTTTCCCCCATACTGTTCTCATGGGAGTGAATGAGTCTCACAAGAGCTGGTGATTTTATAAGGGGTTTCCACTTTCATTTGGCTCTCATTCTCTCTTGTGTGCTGCCATGTAAGATGTGCTTTTCACCTTCTGCTATGATGGTGAGGCCTCCCCAGCCACACGGAACTGAGAGTCCATTAAACCTCTTTTTCTTTATAAATTACCCCATCCCAGGTATGTCTTTATCAGAAGCATGAGAACAGACTAATACAGGTAAACTCAGATAACAGTGAGGAGGAAAGAGGAGGCAGGAAGATATCAAGAAATTGGGCTCTCTGGTACCGGAGGCTTGGCTCAGACCCTAGTCCATTATCTTTTCCAAGGCTTATCTTTTAAATTTAGCTTTACTCATCAGCACTTTCCAGGTAGCTCCTAGATAATGCAAAAGCCACATAAAGGTATACAGACATAGTAATCTTGCTAGTCAATTAGCATAACAACAAAGATCTATAAATAAATATATCTGCCATGCCATTTATCACAGATATAGTGAAGAAAATAATTGGGTCATTCAGATACTCCTCTTAAAAACAGCTTTGCCGTAATTATCTCAGAATTATAATAATAGATTCATCCATTGAGTAGTGTTTGGGTTCTTTTTAGTTTGTTTGAACCATCCAAATAAAAGGCTTAATGTTTTACTACCTTTCTGCAAGTGTAAATCTGGCCTGAATTTTAGGCCAGATTTTGGGACAACATGTATGTATGAAACTAACTTATTAACTATGTACATAATGAGGAAATTAGTAATAAACTAGCCACACTGGTAAAATGGTAATAGAGAAGCAGAGGCTCAAGTTCAAGTTGCAAAACAAGATGCAATTAATTTGTGATTTTTTTTCCTGATGTTTATCACACCAGAAATTTTTTATCTGCTACATATGATAAAGTGACAACATACTAAAACTAAAAAGAGGAAATCCTCTTTCAGTAAATTAGCCTTTTAACATAGAACAAAATCCACAGTAACTGAACAATAATCTAAACTGTCCTTCAAAGAGATACCTCACCTTTAAATCTACTTCAAAATGAAAACTGATTACACTTTTCAGGGTAAAGAAAGAAGGTTTTGGTAAACATGCCATAATTTGTTACTGCTGAAAGCATCACTTGATCTTTTAAGAAAAAACAAAAGAAGAGTGAAAGGTACTATTGGGTAAACTCAGGTAAACAGTAAAGAGGAAACAGGAGGCAGGAGGATTTGCTCGTAGAGAATTTTGCTCTTTCCCTCAATCAATGAAGCAATGTACATCTTTAACTGTGAGGGTTTTCCCCCGCTGCACAGGAAAATTCTCAACTTTGCATGCCCCAGTATTTTGGCAGGTCACATTTTCCATAGACAAGTTTTACAAACCATATGTAGATATCTGGTGGCTGTTGTGAAATCCCACTTAACACAATTCAGTATTTTGGATCTATTTATAGAAGTCCTGCTATGTGAACATTTTTAGCCTGTACGATGTCAGCCTGGTAATTTTCATGCAAGTAAGAAAACAATTTGTTCTAGCCTCCAAAATGGTACTAACATCAAAAATGTCCTTCATATCAGGGAGCTTATGACTAAAGAATTTCCACAAAATCAGTAAAAATGGTGGCCAAGCTTAAGTGGCAGTGCCAGCGAGACAGCAGTAACTTCATGGCCAAGATAGCAGAGGCAGAAGTCGTTGAGTGATTGTGAGAGAGAAAATATCTGGGTTTCAAGTTTCAATCTCTCTCTCTCTCTCTCTCTCTCTCTCTGGATATGAAGGCTTTTTTTGTCAGGTTTTTTTTTTTTTTTGAAACAAATTCTACTTCCTCTGTTGCCCAGGCTGCAGTGCAGTGGCGCAATCTCAGCTCACTGCAACCTCCACCTCCTGGGTTCAAGCGATTTTGTGCCTCAGCCTCCTGGGTAGCTGGGATTACAGGTGCTAGCCACCACGTCCAGCTAAGTTTCGTATTTTTTTTTTCTTTTTGAGACCGAGTTTGGCTCTTGTCACCCAGGCTGGAGTGCAATGGCACAATCTCATCTCACCGCAACCTCCGCCTCCTGGGTTCAGGCAATTCTCCTGCCTCAGCCTCCTGAGTAGCTGGGATTACAGGTACGTGCCACCATGCCTAGCTAATTTTTTGTATTTTTAGTAGAGACGGGGTTTCACCATGTTGACCAGGATGGTCTCGATCTGTTGACCTCGTGCTCCACCTGCCTCGGCCTCCCAAAGTCCTGGGATTACAGGCTTGAGCCACCGCGCCCAGCCTAATTTTTGTATTTTTAATAGAGAAGGAATTTTGCCACATTGGCCAGTCTGGTCTCAAACTCCTGAGCTCAGGTGATCCACTCACCTCGGCATCCCAAAGTGCTGGAATTAGATGCATGAGCCACCATACCCAGCTGGATATGAAGGTTCTGCCAGTCTCAGAGAATCTGGGTGGTTGTTGTGCTTGTTTGTTTGCTTTAATGACAATTACATTACAGACCCCAACCTGTTTTTCTAGCACCATCTCCCACTATTCTGATATTTTAACCAAATTGGCCTATATGCTATTCCCCAGGTATCTTTACTGCCCTTGCCTACATCACAGAGAAAGATCTCAGGAGACGGCCATCTATGGTTAACAGAAAATTGGAGAAAGCAAGGGTATAATATTTTATCATTGGCATTCTGGTTCATACGCCATTGTTACAAGTTTGGATAATGTCAGTCCAGTTCATTGAGAGCAGCTGGGAGATAGAGCAGTCTGGCTGTATCCCCTGTGAGTGGCCCTAAGAAACCTGTACATGATGTCCAGGTGCAGTGGCTCACGCCTGTAATCCTAGCACTTTGGGAGGCCTAGGCAAGTGGATCACCTGAGGCCAGGAGTTCAAGACCAGCCTGGCCAACAGGGTAAAATCCCATCTTTACTAAAAGTACAAAAATTAGCCTGCTGTGGTGGTGGGTGCCTGGATTCCCAGTTACTTGGGAGGCTAAGGCAGGAGAATCGCTGAACCCAGGAGGTGGAGGTTGCAGTGAGCTGAGATTGCACCACTGCCCTCCAGTCTGGGTGGCAAAGCACGGCCCCCTCTCAAAAAAAAAAGAAAGAAAAAGAAATCTGTAAATGAATCTGAGGTGGGTAGACTAGGATAAACAACAGAGTCCTTTTAGTGTATTCAGTATTTATCAATGGACAGGCCTGGGGGGCACAAATTGTTATCAGTGTTTACTGACCACACACATAAGTATTTTTAAGGAATCTGGAAATGAGAAAGGTCTAAAGGTCATCTTGGAATTTATTTTAGAGCCAACAGGTAATGAATCAGAGAAGACCAGAATCACCATAAAGAGACAGAATGGCTCCTAACCCTACGCACTTCAGAAAAGGATAAAATGTGCCATTGTATCTAAAAAGATAAGCATATCCATCAGAATGAGAATGGTTAGCCACAGAGGTATACAAATAGAAGAGTCACAGAAAACTGCTGGCAGCCTTCATTCAAGCCCTTATGGAGAGAGGATACCTTGATTGAAGGCCTCAGTTTATCAATCTGAGTGGTAAGAATTTTATTATTACATGTGTTTTACATGTGTTCACTTGCTGACTTCTTAAAAATATCATGTAGTGCTGTATTGGTCAAGGTTCCTTTTTTTTTTTTGAGAAAGAGTCTTACTCTGTTGCCCAGGCTGGAGTTCAGTAGCATGATCTCAGCTCACTGCAACCTCTGTCTCCCAATTTCAAGCTCTTCTCGTGCCTTAGCCTCTCAAGCAGCTGGGATTCCAGGCACACACTACCACAACTGCCTGAATTTTGTATTTTTCGTTTCATTGCATTGGCCAGGCTGGTCTGGAACTCCTGACCTCAAGTGATCTGCCTGCCTAGGCCTTCCAAGGTGCTGGGATTACAGGCATGAGCCACCATGCCCTGCTGATGAAGGTTCTTCTGTTGCAAACGAGAAAAGCCAACGCTGACTAGCTAAAGCAAGAAGGGGAGCTTTAGGAGAGGATACAGGGACTTCTTAAGACAGGGGAAGGCTGTCGAGCCTCAGAAGGGCCTGGATTAGGGAGATGGCAGGCATTACTCCAGGCTCTCTCTCCAGTGCTTATGGTCCCAGTCCTTGCTTCTCTGGGCAAGCCTGCTTCCTTCCCCTCTCCTTTTTTTCTGCAGACCCAGAGTCAACTAACTCTGGCAGCACATGGACAGGCATCATTAACTCCACAGAGGCAGCCTCCAATCCCAAGTTTACATGACTTCATTCAAGCAAATAGACCAGACTGGATATCTCTGCAAATTCCTAAGAAAGAGAACCTGATTGGCCCCACGTAAATAAGGAGTTCACCCCTTATTCATTTCCCTGTGGACAGTAGTGCAAGGTCACAATATAAAAATAGGGTTACTAGAGGTCCACATAGAAGGAGGACATGAGAAAAGGCGGGAAAGTGGTTATTGTTAGAGAAGTAAACCAGTGTGTCCTGTGAAGACATCCCACAAAGTATCTAGTACAGGGAAGGACTATTTTTTTTTTTTTTTTTTTTTGAGACGGAGTCTCGCTCTGACGCCCAGGTTGGAGTGCAGTGGCACCATCTAGGTTCACTGCAACCTCCACCTCCTGGGTTCAAGCCATTCTCCTGCCTCAGCCTACCAAGTAGCTGGGACTACAGGCATGCACCACCACGCCTGGCTAACTTCTGTTTTTTTAGTAGAGAAGGCGTTTCACCATGTTGGCCAGGCTATCCTCCAACTCCTGACCTCAGGTGATCTCCCTGCCTCAGCCTCCCAAAGTGCTGGGATTACAGGCATGAGCCACCATGCCCAGCTGGTAGGGACTATTATTATCCCCATTTTACAGTTAACAAAATGAAGGCATTCAGAGCTTAAGTAACTTGCCCAAGGCCACAGAGCAAGTCAGTGGCAGACTCAGGATCTAAAATCAAGTCTGTCTGAGTCCTAATCATTCTGCTATAATGCATCTCCAAATTCCTGCTCAACAGGCAATCTTCTTAGTTGATGTGGCTTTTTATAAAGGTTTACCTACAGGCATGAACTGATTGTACAGACTTCATATATTCCAATTCCTATAATCATTATACTTCTCATTATAAAGTAATATATTGGCATTCTGGTTTATACACCATTATTATAAGTTTGGATAATGCCAGTCCAGTCCTAAGAAGTGGATCTGTTTTTAGTATGTTGACAATATTGGGTTCCAGAGCTTGTAAAGCTAAGCTAAGGCTGAAGTTTAATGGTTGTAAATTTCGCCATCGTGGCCGGCGTCAAGGGTCTCGGCCTTAGCCTTACAGAAATAATGTATGTTCCTAGGAAGTTTCTTAAAGGACAGTTGCTGGAGTTTCTGACATGACAATACCTTTCTTACTTCATGAATCATTTTGATTTCTACAAAGATTAGATTTTTTTTGCTATTAGCTCATAACCCAAAAAAGCTAGGTTTCTGCCTGTACCCTTAGCAATTTCCATTTTGCTTTCACATGCTCATTCCACAATTATTTTTAGTGCCAATTATATGCCAAGCATGTGGTAGGCACTGTGAATGCAGCAAATAACATAAGCACAGTCTCTGCCCTCAGGTTGTTTATTGCCTAATCTAGCTTAGAATTTGAGGCAAGCTGAATTCTCCTAACAGGTTTTGAGAGGAGAATGAGAATAAAGGGAAGAGCAAAGAAAGGAGAAAAGTGATTTGTGGGCCTTTTTCCACAGGAGGGATGAATAAAAAGGGAGTAGAGAAGAAATAGAATTTTGGGTTTATTCAAAAATAACCCAGGGATAGAGTTCATGAATGCTTATTAATATATTAATCATGACAGCAATATCTTCCGTCTCACATCCCACTATAAAAAAAAGAAGTGCATTGTGACATGAATAACCCAAATCAAGGCTGACTTGGCTAAAGAGCATCTAGCATCAGCAACAACCAAAGCAGGATATGATTATGAGTCTTCTGACATGTCCATGGAGTTCACTGCCTCATCACCTTAACAATCAATCCACAAATATATATATATATATACGAGATTACAAATGCAATTTTCATCAGCTGATAGATTAATCTGGGCCTCAGCATGCTTAATTAACCAAAACACTGCTAAGTTTTTGTCTATCCTAAAAGGAAAATCAGATTTTTTTTGATGCGCCTTGTTTTTCCTCTGTGACAGGAACAAGTCTGGCATGTTTAAAGAAGAGCAGGAAAAGAGGGAGAGTTATAGGGATAAGGTCAGAGAGGTGGGTCAAGACATTAGGGCCTTTTAAACATGAGTAAAGACTGGGTGTGGGCCAGGTACAGTGTTTCATGCCTGTAATCCCAGCATTTTGGGAGGATAAGGCAGGAGGAATGCTTGAGCCCAGGAATTTGAGACCAGCCTGGACAACAAAGTGAGACCCTGTATCTACAAAAAATAGAAAAAATCAGCCATGTGTGGTGATGTATGCTTGTGGTCCCAGATGCTCAAGAGGTTGAAGTGAGAGGATTATTTAAACCCTGGGTGGTTGAGGCTGAAGTGAGCTATGATCAGGCCATTGCACTCCAGCCTGAGAGAGAGCATGATCCTGTCTCAAAAAGAAGGGAAGGAAAGAAGGAAGGAAGGAAGGAAGGAAGGAAGGAAGGAAGGAAGGAAGGAAGGAAGGAAGGAAGGAAGGAAGGAAAGGAGGGAGGGAGAGGTGGAGGGAGGGAGGGAGGGGGGAAAGATCTCATGAGATCTGGTTGTAATAAAAGAAAAAAGAGAGAAAGAAAAGAAAAGAGGGGGAGGGATGGAAAGACACAAAAGAAAGAGATAAAGAGAGGGAGGGAGGAAGAAAGGAAGGAAGGAGGGAAGGAAGGAAGAGAAGAAAGAAAGAAAGAAAGACAAAGAAAGAAAGAAAGAAAGAAAGAAAGAAAGAAAGAAAGAAAGAAAGAAAGAGAGAAAGAAAGAGTCTTTAGAAGGAGTGACTAGTGATGCAGGAAAAGCAAGAAGAGTGGAGACCCTGAAAGCCAAGTAAAGATATGTTTAAGGAAGGAATGAGTGATTGTCAAATCAAATGCTGTTAAGAGGCCAGGCAAGATGAGAACTGATATGCTACCTCTGGATTTAGCAAGATACAAGTCGCTATTGGATTTTTTAAATTAAATTAAATTTTTTTAATTTTAATTTTTAATTTTTATTTTTAGAGACAGGGTCTTGTTATGTTGCCCAGGCTGACCTTGAACTTCTGGGCTCAAGCAATCCTCCCACATTCAAGTAGCTGGGATTACAGGCATGAGCCATTGTGCCCAGCTTGCTATTGAACTGGACAAGAGTAGTCTTAGAGAAATAGTTCATTCCAGCTTTCTAGGGTAATGCTGGCATGGAGTAGTTAGAATGCTGTAATACTAGAAAAGAAGTGAATCAAGTTGAAAATGCAAGGTGACAAAGTAAAGACAGTAAAAATAGACATTTTTGAATGGACCATTTCTATAAAAGGAAGTAGGAAAACGTGCCACATTTGAAGAAAGATGTGCCACATAGTCAAAAAAAGATGAGGATACTAGAGAGAATTTATATCCTGCTGTATCCTGATGGGAGTGATCAAGAAGAGAAGAAAAAATTGCGGATGCAAGGGATATTGAAATCGTTGGTGGACCAAAAGGATGGGATCTAATGCACATGTGGAAATGTTGGCTTCAGACGGGAGCACTGATGGTTTATGCAAGGTAGCAGAAGGGAAAGCTATAGATCCTGGCAGGCTGATAGATTTAGTGAAGACAAAATGACTGTTTTTTTTTTTTTTCTTATTGCTTCTATTTTTTCCACTTCAAAGGGTGGTCATTATCTAAAAGCAAGAAATGGAGTAAGAATGTTTGTAGTTTAAAGAAAGAAGAGAAGGTGTGAAATGATTATCTAGGAGAGTGGAAAAGGCTAGGAAAAATGTAGCAAGATTGTTAAACAGAGTCAGAGCTGATTTGAGATGTATGGTTAAAACATTTTTGAAGGAAGACCAGTCAACATAGTTACATATTTTTTCTAACAATGTTCGACTGTTCAGTGCTGATGTAAAGTGGATAGAGAATTATATTTCAGACAGAGTTAGGTTCTCTAGCAAGATTGGAGAGTGAGAGGAACAAGGCAGTTGGATGTCCATATGGAGAAAAGAAAGTAATGTGCATGGAATGATGGATGGTGAAGAAGTGGTAGGTCACTGGATTGGCTGCTCCAAAGGTTATGGTTGAGTGTGGTGATAGGGGTAGAGCTAGAAAGAGAAGGATGATTAATCATAAGAGTATAGGATTCTAGAAATCAATATTTTTGTTCTTGCCCATTAGGTCATGAACAATAAAAAAGAAAAGTTAAATAAATAAACACTATTTGGTGGATGATATGGTAATAATAAATTCTCATTTATCAAGGTGTATGACCATGATGGTGTTTTGTTGAAATGGGGTGGAAGAAAATAATATTGGACATGAGAAGGCCACACGTGGTGGCTTACACCTGTAATCCCAGCACTTTGGAAGGCTGAGGTGGGAGGATTGCTTGAGCTCAGGAGTTTGAGACCAGTCTGGGCAACAAAATGAGACCCTGTCTCCACAAAAAAAAAAATAGAAAAAATTAGCTGGGTGCGGTGGTGTGCACCTGTGGCTGCAGCTAATCAGGAGGCTGAGGTAAGAGGATCACTTGAGCCTGGAAGGTCAAGGCTGCAGTGAGCTGTGATCATACCACTGTACTCCAGCCTGAGTGACAGAGCAACACCTTGTGAAAGAAATAGAGAGAGAGAGAGAGAGAGAGAGAGAGAGAGAGAGAGAGAGAGAGAGAGAGAGAAGAGAAAGGGGAAGGGGAAGGGGAAGGGGAAGGGGAAGGGGAAGGGGAAGGAAGAAAGGTAGGAAGGAAGGAAGGAAGGAAGGAAGGAAGGAAGGAAGGAAGGAAGGAAGGAAGGAAGGAAGGAAGGAAAAAGATTAAGGAACTGAGAGGCTAGGGTGTTTACAAGGATTATTTTTTTGTGGATGCTAAAGTCACCAATCATAGGAATATGGGATAGTGATGGACAGAGAGAGAAAAAAATAGATGCTAAAATTTTTGTTGAATAAGCAAGAGTTAGTAAGTGGCTGGTAGGTGACTCAATAAAGAAGAGTAGTGGTCTGCTGACATGTGCTTCAAAAAAGTTAAGGGGTTTTGTTTATTTTGTTTTTAGGGAGGAGGAACCATAAAAATGTCTAAAAGCAATGATAAGAAACAAGGATATCACCTCTAGGTCCTGTGAAAATGAGATGTAGGAGAAAACAGTGACCACTGAGAGAGCTGAGAGTGTAGTTTCTTCAAAGGTGAGACAAACTTCAGTTCAAGAAAGAGGAACCATGAATTCCAAAGCATATAGTAAAGAATTTGTTTGGTTGGGGAAGAGTGGGAAATTGACTCAGATCCATGAATATACTAAACTGTCTGAATGATAATGAATGAAGCAGCTGGTTTGAACTGTTTGCCTGAAGTATATGACATTTGGCATAATGGGATTAATGCTGGTTGTCACTTAAGGGAAGGTGAGTGTCAGTCTTCCTTTCTTAAAAAATTACAATGTGGCTAGGCATGGTGGCTCACGCCTGTAATCCCAGCACTTTGGGAGGCTGAGGTGGGTGGATCATGAGGTCAAGAAATCGAGACCATCCTAGCCAACATAGTGAAACCCCGTCTCTACTAAAAATACAAAAATTAGCCATATGGTGGCATGTGCCTGTAAGTCCCAGCTACTTGAGAGGCTGAGGCAGTAGAATCGTTTGAAACTGGGAGTCAGAGGTTGCAGTGAGCTGAGATCATGCCAATGTGCTCCAATCTGGTGACAAAGTGAGACTGCGTCTTAAAAAAAAATTACGTTTCTTTCTTTATTGGTTCATACTACATGAGTTCACAGCTATAAAAGACAAATGTAAGCATGCTTTATTTTTATATAGATTTAAAGGGGTACAAGTGTGGTTTTGCTATATGGATTTATTGCATAGTGAGGTCTGGGCTTTTAGTGTAACCATCATTGAATAGTGTATACTGTACACATTGGGTAATTTTTCATCCCCACTCCTTCTCCCTCTCCTGCTTCTTCACCCTTCTGAGTCTCCATTGTCTATTATTTCACTCTCTATGTCCATGTGAACACATTATTTAGCTCTCACTTACAAGTAAGAACATGTGGTATTTGACTTTCTAAGTTACTTCACTTAAGATAATAGTTTCCAGTTCCACCCATGTTGCTGCAAAAGACATGAATTCAATCTTTTATATGGCTGAGTAGTATTCTATGGTGTATATGTACCACACATTCTTTATCCAATCCTTTTTTTTTTTTTTTTTTTTTGATGGAGTCTTGCTCTGTCATCTGGGCTGGGGTGTAGTGGCACAATCTCAGCTCACTGCAACCTCTGCCTCTTGGGTTCAGGTGATTCTTCTGCCTGAGCCTCCCAAGTAGCTGGGGTTACAGGTGCCTGCCACCACACCGGGCTAATTCTTTATATTTTTAGTAGAGATGGGGTTTCACCATGTTGGCCAGGCTAGTCTCAAACTTCTGACCTCAAGTGATCACCTGCTTTGGCCTCCCAAAGTGCTGAGATTACAGACATGAGCCACAGCACTAGGTCTACCCAAACATTTGCTGATGTCCACTTAGGTTGATCTGTGACTTCACTATTGTGAAAGTGCTGTGATAAACATATGAGCAGCTATCTTTTCTATATAATGATTTATTTTCCTTTTTGTAGAGGTATCAGTTTTCTTTATAGCCTCTGCTTTGTGCCTGATTTCTTAGCACTTAGTAAGAGAAAGCCAAGTGGCAGCCTTGCCAGCTGTGCAGCCTTCCCTTCTATCCTGCTGAAGATAGTATGACAGGCAGTAAGGAGAGGGCTGATTTTACCAGGGCCAATGAACTTCTCATGGCCTTGTTTAAATCTTTCTGAATTTAGCCATCAAGAACACATTCCTTTAGAAAATCCCTTCCTTCAGTGTCCAAAGGTATAGGACTAGCTATGGCTCCCAGATTAGAAGAGACTGACCTTTCCTAGATTTCTACCAAAGTTGATGTGATGTGATGGCTCAGTCTCTAAGGAAACCAAGTCACTAAGAAAAAAAATGTTTCATCTGGGCACAGTGGCTCATGCCTGTAATCCCAGCACTTTGGGAGGCCAAGGCGGATAGATCATGAGGTCAGGAGTTCAAGACCAGCCTAGCCAACATGGTGAAACCCTGTCTCTACTAAAAATACAAAAAATTAGCTGGGCGTGGAGGCAGGTGCCTGTAATCTCAGCTACTTTAGAGGCTAGGAGAATTGCTTGAACCCAGCAGGTAGAGGCTGCAGTGAGCCAAGATCATGCCATTGTACTCCAATCTGGGCAAGAGAGCAAGACTCTGTCTTGAACAACAACAAAAAAAGGCAAAGAAAAAAGTGTTTCATAATTGATGTTTGTTAAAGTCCTTAGATTTAATGATACATAAATGGTGGATATGAAAATAATAATTGGCTGGGTGCAGTGGCTCACACCTGTAATCTTAGCTTTTTTTCTTTTTTTGAGACAGAGTGTGACTCTGTCACTCAGGCTGGAGTGCAGTGGCGTGATCTTGGCTCACTGCAACCTCTACCTCCCAGGTTCAAGCGATTCTCCTGCCTCAGCCTCCCGAGTAGCTGGGATTACAGGTGTCCACCACCACACCCAGCTAATTTTTGTATTTTCAGCAGAGACAGGGTTTCACCATATTGGCCAGGCTGGTCTCAAACTTCTGACCGCAGGTGATCTGCCCGTGTTGGCCTCCCAAAGTGCTGGGATTACAGGTGTGAGCCACTGTGCCTGATCTGATCCTAGGATTTTGGGAGGGGCTTGCTTGAGGCCAGGAGTTTGATATCAGCCTAGGTAACGCAGGGAGACACCCCATCTCTACAAAAAAAATTTAAAAATTAGCTAGGTATGGTAGCACATGCTTGTCATCCTATGCTGGAGGCTGAGGTGGGAGGACTGCTTGAGTGCAGTCTGCAGTGTGCCATGATCACACACACCACTGTACTCTAGCCTGGGCAACAACAACAACGAAATAGATAAGAGAAAAGAATAATTGTTGTTGCTATATTATTTTCTTTTTGGCGGTTGCAATCTTAATTCCTAGCATCACTGTTAAACATTTAACATTCACCATTTATCAGGATATAGTTTAGAAATTCAAAGCAGCTCAAAGCAAATGAAATTAGCAACAGCTTAAAACAAAACAAAACCAAGTGAAAACCTACAGGCTGCTAAGTGTTTATCCAACAATGAACTGGGCGGTATGAATAGGAGGAGGACTACAGTTCAAAGAATTGAAACTCATGTCCCAACAAGCTAAAAGCTACTAAAAGAGTTTGAGTATAATAGCCTTTTACCCACCTTCCAACACTCTTAACAAAAATTCATGACACAGAATGATGTTTGAAACAATGGGTGTTTTATTTTAACATTTCAAGTCCAAGGTGTTCATGTTTATTACTTGAGTTTGGAATGCCCAGATGGCTGCACTAGGAAACTGATCAAACATCCTTGAGTCTTGTTGGAATGCAACATACGGTTAATACATATAGCCTCTGCTTTGTATCTGATTTTCTTAGCACTTAGTAGGAGAGAGGCAGGCGGCAGCCTTGCCAGCTGTGTGGCCTTCCCTTCTATCCTACTAAAAGTGGCATGACACCAGGGAGAGGGCTGATTTGACCAGTGCAGGTTGCCCAAGCAATTTTAAAACACACTATTATTATAATGATTTTGAGTACATCTTAATGAAAGCTACATTCAAAGTATAGTGGAGAGATAGATGACAAATAAGATTTCATTAAAAGGACTTGAAAAACAGAACATTTCCATAAAAGTTTGAAATAGATGGCTCTTGGGTGCTCAATCTTTTCCATCTTTACAACTTCACCTATGTGCACTGTATAGTCATTACTCCCCTTGAGAAAAGCCTCCTTTCCAGAGTTTTTTCCTCCTCAAGTCCTTTCCCAAAGCTGCTGCCAAAATCAACTTCCTCTGTTGCCATTCTGACAATGTCACTCCCTTCCTAAAATTCCCTTTAATGGTCTCTGTTGGTCTTTATTCGAGAGGCAGATTTCTTGTGCTGCCTTTAGGACAAACACACTATTTATTTATTTAAAACTCAGATTTATTTAAGGCTCCTGCCTATTTTTACAAATCCACATGTCACTTCCCTCTCTATGCAGACTGATTACCTTTCAATGCCTTCTTTATATTTATTAATGTTTAGATTGTAAATATTTTCTCTAGTTTTGGCCAATAAGAGTTCCTTATTTTACTGCTATCCTTTTCTCATCTCTACCCCAGTGCTAATCTATACACACTAAAAGTCTCTGGAGCTATTCTCCCAAAATTTGATTATTTTTGAAGAATTACACAAGAAATCATGCACTAAAAATTTTAAGTACTTTTAAAGAATTAAAAATAATATTGTGGAATTTCCCTAATGCATGAAAAGACCTTTCAAAATGAGTCACATGGCCAGGTGTGGTGGCTTATGCCGGTAATCCCAACACTTTGGGAGGCCAAGGCAGATGAATCACCTGAGGTCAGGAGTTCAAAACCAGCCTGGCCAACCTAATGGAACCCCGTCTCTACTAAAATAAGTACAAAAATTAGCCGGGCATGGTGGCAGATGCCTGTAATCCCAGCTACTGGAGAGGATGAGACAGGAGACTCGCTTGAACTTGGGAGGTAGAGGTTGCAGGGAGCCAAGATCGTGCCATTGCACTCTAGTCTGAGTGACAAGAGTGAAACTCCATCTCAAAATTTAAAAAAGAATAATAGTCAGCCGCATCCCCATCCCGCAGCCATGGCCGTCCACAAACTGGTGCTGATTTGGCACAGTGAGAGAACGTGGAACTGGATGGAGAACTGCTTCAGCGGCTGGTACGACGCCAACCTGGGGCTCGCGAGCCACAAGGAGGCGAAGCGCGGCAGGCAGGCGCTGCTAGATGCTGGCTATGAGTTTGACCTCTGCTTCACCTCAGAGCAGAAGAGAGCGATCCGGATCCTCTGGACAGTGCTAGATGCCATCGATCAGATGTGGCTGCCAGTAGTGAGGACCTGGCGCCTCAATAAGCGGCACTGCAGGTGTCTAACTGATCTCAATAAAGCAGAAACTGCTGCAAAGCATGGTGAAGCCCAGGTGAAGATCTGGAGGCGCTCCTATGATGTCCCACTGCCTCCGATGGAGCCCGACCATCCTTTCTACAGCAACATCAGTAAGGATTGCAGGTATGCAGACCCCACAGAAGATCAGCTACCCTCCTGTGAGAGTCTGAAGGACACCACTGCTTCAGCTCTGCCCTTCTGGAATGAAGAAATAGTTCCCCAGATCAAGGAGGGAAAACAGGTACTGATTGCAGCCCATGGCAACAGCCTCCGGGGCATTGCCAAGCATCTGGAGGGTCTCTCTGAAGAGGCTATCATGGAGCCTTACCTGCCAACTGGTATTTCCATTGTCTATGAATTGGACAAGAATTTGAAGCCCATCAAGCCCATGCAGTTCCTAGCGATGAAAAGACCGTGGGTAAAGCCATGGAAGCTGCGGCTGCCCAGGGCAAGGCCAAGAAGTGAAGACCAGTGGGCAGGCTGCTGTCCCCAGGAACACCCTCCCTGCCTGTTGTGTCCCTCTACCCCTCCCTCCTGCACATGTCACACTGACCAAATCTGTAGACATCTTGAATTGTAGCTGCAGACGGGGACTGGTGGCTCTCATTTTCATTTTAGCCATTTTGTCTCCTGCACCCACTCCCTTCAAACATTCTAGTCAGAAAAGCACTTCTAGGACACAGGTTCTCAGTCCAAGCTGTGGAAAGGCTCCCCTAATCCAAGAGAGTTTAAAGGTAGTGACCTGGGTTTTTGCAAGTGCTTTGTTTACTAAGGACTTGTAGGGAGGAACCATGCTAAGCCGTGACCAATGAGGAGAAGCAAGAGAGCTTGTCTGCCCCCCAGGTGCCAGTCCTCTGCTGCCTGCAGTCAGGCCACTGCCTGGGGACTCTAGTCATTCCAGTGGAAGATGAATGTAACCTGCATGGTGATGTGACAACTGTTTCCTCCCTGACCGGTCACCAGAGGAGCTGCCTCTAGAAGGTTGGATCAATCCTGAATTTAGTTTAGGTGTTACATTTACTTTTATATATATATTTTAAAGTATAGTATATATAAATAATACAAAACAGTAACCCTTCTGGGGTTTCTTGTGGCAGTTGAAATAGTAGCATATGTGGCCATCAGAAAATAAGCCATTCCTCATACCAACATGGGATCAGCTCCTTGACCTCTGAGGGGCAGGAATGCTTCCTGCTGTGTGTTTTCGAATCCCTCCTGCCTTGTTTTGTGGCAGTGAAATGCCTCTTGGTTCTGTCCAAGTGTCTGTTTCACTGATTTCTGAATCGTGTTCTAGTTGCTTGGCCCAGCCATATAGGTCCAGTGTTCATTTGAGCATAACTGTACTGAATCCTTTTTCAGTATAATAAAGGAGTGACGTGCAATAAACAACAACAAAAAAAAAGTCACAGGAAAAATTATCTAATATTATGGCCATGGACAACTTCTAGGAAAAGGTTCTCTGGATTCTGAAACACACTAATGCTATGTTCTTTTATTTCATCTTTTTTTTTTTTTCTTTTTAACCTAGAATTCAAGACCCAGTTTGGTTATTTGCAAATTGTGGATTTTTGTCATTTAATCTCTTTGAGCATCAGTTTCTTGTTGGTAAAATGGAAATAATATCTATATGGGCTTTTTGGACAATTCAATGGCATTCATAAAGTAAAAACTGTTATACAAATACAAGAGATTATTATTACTTCCTTCAAGTGTTCCCTTTCAATTGTGAACTTTCCCAGGATTTCCCCTTTTCATACATTTTTATTTATTTTTATTTTTTAGAGACAGTATTGCTCAAAGGCTGGAATTCAGTGGTACCACAATAGCTCACTGCAGCCCCAAATTTCTGGGCTCAAGTGATCCTCCTGCCTCAGCCCCCAAAGAAGCTAGGACTGCAGGTGTGCATGCCCGGCTAATTTTTTATTTTTTACTTTATAGAGGTGGGGGTCTCACTGTGTTGCCCAGGCTGGTCTCGAATTCCTGGCTTCAAGCAGTCCTTTTGCCTTGGCCTCCCAAAGTCCTGGAATTAGAGGCATGATTCTAATTCTACCTGGCCGCACACATTTTTATCGGTGATAAGTCTAGTAGTGTTGTTATAGACCTACCATTTAAATGGGAAACTGTGCTAAAGCTCTCTGAGCTACTGATAGTATTGCTAATATTTTATTCTCTCAATCATTACTATATTTTACAGGAAACCAGACATACTAATTTTATTTTTTCCTGATTATAATTTTTAAAATATAGAAAGCTTATAGGAGAAAATAAAATTTATTGGAAACTTCACCATCTCCCACCAGAGAAACCCAACTGTTAAAATTTTGGTGTATTTTTTTTCATATTTTTTCCAGGCACCTTAAATGAATTATCTAATTTGTTCTTCAAAACAACCTTGTGACCTAGGTGCTAATACCATGTTCTACCTTTCACGGAAGAAAAAAATCTGTTCAGAGACATGAACTTGCTGAAAGTCATACAGGTCAGGTGATCAGGTTAGGAATTGAATGCTGGCTGCCTGATGCTAGAGTCCTTACTGTTAAGCACTTGGTTCTTTTATCTTTATTCTATCTACAATGCTGTAATTCCATTGTGCCATTTGTGCACCACTTTTTCATCTACCATAAAATAGTGATCGTTTTACTATGCTATTATATATTCACTTACAATATGAATTTTAATAGTCTTTGTGGCATGGATATCATAATTTATCTAATTCTCCCCTATTATGAGATATTTATTTTCATTTTTTTACTGTCATATTCATTTTTAAAGTGATAATTATATATATGTTCAATATTAAAATCCCCTGTATGCCATTCTCCAAAGAGAAACTCCATCCTCTTTCTCTCTCTCTCTATTTTTGAGTTGAACATTCCTAACAGTTTAGTATATATTCTTCCAGGATTATTATTTTATTTTATTAAAAATGTTTTTACCTTAATTTTGGGAGTACATCCTAGGTATAATTATTTTATTTTTTGACAAAAACAATGAATTCATCTCTATGTGTCTTGCATCTTGCCTTTTTGGCTTTGCTGTATTTTACAGACATCTTTCATGTTGGTTCATGTATTTATCAGGACTTTTTGTAGCAAAAATTAGACATCAGTTTAAACTAGATCAGATTAAAAAGGATTTTTTTTTTTCCTGCAAAGTCCAGAGGTAGATATGTACCCCATGTGCAGCTGGATCCAACTACTCTCAAGATAGCGTCAAGAAACCTTTCTCTCTTCCATTCTGGTCTCTGCTTTCCTTTGCAGTGACTTCCTTCCAAGGCAGGAACCAACAGTTGAGCAATCCCAGTGGACGAAGTATGCCTTTTGCCAATACTTTCAGCTAAGATCTCAGTGTGGACAACAGCCTAGCTTGAGACGTGAGCGCATAGCTAGAACCAAGGAGTGGAATCAGCCTCAACCTCACCACACTGACTGAAAGGGAAGAATGCTTTGTTTTGCAAAAGAAAATCAAGGCATTGCTACCAAAAGAAGAGAGGCATCTGGGAAGCTGCAACAATGAGCATTTGCTATGGTACATATGGATCTACTTATGATGTGAGCTAGACGTTTTTGGCAATTGGATTATCGTTTGTTCAACTATTATTTTCAGAGATTGGGTATTGCTCTATTGACCAGACTGGAGTACAGTGGTGTGAGTGTAGCTCACTGCAAATAAATATGGAGGAAGTGATAGTGTGTGATCTCTGACACTAGGTCATACAGGGCATTACAGCTTCCTCCTCTACTTCTCACATCACTCACTCTGCAGAAGCCTGATGCCTGATCATGAGGACACTCAACCAGCACGAAGGAGAGGAACTAAGGCCCCTGTCAGCAACTGTGTCAGTAAGCTGCCTTGGAAGTGGATACTGTAGCCCCAAGAGAGCCTTCAGATGATTGCAAACCCGGTCTGCATATTCATCACAGCCTTGTAAGAGATCCTGAGGCAGAGCCACACAACACCTACTCCCAAATTTCTGAGCCACAAAAACTGCCAGATAATAAACGTGTGTTGTTTTGAGCTGCTAAATTTTGGGATAATTTATTACACAACAATGAAAACTAATACAGGGACTATACAGATGGTAAGCAATTTGAAACCTTGTTTGGTCAATTCTATAACTTACTTTGGGTAAATGTGAAAAAAGACATAAGATTTATGATATGGTAATAATCCCAGCTACTCAGGAGAGGATCACTTGAGCCCAGGAGTTCAAGGCTGCCATGAGCTTTGATCGTGCCATTGTACTCCACTCTGAGTGACAGAGCGAGACCCCCATCTCTTAAAAAAAAAAAATTATCAGAAATCTCTCTTGTCCTTTTTATGAAAATTTTTCTTTGTATTCTATATTCCAGTCTGTTTAGTTAACAGTTGTTTAGAAAAAAAATTCAATGCTAAGCAATTTTACTTTTGTATTTTGTATGGATTATACAGCTATATGCTGGCTTTATAAATTAATGATCTCTAGAAAAGAAAATATTCATACTCTGTTTTCTAAAATTAAAGCCATCCCAATTTTATTCATTCAGTTTCATGTCTGGCTTCTTTTGCATTTGTCATTTAAATTTTGAAAAACAGGCCAGGCACGGTGGTGGCTCATACTTGTAATCCCAGCACTTCGGGAGGCTGAGGCAGGTGGATCACCTGAGGCCAGGAGTTTGAGACCAGCCTGGCTAACATGGTGAAACCCCATCTCTACTAAAGGTACAAAAATTAGCCGCATGTGGTGGCAGGTACGTGTAGTCCCAGCTACTGGGGAGGCTGAGGCAGGAGAATCACTTGAACCCAGGAGGCAGGCAGAGGTTGCCGTGAGCCAGGATCATGCCCCTGCACCACAGTGAGACCTTCTCTCAAATAAATAAATAAATTTGGAAAAACATTTTAAAGAAGATATTCCAGTTTTTTGCTTTCATTAGGACACTTTTTTGGGGGAACTTTGGAAAAGGACTTTGCATTTTGTTAGTTTTCATTATTTTCCTAAATCACTTTTATGAATTTTTTCTCTTTTTTCTACTCGGGAAAATCTTTTCTCTTTAGATTATATCATAGAGAATGTTTAAAACCCACTTCAAATTCTGGATTTTTAAAATTACACCACAGATACACAGAATAAGATTGATTTGACTAATCATACTCTGGTTGATAGCCCAGAATTATCCCTGCCCTTGCCCTTTTAAATTAACTTTAGTCCCTCCCTCCCTCCCTCCCTTCCTTCCTTCCTTTCATTCCTTCCTTCCCTCCCTTCTTACTTCCCTTCTTCCTTCCTTCCTCCCTCCCTCCCTTCCTTCCTGCCTCCCTTCCTCCCTCCTTCTTTCCCTGTCTCCCTCTCTCTCTCTCTCTCTCTCTCTCTATGAGATGGAGTCTCCCTCTGTAGCCCAGGCTGAAGTGCAGTAGCGTGATCTTGGCTCACTGCAACCTCTGCCCCCCAAGTTCAAGTGATTCTCTTGCCTCAGCCTCCCAAGTAGCTGAGACTACAGGCACAGACCACCACACCTGGCTAATTTTTGTATTTTTAGTAGAGACGGCTTTCACCATGTTGGCCAGGATGGTCTCAATCTCTTGACCTCGTGATCCACCCACCTCGGCCTCCCAAAGTGCTGGGATTACAGGCATAAGCTACTGCACCCGGCTTTCACTCTGTTGCCCAGGCTGCAGTGCAGTGGTGCCATCACAGCTCACTGCAGCCTCAAACTTTTGGGCTCAAGTGATTCTCCTGCCTCAGCCTCCAGGGTAGCTGGGACTACAGGCACAAACCACCAACAGGTGGCTATTTAAAAAAATTTTTGTGTGTAGAGACAGGGTTACCCAGGCTGATCTCAAACTTCTACCCTCAAATGATCCTCCTGCCTGAACCTCCTGAATAGCTGGAACTACAGTGGTTATGAATTTGTTTAAAATACAGATTCTGATTGAGTAGGTCTGAACAGGAGCTCAAGATTATAGTGAGCTATGATTGAGCCACTGCACTCCAGCCTGGGTGAAGAGCATAATCCTGTCTCAAAAAACAAAAATAAAAAAATCTGAGAGGCACTGATCTAGAGCATGGACTAGATCTAAATCCTGGATCTACCACTTATTAGCAATCTGAACTTCAGTAAATTATATGACATCCTTGTATCTCAAATTCCTCATGTATAGAGTGGGGATAATAGTACCAAGTACCTATTGGGTTGTTATAAGGATTCATATGAGATTGCTCCAAAGTGTTTAGAATAGTACCTGACTCACACTAAGTGTGTAATCAATGTTAGGCATTATTATTTATTCCCTTTCTTGCCTCTTTTTAAAAGTATGTTTCTTGATCTCTTCCCATCATTTTAATCACTGGTTTCCAGTTGCAGGCTGGCCTAAGCAAAATTAACTGAGAGCTCTTAAAAATTTAGATTCCTCCTTCTCTCATCTCTGAAGATTCTGCTTCAGTAGATTTGGGGAGGGGCTCCAGAGAATCTGTATTTTTAAAAACTTCCCAAGGCGATTTGATGCTCAAACTCACTGCTTTAAATGTGGGTGTTTCCCAGTGTTCATTTTACTCTTTTGCTACTATGACATCAACTTCATCTATGGCCTGATGTCTCCAGCCCAGATGTTTTCCTGAGCCCTACATCAGGCACTGTTACTTTGTACCAGGTACTGTTCTAAGAATTTTACATGTATCATGTTATTTCGTTCTTAGAATAAGAGGTGGATACTATTAAAGTACTATTTTTACAAACCAGGGGACCTAAGCACACTCAATGTCATAGAGGTAATAGCTCCAGACCAATACATCCAGCTGCTCACTACAGCTCTCCACTAGGGTATTGTGCTGTTTTGTATAGGTTCTCTCCAAAACTCAGGTGTTGCAAATACGATGCTATTAAGAGGTGGGGCTAGCCAAATGCAGCGGCTCAAGTATATAAACCCAGCATTCTGAGAGGCCAAGACAGAAGGATCACTTAGCCCAGGAGTTCAAGACCAGATTGGACAAGGTGGTGAAACCTCATCTCTACAAAAAATTAGCTGCGTGTGGTGATGTGCATCTGTAATCCCAGCTACTAAGGAAGCTGAGGTGGTTCAATTACCTAAGCCTGAGAGTTTAAGGCCACCGCGAGTGGTGACTGCGCCACTGTACTCCAGGCTGGGTGACAGAGTGAGCCCTATCTCCAAAAAAGAAAAAAAAAAAGATGGTGCCTTTAAGAGGTGATTAGGCCTTGAGGGCTGCTCTCCCTCCACTCCTCCCACTTTTTTTTTAAGACAAGAGTTTCATTCTTGCCCGGGCTGGAGTGCAATGGCACAATCTTGGCTCACTGCAACCTCTGCCTCTGGGGTTTAAGTGGTTGTCCTGCCTCAGCCTCCGAAGTAGCTGGGATTAGGCATGCCACATCACACCCTGCTAACTGTGTATTTTTAGTAGAGTTGGGGTTTCTCCATGTTGGTCAGGCTGGTCTCGAATTCCCGACTTCAGGTGATCTGCCTACCTCAACCTCCCAAAATGCTGGGATTACAGGCATGAGCCACCATGCCCGGATGGCTGCTCCCTTATTGATGGGATTAAGGACCTTATAAAAGAGGTATTGCAGCATTTGGCTGACTTGCCCTAACCCCTTCCTCCACATGAGGACATAGTGTTCCTCCTCCCTCTGAAAAACAAAGCCCTCACCATACAGTTGAACCTGCTGGTGCGTTAATCTTGGACTTCCCAGCCTCCAAAACTATAAGAAATAAATTTCTGTTCTTGGTAAATTACCCGGCCTGTGGTATTCCATTACAGCAGCACAAAGGAAGCAAGATAATTGTAAACTCAGCACGTCCAACACTCAGCTGATATATATGTTTCTCCCTCAATCAAATTTTTCTCCCTCTAGTATTCTCTACGGCAGTCAGTGGTCCTACCACCCAGTACTGTTACCAAACCTGAGAGTCATTCTTGTTCTCTTCCTCTTTAACAACCCTCCTTAGTTGGTAACTGCATCCCTTTGATTATATGTTTCATTATTTCTTAAATCTGTTCACCTGTCTTCATCACCATTTCAACCATCTTAGTTCACGTCTTCATTCTTTTTCCTTGTATTAGTAAAACAACCTTAATTAAATATAGCTTTTCTCCTTGCCTTTAATTTAATCTGTTAGCTACACAGCTCAGAGTGATTTTTCTGAAATTCAAATCTGATTATATTTCCATTTCCTCGTTTAAAATCCATCTGTGGCTTTCCCTATTGCCTTCAAGATAAAATGTAAAGACCAGGTGCAGTGGCTCATGCCTATAATCCCAACACTTTGGGAGGCCGAGGCAGGCAGATGACCTGACATCAGGAGTTCGAGACCAGGCTGGCCAACATGGTGAAAACCCATCTCTGCTTCAAATACAAACAAATTAACCGGGCATGGTGGCGGGCACTTGTAATCCCAACTACTCGGAAGGCTGAGGCAGGAAGAATTGCTTGAACCTGGGAGGTGGAGGTTGCAGTGAGTTGAGATTGCACCACTGCACTCCAGCCTGGGCAACAGAGTGAGACACAGTCTCAAAAGAAAAAAAAATTTTTTTTAAGATAATATGTAAAATCCTAATTATGACATTTGAGGCCCTTCATATTATGGCCTCTGTCTACCTTATCTGCTCTTATCACCTTCTCTCTGCCACTTTATTCTCTAGCTATTACTAATAACATTTGTAGGATGCCCAAGCACCCAGTCTTTCACCTGTTATTGCATATGCTGCCTAAGCATCCACTCCCTTGTTCTTCCCTTGGCTAACTAATTGCAGTCCCTCACAATCACCTCTCCCAGAAAGTTTGGCCTGCTATGTTTTCCTCTAATGACCTGGGCTCCTTTTAATCACAGTAGTGACTTCATTGCATTATAAACTTCAAACTTAAGTCCTTAACCATATGGGTTCCAAAGTCAGACTGTATGGATTTGAATCCTAGCATCACTGGTTACTATCTCTGTGACATTAAGTATGCTTCTTCATTTCAGCGCTTTGGTCCCCTTGTTTGTAAAATATTATTTAATAGTATCCACCTCTTATTTTGAGAACTAAATGAAATGATACATGCAAAATTCTTAGAACAGTGTCTGATGCTTGACAAATATTAGATATTCTTACTATCTCTGCCAAAAATAGCTAGACTTTCAGGAGCAGAGTATATGTAAGTGTGTTTTGAGATGGAGTCTCACCCTTTGAGACAGAGTCTCGCTTTCTCACCCAGGCTGGAGTGCAATGGTGTGATCTTGGCTCACTGCAACCTCCGTCTCCCGGGTTCAAGCGATTCTCCTGCCTCAGCCTCTTGAGTAGCTGGGATTACAGGTGCTTGCCACTACATCTGGCTAATTTTTGTATTTTTAGTAGAGATGGGGTGTTTCACCATGTTGGTCAGGCTGGTCTCAAACTCCTGACACTGTGATCCACCCACCACGGCTTCCCAAAGTGCGGGGATGACAGATGTGAGCCACGGCGACTGGCTGTTTTTAAGAGATGAGATCTTACTACATTGTCCAGGCAGGCCTCGAACTTCCTGGGCTTAAGGGATTCTCTTATCCAGTCCCTGTCATATGATATATGCTCATTAATGACTATTGCTTATTTATTTAGTCTTTTAAAAAATATTATTTAAGCACCTAAGTGCCAGGCACTGTTCTAGGCACTAGGGATACATCAGTGAAAAAATTAAAATCCTGCCTCATGGTGCTTACCTATAGACAGACAAGGAATGAGTAAAACAATAGGTTGGGTTGTAATAAGTGCTACCAGAGGTGGGGAAAAGCAGGGAATAGGAGAGGGATAGGAAATGCCTGCAATGGATAGTGACTGAGGATGGGAGAAAAAGAAGTGAGGAGTTGCAATTTTTTTTTTTTTGAGACTGAGTCTCACTCTGTCACCCAGGCTGGAGTGCAGTGGCATGATCCTCCCACCTCAGCCTTCCAAGTAGTTGGGATCACAGGCACACACCACCATACCTGGCTAATTTTTCGTATTTTTAATAGAAACAGTTTTGCCATGTTGTACAGGCTGGTCTCGAACTCTTGAGCTCAGGCCATCCATCCACCTTGGACTCCCAAAGTGTTGAGATTACAGGTATGAACAACTATACCCAGCCTGATCCCTTCTCATTAGATCTCCCGCTACCACCTTGATTCACATCATCATGATCTCTTGCCTAAATTATTGCAGAAGTCCCCAAACTGGCCTCCAGGTCTTGCTTCACTTTACTCTTAACACAGTAGCCAGAGTGATCTTATTAAAATCCAAGTAGATGGCCACTTCTTTACTCAGAACCCTCCAAATGGCTTCCCATTCTCCAATAAAAGCCAAAGTCTTTACAATGGCATAGGAGGCCCTTCAGTCTTTTTTCCCTTTTCCTCCAGACTTTATACTCCACCATGCTTTCCCTCGTTAATTACACTCCAGCAACACTGCTCTTGCATTTTCTCAAACATGCCAAGCAGGTACCCATCTCAGGCTCTATGTAATTGCCCTCAGATAGCTGCATAATACAATTCACCACTCCTGGGTAAGGCAGAGGTTCCAGTGAGCCAAGATTGTGCCACTGTACTCCAACCTGGGTGACAGAGTGAGATCCTGTCTCAAAATAATAATAATAATAATGGATCAGATTATGGATATACTTTAAAGGTAAATCCAATATAAGTCACAAAAAAATTTTATGTAGAGAGAGAAAGAAGAGTCAAGGATGCCTCCACAGATTTTAGTCAAATAAAATGGAAAAAGGAGTGCCTTTAAATGAGATGGAGAAGACTGAAAAGAAGTGTTTCATTTTTTTTCTTTTGTAGTGTTAAAGACCAGAAATTTGGTTTCAGCTATGTAAAGTTTTGAGATGCAAATTAGATACATGTAGGCAGACATATGCATCTGAAGTTCCAGAGTGAGGTCTATACTCAAAAACCAAATTTAAGGCTGGGCAGTGGCTCATGCCTGTAATCCCAGCACTCTGGGAGGCCGAGGTGGATCATTTGAGGTCAGGAGTTCAAGACTGGGCAACAGGGTAAAACCTTGTGTCTACTAAAAATACAAAAAATTAGCCAGGCATGGTGATACATGCCTATATTCCCAGCTACTTGGGAAGCTGAGGCTTAGACCCAGGAGGTGGGCAACAGAGAGAGACTTCGTTAAAAAAAAAAAAAAAAAAAACACCTAAATTTGGCATTTACCATATGCTATTTAAAGCCTTGAAACCAGTGTAGGTTACCAAGAAAGTGACTACCAAGATGTCTAAGGTCTGTCTGAGTCAAAGCCACCCCAAAATTTGGAAATCAGAGAGATGAGAAAGAACCAGCAAAGGAAACTGAAAAACAGTGGTCAGTGAGATAGAGGGAAAAAAGGAAAAGGGGGCCAAATTTTTGAACAAAGTGAAGAGAATAAAGGAGTGACTGTGTCAAAAGTTTAGAATAGGTCACATAATACAACAATTGAGAATTGAAAGATGGAAAGACTGATTTAGTAACACAAAGGTCATGGAGTCTTTGATGAGGACATTTGCCATGGAAGGGCTAGGGTAAAAGTGTTTGGAGTGAGCCCAAGAGAAACTGGGAAGAGAAGAATTAGACACAGGAAGTGGAGATAATTCTTTCAAGGAGTTTTGTCATAAAAGAGCAAATAAATGAGGATATGAAGTCAAGAAAAGCTTTGGGATTTTTGTTGTTAAAGGTGAGAATCATAACTCGTTTATAAGCTGATGGGAGTTTTCTTACAGTGAAGAGAAATCAGGGATGGGAGACGGAGTGGGTAGAACTGTTGGAGGTGAGTACCTTGAGTAGGTGCTCAACCTTGAGTAGGTGAACACCTTGAGTAGGTGAAAGAGGATGCAATCTACCTCACAAGTACAGGGCTGGTCCTGGATAGGAGCACAGGCAGAAGAGCTGTGTGTGTCATGGCGGAAAGACACTATACGGGTATAGGTACAGAAGAATTCCACAAACTCTTGTCATGACATCTATCCTGCATGATGTGGAATTCCGATTGCTTCTTTAAAGAAATATCACAACACTTTTTTTTATTACATACTATGATTTTTCATTTAACGAAATATTTTTAAAAGGGCCTGGTATACGTGACATTGTTGATATGGTGGGGGGTCCCTTTACTTACAGGATCAATACTGTGGGTGAAACAAGTAGACAAACAATTGTGATGTAGTAAGCGTTATCCTAAAGGCATGTGAAAATGCTGCAGGAACTGGTTAGGCGCAGTGGCTCACACTTGTAATCCCAGTACCTTGGGAAGTGGAGGTGGGTAGATTGCTTGAGCCCAAGAGTTTGAGATCAGCCTGGACAACATGATGAAACCCCGCCTCTATAAAAAATACAAAAATTAGTTGGGCATAGTGGCACGTGCCTGTAGTCCGAGCTACTCAGGAGGCCGAGGTGGGAGGCTTACTTGACCCAGAGAGGTAGAGATTGCAATGAGCCGGGAATCAGCTCCACTGTGCTCCAGCCTGGGTGACAAAGTGAGATCCTGTCCCAAAGGGGAAACAAACAAAAACAGACCTAAAGCTGCTAATATTTTAGATTTGTGGCCTGCAAACTTCTAGCATTTTCTATAACAAGCATCAAACTTGCTTCTATATCGAAAAGTATTTGGCACTTGAGTTAAAGTTTTAAAAACATTTTTTCCATGTGACACTTTTCTTAAGAGGAGCTCCTGAATAACTACTTAAATATTACCATTGGCTAGAATTTTAAGCATTTGGTGAGAGTTGTAAAAAATATATAAACTTTCAGAGAATAAAAATGTAAGACTTTTTTAGAAGTTATTAATAATAAATTAGAAGTTATTATTAATAATAAATTATTTTGTGGTTCTAATCTCAATAAAAAAATTTCAAGACTGAGATTGATAAGTAGGACCCAGCTGCAAAATTCAAACCAGCTCCATGCAGCTGCACTCTGGTTCCTCTAATTCATCTAACAGCTCTTAGTGTGTTCTATAAGTGGCAATAGAAAAGGCACAGCAGATGTGCAAGATAGCTTCTGAAATCTAAAGTGAGACAGATGGTTCTCTGTTTGATTGACAGCACGAGGAGCACTGTAGCAAGGGTCACCTCCTGTGGAGGGTTTTTTTTTCTCCTTGCTTCTGCCTGAAAATGAAACTGTCATATAAGAAAGAAAAGCAGGGGATGGCTATTCAGAAAGCCTTTTTTTTCCTTCAAATATTTCTTGTAGTGAAATCATAGAGTCACCAAATGTGAAAAAAACTCTCCTTCTCTAACCTTTGACTAAGAGCTGACTCTGCATATTTAAAGACAGATTGGTGTTTGAATGCAATATTCAGAATATTGGAGATAGACTTGGAATTAGGGCCAAAACAAAAATAATATAATCCACAAAATAGCATTGACTAGAGCTAATAGTGATCATTGGAAGCCCAATTTTCCCCTTAAAACTAAACTTTGGTTTTAAATTTTAATTACAAAGTTAGACCAACTATTTGCAATAGTTTACCAGGAATTGTCCTAAATTAACAGTCTAGACTAGATCGCTTTTATGCTTACCTCTCTCTCTCTTTTTCAAACTCCTTTCTAGTACTTTAAATCTTCAAGAAAAACAAACACCTGAGAGTTCATCACCTTACTCAGAACAGCGCACTATTTAAAACTTACGGAAAAAAAAAAAGAAAAACAAACAAAACCTCACATTTTCTGCATGCAAACCAAGTCCCGGATGCTGTCAGGTGCTTTAAAACTTATAACTTTCTATGATTCAGAATCTCAGAGATACTAATAGATTCTTCTTAGGTTCATATTAATACTGACACATGGGCTCCATGATTTTATTGATGATTCTCTTCATCTCTTCTGCTGAAAAAAAAAAGGAAAGCAAGCACAAAATATGCCTTAAAAGGATAATCCATATATTCAGATACATTCTGGTACTGCAGGATTTCTGAAGTCCTCTTAAATCATTTCTAGAAGAGGCTGGGCATGGTGGCTCACGCCTGTAATCCTAGCACTTTGGGAGGCCGAGGCGGGTGGATCACGAGGTCAGGAGTTTGAGACCAGTCTGGCCAACATAGTGAAACCGTGTCTCTACTAAAAATACAAAAAATTAGCTGAGTGTGGTGGTATGCACCTATAATCCCAGCTTCTTGGAAGACTGAGGCAGAGAATCACATGAACCCAGGAGACCAAGGTTGCAGTGAGCCGAGATCACACCATTGCACTCCAGCCCGGGCAACAGTGCGAGACTCCATCTAAAAGAGAAAAAAGAAAAAATTATCTAGAAGAAGTTCACACAATGGCAGATACAAGGTTTCTCTGTAGACAAGACTCAGAGATTGGCAATGTGTTTGCAAGAAGTAGCTGGGAGGTAATTGTCTTGAAACTTCATTTGCATGAAACTATGCTTTTTTTGGAGTGATCTGCAAAACCTGCCAGGGAATTTACATTTCTCGGTAAGCCTGTTTTTTGGACGGTCTTTAAGAAGTGCTGCACTTTGTCAAAGGTCTGAAAACTATAGTGGGTCTTACATACGAAAAAATCTTCACTCCTTGCTCTGCTCATGTACCCCAAAACCTATAATCCAATAAAAAATTAAAAAAAAAAAAAAAAATCTTCACTCCTGAGGCTCATGAACTACACTAGGTTCTGACAATGTGGACAGGGCTGTCTCAGTTCTTGTCAAATTCTCAAATCCCTACTCTAGTGGCTAGGAGGAAATCACACTGCTGCATTAGCTAGCAGCTCAGAACCCCTACGGTCCCAACATTACTTTTCCTTTCATTTCCCATCACCTCTGTTTTAATGACAACAAAGCTTTTTGTGGCCAAGGTGTAAATTCATTGAGTATGAAATATTTACATTCCACTATCCAGTCAACATCATATTCTTTCAGCTTTCCTGCGTAGATAATCCACACATACCTGTTCTTTGGCATCATAGTGACTAGCAGATCTTTTGATAATCTTAACTTTATCCCTATCTGATTGTCTTCATTTCATCCCTACTCAACTTCAATTCCATTGCCCATAATGGAACCATTCTCTTGCCATTCTCTTCAGCCATTCTCTTGCCAATATCCTCAACTACTTTGTCTTTCTATCACAAATGTATAAAGTGGCCTGTATTCTGTAACTTTCATTACTGTCTTCCTCCTAGTCACACAGGATGAGTCAGTCCTTATTCCATTTATGTCGATTTATCCACCTGTGCATCTCTCTCTCTCTTGCTCTGTTTGGATATTCTATGCCAATATGTCCCAATCTTTTTTATATTGAGGCACATACGGAATAATGGAGTTCACTAGAATAAACTGGAGGCAACTGAAACATCTATATTAGCACTTAGTTGATATATAGTAACTGCAATTAAAAATACCAAATGCAAAGGAAGATAACAAAAGATAATAAATACTGGCTTTTACTGAATAAATATTGAATTTTATAAGACTTTGAAACAGTATCTTTTAAAACTTGGGCTTGCTTCTCAAAATCCAACTTCTTACTATTTACTATTAGGCTTAAATTTGAAATGGTAGCAGAGCACAGTGGCTCACACCTGTAATCTCAGCACTTTGGGAGGCCGAGGTGGGTGGATCACCTGAGGTCAGGAGTTTGAGACCAGCCTGATCAACATGGCAAAACCCTGCCTCTACTAAAAATACAAAAATTAGCTGGGCATGGTGACACATACTTGTAATCCCAGCTACTAGGGAGGCTGAAGCAAGAGAATCCTTTGAATCCAGGAGGCAGAGTTTGCAGTGAGCTGAGATAGTACCATTGCACTTCAACCTGGGTGACAGAGCGAGACTCTCTCCCCACCAAAAAAAGGGGGCAAAATGGCCGAATAGGAACAGCTCCCAGCAAGACCAATGCAGAAAGTATGTGATTTCTGCATTTCCAATTGAGGTACCGTTTATCTCCTTGGGACTGGTTAGGCAGTGCGTCCAATCCATGGAGAATGAGCAGAAGGAGAATGGGGTGTTGCTGCACCCGGGAATTGTAAGGAGCCAGGGACCTCCCTCCTCCAGAAAAGGGAAGCCATGAGGGGCTGTAGTGCCCAGCCTGGTTACTATACTTTTACCACAATTTTTGCAATCTGCAGATCAGGAGATTCCCACCAGAGCCCTGGGTTTCAAGCACAAAACGGGGAAGCTGTTTGGGCAGACACCAAGCTAGCTGCAGAAATATTTACTCATACCCCAGTGACACCTGGAACCCCAGCAAGACAAAACCATTCACTTCCCTGGAAAGGAGGCTGAAGCCAGGGAGCCACATGGTCTCACTCAGCGGGTCCCATTCCCACAGAGCCCAGCAAGCTAAGAACCACTGGCTTGAAATTCTTGCTGCCAGCACAGCAGTCTGAAGTCAACGTGGGATGATAGAGCTTGATTCAGGGAGTAGCATTTGCCATTACTGAGGCTTTAGTAGGTGGTTTTCCCCTAACAATGCTAAGGAGGCTGGGAGGTCTGCGCTGGGCTTGGCAAAGTGACTGGGGCCAGGCTGCTTCTCTAGATTTCTCCTCACTGGGCAGGGCATCTCCGAAGGAAAGGTAACAGCCCCAGTCAGGGGCTTACACACAAAACTCTCATCTCCCTAGGACAGAGCACTTAGGGGAAAGTGGGGCTGTGGGTACAGCTTCAAACGATTTACTAGTTCCCGCCTGCTGGCTCTGAAGAGAGCTGCTGATCCTGACACAAAGGATTCTCCCAGCACAGTGCACCAGCTCTGCTAAGGGACAAAGCCTCCTCAAGTGGGTCCCTGATCCCTGTGCCTCCTGACTGGGAGAGACCTCCCAACAAGGGTTGACAGACACCTTATACAGAAGAGCTCCAGCTGACATCAGGCTAGTGCGCCTCAGGAATGAAGCTTCCAGAGGAAGGAACAGGATGCAAACAAATGGAAAGACTTTCCATGCTTATGGACAGGAAGAATCAAAATTGTGAAAATGGCCATACTGCCCAAAGTAATTTATAGATTCAATGCTATTCCCATCAAGCTACCAGTGACTCATCACAGAATTAGAAAAAACTACTTTAAATTTCATATGGAACCAAAAAAGAGCCCATATTGCCAAGACTATCCAAAGCAAAAAGAACAAAGCTGGGAGCATCACACTACCTGACTTCAAACTGTACTACAAGGCTGTAGTAATCAAAACAGCATGGTACTGGTACCAAAACAGATATATAAACCAATGGAACAGAAACCTCAGAAATAACACCACGCATCTAAAACCATCTGATCTTCAACAAATATGACAAAAACAAACAATGGGGAAACAGCACCTACTTAATATATAGTGCTGGGAAAACTGGCTTATTCAATGCAGAAAACAGAAACTGGACCCCTTCCTTACAATTTATACAAAAATTAACTCAAGATGGATTAAAGACTTAAATGTAAAAACCCAAAATCATAAAAACCGTAGAAGAAAACCTAGGCAATACCATTCAGGACATCGACATGGGCAAAGACTTCATAACTAAAACACCAAAAGCAATTGCAACAAAAGCCAAAATTGACAAACAGAATCCAATCAATCTAAAGAGCTTCTGCACAGCAAAATAAACTATTATCAGAGTGAACAGGCAACTTACAGAATGGGAGAAAATTTCTGCAAGCTACCCATCTGACAAAGGTCTAATATCTAGAATCTACAAGGAACTTAAACAAATTTACAAGAAAAACAACCCCATCAAAAAGTCAGCAAAGGATATAAACAGACACTTCTCAAAAGAAGACATTTATTTATGTGGCCAACAAACATATGAAGAAAAGCTCATTATGATTGATCATTAGAGAAATGCAAATCAAAACCACAATGAGATACCATCTTACACCAGTCAGAATGGCGATTATTAAAAAAGTCAGGAAACAACAGAGGCTGGTGAGGATGTGGAGAAATAGGAACATACACTGTTGGCGGGAGTGTAAATTAGTTGAACCATTGTGGAAGACCGTGTGGTGCTTCCTCAAAGATCTAGAACCAGAAATACCATTTGACCCAATACCATTACTGGTATATACCCAAAGGATTATACATCATTCGACTATGAAGACACATGCATATGTATGTTTACTACAGCACTATTTACAATAGCAAAGATATGGAACCAACCCAAATGCCCATCAACGATAGACTGGATAAAGAAAATATGGCACGTAGTCCAGGCATGGTGGCTCAGGCCTGCAATCCCAGCACTTTGGGAGGCGGAGGCGGGCGGATCACGAGGTCAAGAGATCAAGACCATCCTGGCCAACATGGTGAAGCCCCGTCTCTACTAAAAATACAAAAAAATTAGCTGGGCGTGATGGCACATGCCTGTAGTCCCAGCTACTCAGGAGGCTGAGGCAGAAGAATTGCTTGAACCCAGGAGGCGGAGGTTGCAGTGAACCGAGGTTGCACCACTGCACTCCAGCCTGACACCTGGTGACGGAATGAGACTCTGTCTCAAAAAAAAAAAAAAAAAGAAAAAGAAAAAATGGCACATATATACCATGGAATACTATGCAGCCATAAAAAAAGAATAAGTCCATGTCCTCTGCAGGTACATGGATGAAGCTGGAAACCATCATTCTCAGCAAACTAACACAGGGACAGAAAACTAACCACCATATGTTCTCACTGATAAGTAGGAATTGAACAATGAGAACACATGTACACAGGGAGGGGAACATCATACACTGGGGCCTATTGGGGGGTGGAGAGCAAGGGGAGGGAGAGCATTAGGACAAACACATAATCCATGTGGGGCATAAAACCTAAATGGCAGGTTGATAGGTGCGGCAAACCACCATGGCACCTGTATATCTATGTAACAAACCTACATGTTCTCCACATGTATCCCAGAATTTAAAGTAAAATTAAGAAAAAGAAATATTGTAATGCTTAAAAAAATAGAAATGGCTATATACAGTTCCTTTTTAAAGTGATGATCTCTTTGAATTTATTTTTATTTTTATTGATTTTTAATTTTTTTAAAGAAGGTCTTGTTCTGTTGCCCAGGCTGGAGTGCAGTGGCATTATCATGGCTCACCGGACCCTCAAATCCCTGGGCATAAGTGCTCCTCTTGCTTCACACTCTCGATAAGCTAGGACTACAGGGGTGCCACAATGCCTCACCTTTTTTTTTTTCTTTCTTGTAGCGATGGAGTCTCACTATGTTGCCCAGGCTGGTCTCAAACTCCTGGCCTCATATGATCCTTCTGCTTTGGCTTCCCAAAGTACTCAGATAACAGGAGTGAGCCACTATACCTGGCCTTCTTTGAATTTTTGTTTTGTTTTGAAGACATGGCCTCACTCTTGTTGCCCAGGAGTGTCTCCCAGGCTCTAGTTGTTCCTCCCACCATAGCCTCCTAAGTAGCTGGGTCTACAGACGAGCACCATCATGCCTGGCTAATTTTTTGTATTTTTTGTAGAGATGGGGTTTTGCCGTGTTGCCCACACTGGTCTTGAACTCCTAAGCTGAAGGCTATCCACCTGCCTTGGCCTCCCAAAGTGCTGGGATTACAGGTGTGAGCCACTGAGCCCAGCCTGAATTTTTAATAGTTTCCATTAACAAGAAATTTTGAATGCAACAACCATTCAGTATTTACAATTGAAATTACCACAATAACTCTAAAACTTTTTTTTTTCTTTTTTTCAGATGGGATCTCACTCTTTTGCTCAGGCTGGAGTGTACAGACACCATCATAGCTCATTGCAACCTAGAACTTCTGGGCTCAAGTGATCCTGTTGCCTCCCCATCCTGGATAGCTAGGACTACAAGCATGCACTACCACACCCAGCTTATTATTGTTGTTATTATTTTAGAGATGGGGTCTTGTTATATTGCCCAGGCTGGTCTCAAACTCCTGGACTCAAGCGATCCTCTTGCCTTGGCCAGGTGTGAACTACTGCACTGGCCTCTTTTCTTTCATTAAGACATGTAACAGAAATGTCTGAATGACATTTCAGGTGAATCTTCAATTCAAAGGAACTTTTTTCTTTTAGACAGAGTCTCGCTTTGTTGCTCAGGCTGGAGTGCAATGACATAGTGATAGCTCGTTCTAGCCTTGATCTCCTGCACTGAAGTGGTCCTCCTACCTTAGCCTCCCAAGTAGCTGCACCTACAGGCATGCACTACTACATCTGGTTAATTTTTGTAATTTTAGTAGAGACAGGGTTTTACAATGTTGCCCAGGTGGGTCTGGAACTCCTGGGCTCAAACCATTTGCCCACCTTGACCTCCCAAAGTATTGGGACTTACAGGTATGAGCCCCTGTGCCTGGCCTGACTTTTTAATTTCAAATATGTCAAAATAATGATGGAACTGTAATTTGCATTGTGAGAGCAGAACCCCTGCAGCTGGTATGAACACCACAAAAAGGACATATCAACTCCAAAAGTCCAGACATGCCCAATTAATGTGACACTGAGATATGGAGTTGCTCCTTGGGGTTACTTCCTGGAACTGCACCTACCTGGAGCCCTGTGCTGACTCCTTGTGTTCCCCACTCTACTAGCTGCACCTTGGGATGCCTGCCATGCATCCAGGGCATCTAGCACAAGAATATCTCCAGCAGCCCCATAGGCCCCTTGCCCATGATGGGCAGTAGCATGCCCTTTGGCTGAATTTTCTGAGATTTTAGTATGGAGAAAGAAGAGCTGAATTTTGCTTATTATTCTCATCACTTGTGGAGTACACAGGAATGCCATTAGACTTTGTTTTCCTCTAGCTCACCTCAGAGGAACCCAAAGAAGGTTGCTTATAATGCAGGAAACTGGAAACTAGCTCATGGGCTCTGCCCACAGACTACTGCAAAGGCCGAGTGAGTGAATCAATAGCTTGTGGCATACCTGTAACACATCCATGGGAATATTTGTTAAGAAATCCACCCTGTGCTATTAATTATCCCTTCTCCTGCTTGTATTTTCCCTCCTCCCTCCCTCCTCCTTCCCTCCCTCCCTTCCTTCCCTCCTTCCCTCCCTTCTTCCTTTCTCTCTCTCTCTCTCTCTCTTTCTTTCTTCTTTCTTACTTTCTGACAAGAGCCTCACTCTGTTGCCCAGGCTGGAGTGCAGTGATGACATCTCAGCTCACTGCAACCTCTGCCTCCTGGGTTCAAGCAATTCTCCTGCCTCAATCCCAGTCGCTGGGATTACAGGTGTACACCACCACACCTGGCTAATTTTTGTATTTTTAGTAGAGACAGGGTTTCGCCATGTTGACCAGGCTGGTCCTGAACTCCTGGCCTCAAGTGATCTGCCCACCTGGGATTACGGGCATGAGCTACTGCCACCTGGGATTACGGGCACAGTAGCTACAGAAGAGTAGCTCTCTTCTTTTTACTGGCTATTTTGCTTTGCCAATTACAATTAAAAGTCTATAAAATTAAAAAACAAAAACACTGAGGTGATGAATATGCTACTCTGATTTGATTATTACACACCATATACATGTTTCAAAATATCATGCTGTACCCCATAAATCTGTATAATTATGTCAGTTAAAAATCATAAAAGAAAAAGCCCCCAAACAAAAAATAACCATCCATTTTAATTTTTTCCTCCAGCTACCACTCTGTCTTGCTTTCTCCAAGCGCTAAACTTCTAGAAAGAGGAATGTACACTGATTCTCACATTATCTCCAATCATTCTGTTCTCAACCCATTGGAATCTAGATTTTAATAAAACTACACTTGCGAAAGTTATAAATAACCTTCTTATTGCTGTATGTAATGAATAGTTCTCCATTCTTCCCAGCATTTGATATAATCAACCATTTCTTCCTTCTTAGAAGATTCTTTTCCTTTGGCTTCTATGACATTACATTTTGAACAATAAATATGTGTTGAACTAGATAGTCCGGTGAAATAATAAAACACAATCTCTGCTCTAATGAAACGTAAATAGAAATATGCTGAATAATAATTTATTGAATAATTATTGCTTGAATAATCGCTGAATAATGATCAATTATCGAAGTTCAAGAGTTCATTTGAAATTTTTTATTGACACTGAAATCAAGTAGAAATTCACCACATTGATTTCATTTACATGAATTTATAAGTATAAATTATCCCCTTATAATTAGTTTTTTTTAAGTGATGTCTAATAAATGGAAATTTCTTATGGTGACATTTCAATAGATCTTAACTCAATGGAAGTATAATAAAGAATAGTGATTTAATTTAATCCAGGTAGATTAACTTCTGATGATCTCACCATTCCAGATTAGAACACATGAGACTGAATTGGCTAATAAAGCCTGTAGCCCATCTCTAGCAAATTTGTATGAACTTCCAGTAAGTCTTTGGATCTTACCCAATTTATGTTTGAATTTTTTGATTGTTGCATTACCAAAATTACCAAAGGACTCAATAACCTCTAAATGCCAGCACAATGCAAAATGACAGTTTACTTGAATGTTTTGGAATCCTATTTGTTCCCGCAGAAAGAGCTCATACCCTTTTATCAACAGAAACCCAATTTATTGATTAATCTGAGAAATTAGGGGGCAACGGAAAATATACTTATCAATCTATCATATGCTATGTGTTAGGCCTGGCTCAGTAAGTATAAAGAATATGGTAAAACTGGATTCTGGAATCTTATAATGTAGTCAGAAAGCACAGAAAAAGACTTTGCTTTAAGGTAGGGTGCAGTGGCTCATGCCACTTTGGGAGGCCAAAGTGGACAGACCACTTGAGGCCAGGAATTGGAGACCAGCCTGGTCAAGTGGTGAAACCCCCTCTCCACTACAAATAAAAAAATTAGCTGGGCATAGTGGTGTGCACTTGTAGTCCCAGCTACTCAGGATGTTGAGGTACAGGAATTGCTTGAACCTGGGAGGCAGAGGTTACAGTGAGCCAAGATGGCACCACTGTACTATAGCCTGGGCAACAGAGCAAGGCCCTGTCCAAAAAAAAAAAAAAAAAAAAAAGACTTTCCTTTTTATTTCTTTTAGAATGTCTTCTAATTTTCTTATTTTTATTTCTTCTCTCATAAAAATGCATTCAATAAATTCATTTAAGGAATATTTGTTGACTTCATGTGATGATGTGCCAATCACTATGATGCTAAGCAAATATGGCTCCTACTGTCATACACCTTTTTAGTGAGGAGAGAGAGACAATACACAAACAAATCAGTTTCTCATCATGACAAATACTATGAAAACAATAAGCAAGGTAACATGGAGAGTGACTGGCGTGCCATGTTAGTTGGGTGGTCAAGGAATGCCTCTCTGATGTGGTGACATCAACTGAAGTCTGAGACAAGAAGCCATGTTGAACATCTGGAAGAACAGTGTTCTAGAAGAGGGAACATCAGTTGCAAAGGCCCTGGGCCCAGAAGGAACTTAGCATGTCCCAGGAACAAAATGAGTATTAGTTACCAATACTGATTACCTCAGGGATTTATTTGGTTCGATAAAGACTTACAAGCCAAGGTCTCTGTCCTAAAGGAGCTCTGTAAGAGAGACAGACATAAGTAAGAAAGATCATAATGCAGTGCAGAAGTACACTGCAGTGACAGCAGTATGGACAAGCTAAGGACTAAGAAGGAAGACTGAGTAATTCTCTGGGGTGTGTTTCAGGGTAGGTATCACAAAGATGGTGATGTAAAAGCAGAATTTTGAAATATCAATAGAATTGACAAAGCAGGAAATAGAGTTGTGCTGAGGGACCAATGCACAGAGCACACTGAGGGCAAAGACCTCCAGCTGGTTCTTATTAGTGAACACTGCAAGAGAAGAAAGTGATGCTCAAAAGGCAGAGGCCAAGCCATCATGGGCCTTATATTCTGTGCATGACTGAAGTTATCAAAAGACTCTAAGGAAGGCAACTCGGGATTGGACTTGTTTTACATGACCATCTCTCTTAATTATGTCTGCGGGAGAGTAAATGTGAAATGATAAAATGGCAAAGGGACTCAGAAAGAGATGAGAAACCTGAGAGGCTTTTAGGGTTGATAAAATGAGTAGGACTTGGATTGCCCACTGTTTAGTAACTAATAACTTCCAGTCCCTGGTACTAATAAATACTTGAGGAAGGAATGGATGAAAATGAGTAGTGATTGGCTGGGTGTGGCAGCACCATGTCCCATAAGCGGAAGTCATGAGCCCCGTATTAACAGACATTGAGCGCTTAAAACCTTTAGATGTGTTGTTTTAATTCTAATAAACTTATATGCATTTCCACTTTTCAGATGAGAAAATTCTTAGGCTCAGAGAGACTACGGTACCCTGACAGCGGTTCTAGAACTCTTAGAAACTTGGCTCGAGGATATGACAGATAACCAGGTACGTATGCTTAAAAATTACTTTCCACTACTTAGCTTACAGGGTCAAAGAATGAAATTATCTCATTTATGATAAAATGTATAAAGTCGCTAACTCTCCAAAAAGGGACAACATAGGGTTCCAGAATGTTCCCGCCAGCCTGTCAAGGGAAGCCCAGAGAGGTGAGTCACAATAGCCCAAGACAAGCTTACCCTCAACCCTCCCCGTCACCCAGGGAGGGCGCGGGCGGGGTTCTTGGTCCGCCGCTGTCGCCTGCGCAGTCGCAGTGCGGCTCTTGAGCGCCGCGGCCTGAAAGAGAAGGGAGGAGAGACGAGTATACGCATGCGTCCATCCTGGGCCGCTAGCTCTTAAACCTCTCAGGGAGTTCTGACGTCATTTCCTGCCGTAGGTAGCCACTGTCTCCGGGTCGCGGTCATTTAGATCCCCAGTCTGGGTGACTTCTTGCGGCTGTACGCCCCCTCCCCCTCCCCGCGGTACCTTGCACTTTTCTCCTTCCCTGCCCCTCCCTAGTCCCTTTCGAGCCTTCTGCCCCTGATCGCTTGGCCTTGCTTCGCAGTCGTCTGCTGCTGTAGACAGGAGGTGGGTGAGGTGATGCACACAGCCCCGTAGTTGCCCTCCGCGTATGCCTTCACCACCTCTGTGGCCATCCGCGACTTTCGCACCTTCCGCCATTTTCCTGCCTGTGAGGGTGGATAGATCGCGCTCGGGTCTCGGCCTCCTTGGTGTCGGTGACTGCTGAGGCGACGGATTGCTTCTGGGGGTGTGAGCTGGGGAAGTTCGTGGTCACGGAATGCCTGTGGGGTTGTTGATCAGTCAGTAATGGCAGGTGGGAGATGGACACAGGGAGTGGAGGATGGAGTGCGGGAATCAGCGGTTGTAGGCCGCTGGGGCTTCAATCCTTCTTTCTTTTTTATTAAGTGCTTAAAATGGTATTGTCTCCAGGGCCTTGTCTGCCCTGACAGTTTTTGTGGTGTTTCTGGGAAGGATGCTGTTGTGAGAAATAAGAGAGTTTCATTTTTTTCGAATGCGGTTGTAGGGTAGAAGTATATTATTCAGCAGGCTCCATCCATCCATGAATTCGGCTTACCCTTTTTATTCCTTTTCTGGATCTAAGGGATTGGCATGTAGTAGGCCCTCATGGCTTACTGACTAAATGAATTAATTGTGTATGCCATTTCCTGTTTCCATGCAAATTGTTATTAAAATAAGAAAAATAATGATCCCGCGTAAATATTCTGTAAAATACAGTTACTTGATCTGTTGGTCTAAGTCCCAATATATGAGTTTTTTTTTTTTTTTTTAAAGAACCAAATAAAATTTACGTTCTTGGAATTTTATGCCTTTTTTATAATATATACTTGGGGAGGAAGGAAATTTGGAGATACGGAATTTGTTGTTAGCTTTACATCACAGGGTGAAGGATATGACGTCTTTGTTATTCTGTAGTTTTGGAGTCCTCTTTTGTGGGAAAGGTTGAATGTTTCTGATGATTATTTTGTTTTTTAATATGGAAACTCAAAAATGACTTGAGATTTTTTTCTCTTCTGTTTTGGGGAATTATCCTAATCATTGGGCATAGATTTGCAAAACAACCAAAACGTAAGATAATATGAAACAAACAGTTTCAGGAGGAAAAGATATGTATATTATTTTATTGCTATCTTTTTATGTCTTGATATTAATAAAAAACAGTATAAACTTATAAAACGCTTATGCTTTTTCAATTAAGGAACGTAACCTGAATAGTGAGTCAAATTAATAGGTCTGTTACTTTTTCATCTAGCTATTTTTATGTGAAGTATCTAAGATACTGTGGTGTGTAGTAAATGCTTGTTGATTGATTGCTATGTAGACTAGTAGTTTTACTATAGCCTACATCTTAATTTACTTTGACCTAACTAGTGATGGTTTCTAATACTTAATATGTGATGTTTTTGATACAGGAAAGATGAATGGGAGGGCTGATTTTCAAGAGCCGAGTGCAGAAGTTCCAAGACCAATTACCCGTAACTATCTATTAAGTATTTATAATTAGAAGCGCTTTCTATGCAAAGGAAATTTCACTGGTTTGAGTAACAGTGGCAGGTGGGCTGGCTTCATGAGCATGTGCAGACAGGCCCCTGTACTTGATTTCATGTTTCTACTCTTGAAATTCTGAATAATTTGGACAAGGAGTTCCACGATTTTTTGTTTTGTTTTGTTTTTGCAGTGGGCCCAGCACATTACGTTGTCAGTCCTTGATGAGCAGATAGTAGCATTAACTTCTGTTTGAAGTCAAAGTTTGTTAAAAGTGTGTAAATGGCTGGGCGCGCTGGCTCATGTAATCCCAGCACTTTGGGAGGCAGAGATGGGTGGATCACCTGAGGTCAGGAGTTAGAGACCAGTCTGGGCAACATGGTGAAACCCCATCTCTACTAAAAATAAAAAAATTATCCTGGCATGGTGATGGGTGCCTACAGTCCCAGCTACTCGGGAGGCTGAAGCAGATCACTCGAACCCGGGAGGCGGAGGTTGCAGTGAGAGGAGATTGCGCCATTGCACTCTAGCCTGGGCAACAACGGTGAAACTCTGTCTCAAATAAAAAAATGTATAAGCCAGTTGTTTTATATTTTGAGTTAAAAAAAAAAAGTGTCTCTTGTTAATATTTAGGCTAATATAATTTTTCAGACTTACTTTTATTATGGGTAATTTAATGTTTTTTTATTTTCCTTGTAAAAAGACATAGGGCCTGATTACATTCCAACAGAGGAAGAAAGGAGACTCTTCGCAGAATGCAGTGATGAAAGCTTCTGGTTCAGATGTGAGTTCAATTTTCTAATTAATGTAATTTGATCCAAAATTTGTACCTGAAATTTTGACCTGAATTTGAATCTGAAATTATAATAACTCTGTATAGAACAAATTGGCAAACTTTTTGCATAGTGTGGTTGTTGTTAAAAGAGATTAAGGAAATAAAGGAATTGCAGGCTGGGCACGGTGGCTCAAGCCTGTAATCCCAGCACTTTGGGAGGCTGAGGTGGGTGGATCACGAGGTCAAGAGATCGAGATCATCCTGGTCAACATGGTGAAACCCCGTCTCTACTAAAAATACAAAAAATTAGCTGGGCATGGTGGCGGGTGCCTGTAATTCTAGCTACTCAGGAGACTGAGGCAGGAGAATTGCCTGAACCCAGGAGGTGGAGGTTGCGGTGAGCCGAGATCGCGCCATTGCACTCCAGCCTGGGTAATGAGCGACACTCTGTCTCAAAAAAAAGGAATTGCATACATTTTAAAGTAATTATTTCCAGATTTTTGTAATCAAAACGATGAGGTAATTTTGTTGATAATAGTAATAGTTAGCATTTACTGTATGTACATAAGTTATATAAAAACAACCCAATAAACTTGATAATTATTATTACCCTCACTTTACAGGTGAGGGAATTGAGGTTTAGAGATGTTAAATGGCAACAGCACCTAGTGTTACACAGGAGATAAATTACGATGTTTGGAGTTGAAACCAGGTCTGTCTGAAACAGATTTTACTCTTGATGCTTTTAACCATTACATAATAACAGGTTAGTTCCCATTTCATCTTTGTGAAATGTTGTTATACTACCAACTCTTGATTTCTGACTAGAGAATTATATATATTTGTGTATATATGTCAAGGTTTTACTTTTTAAAGACAGAGATTGTTGGAAGCAATACACAAAATATAATCTTAGTATTGAACAAAACACTGGAAGAAAAGAAAAAAAAATCAAAGAAAATGAACAAAGAACTGGTATTGCTTTACGTGGAAACTGTAATCCTTTCAGGTAAGGTAATTATAACAAAAAAGAGGATGGATTTTTGTTTTTTTGAGACGGAGTTTTGCTCTTGTAGTCCAGGCTGGAGTGCAGTGGTACAATCTCTGCTCACTGCAACCTCTACCTCCTGGATTCAAGCGATTCTCCTGCTTCAGCCTCCCAGGTAGCTGGGATTACAGGTGTGTGCAACCATGCCCAGCAAATTTTTATATTTTTAGTAGAGATGGGTTTTCACCTTGTTGGCCAGGCTGGTCTCAAACTCCTGACCTCAGGTGATCCAGGCACCTCGGCCTCCCAAAGTGCTGGGATTACAGGCGTGAGTCACCTTGCCCAGCAAATTTTTTTTTTTTAAAGGCAACTTGGCTGGTCATGGTGCCTCATACCTGTAATCTCAGCACTTTGGGAGGCTGAGGCAGGAGGATCGTTTGAGCCCAGGAGTTTGAGACCAGCCTAGGCAATAAGTGAAAGAGGCCTCATCTCTACCAAAAATGAAAGAAATTAGCTGGGTATGGTGGTACACAGCAGTAGTTGCAACCACTTGGGAGGCTGAGGATGAGGCCGGAGGATCCCTTGAGCTGGGTACATAGAGGCTGCTGCAGTGAGTTATGATCACATCACTGCATTCCAGCCTGGGTGACAGAGCCAGACCCTGTCTCAAAGAAAAAAGAAAAAGGAAAAAAAGGACAACGTAAGCCATTAAGGAGTATGTACATTTTCATCAGTCAGCCTGATACGTATGCTTAAAATGTACAAGATGTGCAAGGCACCTTTTGGGAAGATAAGTTTTATGAAAGGACAGTCTTTGTCCTGAAGTAGTTTTCTTTTTTCTTCTTTTTTTTTTTGTTTTGTTTTTGAGACAATGTCTCACTCTGTTGCCCAGGCTAGAGTGCAGTGGTACCATCTCTGCTCACTGCAACATCCTTCTCCTGAGTTCAAGTGATTCTCCTGCCATAGTGTCTCAAGTAGCTGGGACTACAGGTACGCGCCTCCATGCCTAGCTAATTTTTGTATTTTTAATAGAGACAGAGTTTCATCATGTTGGCGAGGCTGGTCTCGAACCCCTGACCTCGGTTGATTTGCCGGCCTTGGCCTCCCAAAGGGCTGGGATTACAGGTGTGAGCCACCAGGCCTGGCCCTGAAGAAGGTTTATATGTGGTGAGACAAAGCTATAATATGAAACAGAGATTAAGTGTGTAACTGCAGAAGACTTTTTAAGGAGATAAATTAAGTAGAATTGACTTACTGAAATTGAAACATTTGAATAACTTGAAATTTTAAAATTCAAAATTTTCTGAAAATTTTATTAAATTTCAATTTGTTAAAAATTGAAGCCTCTTTCAATTTTACAATTGTCTTTTTATGTAACATAAGGTAGAATACCTGAGTTGGAAAGAGACCTTTATTTTTTAGGTAAACAATACTGGAATAACTTTATAATAGGACTATAAGCCAGGCATGGTGGCTCACACCTGTAATCCTGACACCTTGGTTTGGTTTGGTTTTTGGTCTTGTAGATACTGGGTTTCTCCATGTTGCCCAGGCTGATCTTAAACCCCTGGGCTCAAATGATCTGACTGTCTTGGCCTCTCAGAATGGTGGGATTTCAAGCATGAGCCACTGCACCTGGCCCCAGCACTTTGGGTGGCTGAGACAGGAGGATTGCCTGAGACCAGGAGTTTGAGATCAGCCTTGGCAACATGGTGTGGCCCTGTTTCTACCCTCCCCCTATAAAAGATTAATAATAATTAGATAAATGAAGAGGAAAGGTGGAGTAGCATTTGGATGAAAGGAGTAGTGAACAATGGCAGAGATTGCAATAACTTGATCTCTGTAGAGCCATGAGCCTGAATTGATTGGAACAGAAGTCTTTCATTGAGGATAGAACATAAAACATAGTAATGAGTTAAAGATTTGATTCATTATATCGTTTAGGTTCTTGAGCAGAAGCGGGGTGATATGTAAGGTTTTTTTTTAGGAAGGTTCGTTAGCAGTGTGCAAGATGGGTAGAAGGGTGAGAAATTGTATTTGGTGAAATCTGCTATGAGCTTTTGGCAGTAACCTTAGGCATATGTATGTAGTCATTGATGAGATAAAGTTGAATATTGTGTCATTTGAACTGGAAAAGATGAGCTGGCAACGAAAGACTTTTTTAAAGAACAAATAATAGGATTTTTAAAGAAATTCAACTAAGGCGGAATGAAGGAATGGTAAGAGGAAAGAAATAGTTTTAAGATAACCAGCTTAGGAAACTCATTATTGATGATACTACTGAATAAAAGGTTCAGTTAGAAGGAGTTCTTGTTTGAAGAGGGAAATGAGTTTAGTTCAGACATTTTGAATTCATGGAGCAACTTTCGATTGTGGAAGATTTGTAAGCAACTAGAGATAGAAACAAAATATAGATGAAAAATTCGGGTTTCTTGTGGAGTTGTATTGGTGAATTCACCTACAAATTAAGTGTAGAGATAAAAGCATAAAACTGTTAATAGTTTCTGCCATGTGATTAATACTTAGGAATGATAGAATAAAGAATAAAGTTTGAGTAGTACCATGGATAAGGGAACAAGTGATGGTGGAAGAATCAACAGAGACCAAGAGCAGTTAGGAAGATAACACGAGCTCTGATAGAATCTTAATTATTTTATTCACCAATATTCAGAGACTTGCAGATGTTTCAAGCTAAAAAGAATCTGAGTAAGAATGAGGTGATGATGTCTATCTTGATTTGTGATGACTGTGCAGTTGAGAATAATTGTTTTAGACGCATAGTCATCATACATTAAGGACTTCAATCAAAGTTTCATGGCTCATAGAACGGGAATAATTTCTTTTTCTTTTCTTTTTTTGGGACTGGATTTCACTCTTGTCCTCCAGGCTGGAGTGCAATGGCATGATTTTGGCTCACTGCAACCTCCACCTCCTGGGTTCAAGCAGTTTTCCTGCCTCGGCCTTCTGAGTAGCTGGGATTACAGGTGCCTGCCACCACGCCCAGCTAATTTTTGTATTTTTAGTAGAGACGGATGTTGGCCGGGCTGGTCTTGAACTCCTGACCTCAGGTGATCCACCTGCCTCAGCCTCCCAAAGTGCTGGGATTACAGGTATGAGTCACTGTGCCTGGCCAGAATGGGAGGAATTTCTTAGAGAACTTGGCTATATACTCTGGCTACAGTTTTTGTGTTTTTTTTTTTCCAATCTTTGACAATTGTATAGAGTAGGTAGGATAAAATGATCTGTTTTCAAGTCTCAATGACACAGGATTAAGAAAAAGACAAGTCTGATAGAGAGGGTTTGGGATTGTTATACTGTTGGCCTACTGGCTAAATAGATGCTAAGGTGTCCAGATTTATTACTGGCTGATAAATGTATGCTGTTGCATATGTTTAACATTCTAAATAGCTATGACAGGATTATGCCAAAAGTACATTAAATAGCAGTGAGCAATAATCAGGATGCCCATGTATACCAGACTTAATAGTGGGACATGTGGTGTATGAACAGTACAAAGCTAAGTAATTTCTTTGTGCATCTAAACAGGTAAGTCACATGTTAAAAAGACAAAAGCAGCCAGGCATGGTGGCTTCTGCCTGTAATCCCAGCACTTTGGGAGGCTGAGGCAGGCCAATCACCTGAGGTCAGGAGTTCGAGACCAGCCTGACCAATATGGTGAAACCCCATCTCTACTACAACTACAAAAATTAGTGGGGCGTGGTGGCAGTCACCTGTAGTCCCAGCTACTTGGGAGGCTGAGACAGAAGAACTGGTTAAACCCGGGAGGTAGAGGCTGTAGTTAGCTGAGGTCATGCCATTGCATTCCAGCCTGGGTGACAGAGTGAGACTCTGTCTCCATAAAAAAAGGATGAACCCTGGGGTCTGATTGGCTGGATTCAAATCCCAGCTCCACACATAGTAGCTGTGAGATTTTGGGCAAGTTCCTGAGGTCTGTGTACCTCAATTTTCTTATCTATAAAATAGGGATAACTGCCTATCTCATGAAATTGTTATAGGGATTAATGCAATTTAATTGTCTATGTGTTGGCTATCTTTATTAAATAGCTATTACTGTTCTTGTGATTAATGAAATAAAAATTTCTATTGACTACAGTTATGAATATAGAGTAACTTTTTGTTACTGTGAGGGGAGAAGAGTTCAAAGAATTGTAGGGGCTCTTGTACATATTGAATATAGTTTGGGACCGTGGTAATAATGTGCACTAGGTTTTGGTCAGCAGTGTTACTGATTTGCCTATGGAAACAGATTATTTAACAAAACAGAAGTTATATACTGCAGTGGAAAAGGCCACTGACTGGGGGAGTCACGAGACTTGGGTTCTGATCCCAGCACTACCGCAAACTAACCAGCTGTGTTGCTTTGAGCAAATGACTTGTCTTTTCTTGGTGTCAATGTACTCTGATTGGAATGAGGACTAGATAATCTCTGAAGCCTCTTTCAGTCTTACCATTGTCTTTTTCTATGACATAAAGTAGAATACCTGAGTTGGAATGAGACCTTAGGTCTAATCCATTATCCTAAGATAATGTAAGAGAAGCTGTACAAAGACATTGTGGTGAATGGCAGAAATAGTATCTCCTCAAGCAGACTCTTACTCCACATTAAATGGGGAAAGCATTATCCATTGTAGAAATGGCCAACTAACTCATTGCCTTTTATCCTTGTATGATTCTTCAGCGCTTCATGTTGCAATCCTTGAGTGAAGCTGAAGGAGAAAAATGATTGCAAATTGTACTGGTGCTGTAATTAAAAGGGATTTGTCCTTTGCAAAACCTTAAATGATAATACATGAAGGCATTCTAACCAGCCAACATTAAAGAAACCATATTTCTAGCAAAGGTAAAATCTGTTAGTAAGTAGGAATGCGTGAATTCAAACCTTAGCATTTGTGCAGTTTGTGTCTGATGGCAAAGTTAATGCCCTGTTCCAAAGTGATGGATTTTAATCATGAAATCTCTAATAATTCAAATGTTTTAATTACTTTGGTTCTTAAATTGTCCATATATGGTTTAAACCAGAGTTGAACGAACTAGCCCGTGGATCAAATCTGTTTTTGTATGCATGAGAATTGTTTTTATATTTTAAAATGGTTAAGAGGCTGGATGCAGTGGCTCACGCCTGTAATCCCAACACTTTGGGAGGCTGAGGTGGGCTGATCACTTGAGCCCAGGAATTCAAGACCAGCCTGGGCAACATCTTAAAACCTCATCTCTACAGAAGCAAAACAAAACAAAAACCAATGAAAAATTAGTCAGGCATGGTGGCGCATGCCTGCAGTCCCAGCTACCTGGGACACTGAAGCAGGAGGATCATCTGAGCCCAAGGGTTGAGGCTGTGGTGAGATGAGGTTGCACAGCTGCACTCCAGCCCTGGTGACAGAGTAAGACCCTGTCTAAAAAAATTAAAAATAGTGGTTAAGAGAAAAAATGAAAGCAGAAGAATATTTCATTACATGTGAAAAGTACTTAACGAAATTCATATTTTTACATTTATAAAGTTTTCTTGGAACACTACTGTGTTCATGTGTTTTTGGATTGTCTCTGGATTCTTTTGCTTTAAAATGGCAGTTGGGTAACTGGGACAGAGATTGTCCCACAAAACCCAAAATATTTGCCATCTGGCTCTTCATAGAACTTGTTTGTCAACCTCAGGTCTGGAACAGCACTGTCCAGTGTGGCAGCCAGTAGCCAAATGTAGTGATTTAACTTTAACAGTGAAAGGATATAAAGCAAAATCATCAAGAGAAAAGGGAGCATGGAGTGAAGTCCCGAGGAAACCAAGTAACAAGAGTTCTCTCCCAGGGAGAGAATTCCTGGGAAGTGTTGATTTCTCTAACAGCTAGTCCTAACAATGTGTAAAGTTTTATCTACCAGGGAAACTCTTTAGAGACTCAGTGCCCTTGGTTTTTATTGAAGACTAGTCACTTATGTACCCTCTACCTAACAGGTACCAGAATTCCAGACTCCCAGAATGAAAGCAGGTGTTTGGCATGAGTTGTATTTGTACAGTTTGAGCACAGTGAGCTACTTACACATATTCAATGTGGGGAACTGCTTACCAGTCAAGTACCTAGACCAAATTCATCACAGGGTTGGTCACTCAAAAATCAGCTTTCATCATCACAAAAATTCCGTTAGTGCTAATGAAGAAAACAGTGACTGATAGCTGTTTTTAAGTTATAACCCTCTTTGAGATTACAAGAGTTTTGGATTTTTCACTCTCAGTTGTAGGCATATATAGATGTAATATTTTCATATTCTTTAATAAGTTCGTGAGTATAGTACAAAGAACATTAAGGCCGAGGAGGGCGGATCACAAGGTAAGGAGTTTGAGACCAGCCTGGCCAATATGGTGAAACTCCGTCTCTACTAAAAATACAAAAAAATTAGCTGGGCGTGGTAATGCATGCCTGTAATCCCAGCTGGGGAGGCTGAGGCTGGAGAATTGCTTGAACTCAGGAGGCAGAGGTTTCACTGAGCTGAGATAGCGCCACTGCACTCCAGCCTGGGTGACAGCAAGACTCCCGTGTCAAAAACAAAACATTAGTGTTTAAAATAGTGCTTTTTAATTCTTGCCTCAGCCACCATTTGATTATGGTCAAATATATTTTGTATTTTGGTTCACAGGGTGTAATACAGAGCTTAAAAGCTTGAGATCTGATATCAGGCTTTTATTAGAATCTGCAAACCAACCATTCAATTAGTTGTTTGACCTTGAGCAAATTAATTAACATCTCTAAGCTTCAGTTTCCTTATCTTTAAAAGGGTGGTAATAACATAAGCTACCTTATAGAAATATGATAAAAATATGATATGATACCTTATAGAAAAATGATAAAAGTATAATAAATGAGATAATGCACATAAGGTGCTTAGCCTGATGCACAGAATTTAGTCATTACTCAGTAGTGGCTCTTATTTGTAACTTGTTTCTTGCCTCTCCCTCATTAACTTTTCCCCCTTCTCTAACTTCAGAATTAACTTTTAGTCAGTTCTACTGTGTTGTCTTAGTTGATGCTATTAATGAACAGCTGGCTATTTGGAACCTAAGCCTAGATGGTTCATTAATTATATTGTTTAATATTTTGTGATGTTTTCTTAAATTTAAAATGCTCCTTTAATTTTTCCACTATGTATACAATAAAGATCTTAGTTTTGCAGTATACTTCCTAGAAGGTTTTACTGATACTCATTTATTTAATGAACTGAAGACAAAATCTTTTCCTTTCTTTGATGTTGACAAGGTCTTTTTCCTCCTATAGCTGTGCCTTTGGCTGCAACAAGTATGTTGATTACTCAAGGATTAATTAGTAAAGGTAAATATTCAAACTTTGAATTTATTTAGCATTTTGGATACCATGTTTGTTTTGTGATATTTTCTAGATTTTTAGAAGAAGTAAAGATAACAGTGTATTATATTAAACATTATATAAAATTCATTGATGAATTTCTACAGTACATTTTTAAACGTTTTGTCTCTATGGATCCACTGACCCAAATATTATGACTTGAGAATTTCTACTGCACTGATAGCATCATTAACAACCTATGAGAGCAAGAAAGTAACTAAACACCAGCATTAGTGGGATAGATCTGGTCTAGGTGGGCCAGTAGCAACATTATCACCTAGGAGCTTGCTAGAATGCACATTAATGGGGACCTAGAGTCTGTGTTGTTGTTTTTTTGGTTTGTTTTTTGAGATTGAGTCTCACTGTGTAGCCCAGGCTGGAGTGCAGTGGCACAATCTTGGCTCACTGCAACCTCCGACTCCTGTGTGTTATTTAATAATGATTGGAGCTAGGTATGCAGAAGGTTATACAAAGGAAATTTACGAGCTGCTAGTAGGTCATTGCAGGAAACAAATGGATGTGAACATATCTTGAAGCAAATAGAAATTGAATTACATACTTAATCAGCTACTAAATTGCAGAGTAGGGACCCCTAAAAGTTGTAGGTGTTCAAAGAAGAAAAATCTTTGTAGGGCTGCTGTAATCAAGGAACGTTTCTTGAAAGAAGTGGATTTTGAAAGATGGGCAGGATTTAGATTAAAAGAGAAGAAAGAACCTGCCAGGAAGGAGAGACCTGATGATCAAGACAAATAGGCATGACTTTTGGGAGAGGTACACAGGACTGAGCTGAAGAGGCAAAATCATGCAGGGAGGAGTGAAAACTCCGTTAAAGAGCTGAAGTAGAGCCAGGAGAAATTATAATTTGGATTAGGTTATGAAGAGGGGAAAGTGTTTTAAGAGATTATGGATTTAGGTGCAGTTGAAGACTTTGTACTACTGAAGGTAAGGTAGAAGTGGTAAAAATTGGGAGAGACTTTAAGACAAGAATTCAGTATCCACCAAGACATTTTGCATTTAATCGGAATCCCTGACATTTTGTTCATTGGTCCTTTTGTATCTGCGGATTGGTTCCAGGACCCTCCAGAGGATGCGAAAATCCACAAAAGCTTAAGTCTCTGATGTAAAATGGCCTAGTAAAGTATATGTGCCTATCTGCCTGTATACTTTAAATCATCTCTAGATTTCTTATAGTACCTAAGAGTATGTAAACACTACATAAACAGTTGTTATACTGTATTGTTTAGGGAATAATGACAAGATAAAAGTCTGCATATTTAGTATAGATGCAGTTTTTTTCCCTGAATATTTTCTTTTTTTTTTTGAGATGGAGTTTCTCTCTTGTTACCCAGGCTGGAGTGCAATGTTGCGATCTCGGCTCACCACAGCCTCCGCCTCCTGGGTTCAGGCAATTCTCCTGCCTCAGCCTCCTGAGTAGCTGAGATTACAGGCACGTGCCACCGTGCCCAGCTAATTTTTTGTATTTTTAATAGAGACAGGGTTTCACCATGTTGACCAGAATGGTCTCGATCTGTTGACCTTGTGATCCACCCGTCTTGGCCTCCCAAAGTTTTCCTGAATATTTTCTATCTGCAGTTGGTTGTAGAACACACGCCTACAGAGGGCTGCCTGTATCTGCTTTCATCCACAGTGCGTCATACTCCACATGGTCTTAGCTGCTCCCTCTGTTTCTTCCTGATCTGTCAAAACCATTTCTATGTGTTTAGGTCTCCTCTAACTTAAGAACATTCAAAAAAAAAATCTTCCCTCATTTATTTTTCCAGCTACTCCCAACTGCCTCATATTTGAAGCCAGACTTCATGAACACTTCACTCTTCACTTTTTACTTCTTTTAACCCCTTGCAGTCCTTGTGAGACTATCCATATATTCTACCATTTATTGGAACTTTTCAAAAGGTTACCAACACAACCTCTTTGCTGCTTAAATATCATGGATAGTTTTTGTTACTGACCAGCTTTATATAACTTTAACCAGTTTTTCTTGAAATAATTCTATTCTCTTGGCTTTCACGATGTCATATTCCTAAGATTTTTCTCTCACCTCAGGCGATTCCTTTGTTGTTTCATGTTTTTTTGACATGTACTACACATTGTTATATAGCACTGAACAACAAAAAGTCATGACCTCTTGGTGCTTACATTTTTGTATGGGTTTTCTTTGCTTGTTTTGGAAATGTTGGTGTTATTATATTCTGGATATAGTATATAATATGGATGGCTCTTCACTAGGCCCCTCAAACTGAACTCATCATTTTCCCCAAAAACCAATTCCTCTTTTCTTTTCATGACTGAGTGACATTAATACTATCCAGAAAACTGGAACATTTTTCTTCACTTCTATCCCTTATCTCTGCCTTATCCAATTCATGTCTTTTAGCTCTTTTTTTTTTTTTTTTTTTGGAGACGGAGTTTCGCTCTCGTTACCCAGGCTGGAGTGCATTGGCGTGTTCCTCCTGGGTTCAGGCAACTCTCCTGCCTCAGCCTCCCTAGTAGCTGGGATTACAGGCATGCACCACCATGCCCAGCTAATTTTTTGTATTTTTAGTAGAGACGGGGTTTCACCATGTTGACCAGGATGGTCTCAATCTCTTGACCTCGTGATCCACCCACCTCGGCCTCCCAGAGTGCTGGGATTACAGGCGTGAGCCACTGCGCCCAGCCTGTCGTTTAGCTCTTAAATGTCTTTATTAACTATCCACCTCCATCTGTACTGCCACTATAATTAATGCAACCATATGTCACAAAGAGTATTGTAGGAACCTTCAACAAATCTGTTTGCCTGCATTCTTGCTGCTACTTAGGAAAATAAGCTGTTTCTAGTACCTGACAGAGGGCATAGTTAGTGCACATAGTACTCAAATATTGGAGGGGATGAATAGCAACCATCACACTATTCTCTTTGTCTTAACTCTCTCTCTAGACTGTAAATTCCATGAGAGTAAAGAGCGTGTCTTGTTTCCTGTTAATATCCAGCATTTAGCGTCTTTATAAGTAGTCTATAACTAGTTGATGACAGAATGAAGGAACAATTTTATTTATTTTATTTTTCTTTCTTTTTTTTTTTATTCTCCTCAGAAGTGAGACTTTCCAAATATTTTATTTTATTTTTGAGATGGAGTCTTACTCTGTCGCCAGGCTGGAATGCAGTGGTGCAATCTCGGCTCACTGCAATCTCTGCCTCCCAGGTTCACGTGATTTTTCTGCCTCAGCTTGCTGACTAGCAGGGACTATAGGCATGTGTCACCACACCCAGCTAATTTTGTATTTTTAGTAGAAACAGAGTTTCACCATGTTGGCCAGGATGGTCTTGATCTCTTAACCTCGTGATCCTCCTGCCTCAGCCTCCCAAAGTGTTGGGGTTACAGGCATGAGCCACCGTGCCTGGCTGGAACAGCTTTTTAATGTAAAAATAGAGACGTTCTTACCATTTTCCTTTTCTCTTATCATCCCAGTGGTATAAATGAAGGAACTGAGGTTAATGGCACAGATTAGTTGTCTGTTTTTGTACTTTAATTACATGAAATAAAACACTGAGGTATTCTTTTATGTAAATTCTTTCAACATTACGAGATTGATCCAGTAGCATGCTGGAACTGGTTTGTACTGGCTCCTGAGAATTGGTTGTTAAATTTTCAGAAACTTCGGCAAGCTGATTTTTAAAGTGTTGGAGGCTTTACACCATGGAAACTGACAGACCTTAAAATTAGAGCTTATTATAGGGAGTTTACCAGCACATCACTGCATTTATCCACCTTGTTGCCATATAGGTTTCCTCTGTGTAAATACACCAGTTTATCTGTATTAACTGTACATTGATAATTGGTAGTTTTCAGTTTTGACTATTACAATTAGTTCTGCCAAGAATATGGTGCTTTTGATAGACATTTTGCTGGGTCATAGATTTCATATATGTTTATTTAGCTTTAGTCGATATTGCCAAACTATTTAGACCAATTTATACTACTACATTCTCACGAACACTAGCTATTTTTATGTCTTTGATATTTTAGCCATTATGATAAATGAACACTATTATTGATTACATTGTGGTTTGAATTTGTATTTCCCTGTGACTAATGAAGTTGAAGACCTTTTCATTTGCTTATACCTCATTTCAGTACATCATTGTTTGTGAAGTATCTGTCGAAGTCTGTTTACCAGTTTTTTCATTGGATTGTCTTTTTTCTACTGGTTTTATGAGACTTCTCTCTATATTTTGGAAGTAAGTCTTTTGTCAGATATGTATATCGTGGGGTTTTTTTCCTCACTCTGTTTAACTGTAGTTTTCAGTGTTAATAGACTCCAGTTTATCAGGTTTCTTCTTCCTGATGAGTGCATTTTGTTGACTCTTTAAGATCTTTGTCTACTCCAAGGACACAAACATGGTCTCTTATGCTTTCTTCTATATGCTTTTTTTTTTTTCCTGCCTCAGGTTTATTTGTACAAATAATACAGGAGGGCCCCAGCCCTGTGCAGATGGTAGCCTGGGGCAGGGGTCGCACCAGTCCTTCTGTCCTCACATTGGCAGACAGAGACGCCTACTCTGAAGCCTTTGTAGGGATCTAGGCACCTTTGGGAGCCTGAGCTGGAACTGAAACTGGAGCTGCAGCCTGGGCCTTGGTTTGATCCTTGGCCTTAGCCTTTAGCTGGCAGAGCCTGAGCCCCTTGACAATGCAGGCATGAGCTCACTTTCCAATCTTGGGGTGGGCAATGTAGGCAAGTTGATCCAGCTTGCGGCTGATACCCTTTGGGATCTTGGGCTTAACGTTGGGCTTTACAAGGGCCTTGATAGCATTGGCACGTGCACTCATGGCCTTGGAGGTGTTGGCCTGCATCTTCTTTAGGCCCTTCTTGTGCTTCTTGGCAAAGCGCATGTTCCTCAGAAACGTGGGTCCACCCCCTTAAGAGATTTGTGTCTTTGTGATCAGTGTTTCTTGGTACTATTTCTGTACCGTTTTCGGAACTGGTTGTGTGTGGTGTGGCTCTTGGACTTGGCTGTGTCTGCACCTTAAACTGTGGCTCCTGAATTGCCTAGAGGTTTTTTTTTTTTTTTTAATCTTTTATATTTACATTTTTAAGCCATCTAGTTTATTGTTTGATATAGGATCAAGGTACATTTTCCCCTGTTAATGGATATTAATTGAGCCAGCACTATATTTTGAAAAGACTATGCTACAGTTGTCTTTGTCATAAATCAAGTGACTGCAGGTATGGAGCTGTCTCTGGACTCTTAGTTTGGTCATTTTACCTTTCCTTGTACTTAATACCAGATTGTCTTAAGTACTACAGCTTTATCATATAGGTTTTGCTATGTGGTGGTAGTCAGTTCTATAATACCATTCTTCAGTGTTGCCTTGGCCCTTTGTGTGAAAAATTATAAAGCTTTTCAATTTTTGCAAAACTTTTGATTTTAATTGGGATTGCATTGTATTTATAGGTGAAGTTATGGAGAATTGCCATTTTAGAATATTGAGTCAATTCTCAGTAAGTTGTAACTTTGAGTGTAGAGATCTTTTATCTCTTTCATTAGATTTGTTCCTGGGTTTTGAGTGTTTTTTGGGTGCTATAATTAATTCTGTCTTTTAAAAAATGTTTGATTTTTTTTGTTTGTTGTTGGTATAAACAGTTTTTCATATATACATATATGCGTATTTTTGGTCTATAGACCTTGTATCAAGTGATCTTTCTAAATTCACCTTTTCTAATACTTGATAGAGTCTTTGGATTTTTGTCATATTTCTCTCGATATTGAAGTCATTTGATTTTCCCTATTAAAAAGCCTAGGGTTCTCTAGGGCCATGGAAGGAGCTAATGTTGTCAGATTATATTTTAAAATAGTCTTTACTGGTTTTTCTTTAACAATGTTACTCAGAAAGACTTAACTCTTTTCTTTAGGAATACTTTCAAGTCATCCCAAATATGGTTCAATCCCTAAACTTATATGTAAGTATGAACAACATTGTAGTTTTCATAGCTTTTTAAAATTTAAATACAATTATTTTTATCAAATGTTTTATCATATCTTACTCGTATTAGTTATATGGTTACATACTCTGATAAATCAGTTTGTTAAAGCATTTCATTAAGTGGATTACTTGGGTATTTTATTGTTAGCATAAAAAATCCTTAGTTGAAATAGGTATTTTTTGTATCTTTATAATGTAATAGAACTATTAATTTGAAATTATTTTGTAAGGATAAAGTATTTGAAAATAAATTTTTGGTCTGTCTATGGGGAAAGAAAGTTGTGTAGATATTCTGATTAATCAAAATAAAGTATATTTAAAATTAAGCTTAATTTTTAAAAGAAATCTCTAATGTACATTTTAAAATGTAAATAACTGTAACTTATTTACACGTTGCAATATAGTTAATAGAAAAAGAAGCTACATTGCTCTTCAAAAGGAGTACCTGAGGCTCTTCCTGGGTCTTTCAGGTTAGCCTTTCTGTTGTATTAGAAACTCACGTGATGCAGTAATTGCCATTACTTTAAGAGATTTGTTGCACCTAATTTTATTTTAAAAACAATCTTGTGAAAATGGCTATGCAAATGATTTCCTGTTTTATAGAAAGATAATGGCCTAAATCCTTGTGATGAGACCAGAACTAGAAATAAATAAATGTTTTGATATTTTGATTTTTTATCCATTCCTCTTCCCATTATACCTTTACTAAATCTTTCCTGTATATATTATAAAGTAGTATATTATAATTGATTTACTTAAAGCTACTTTATTTTGGCATACTTTGTTTTTTAGGAAACAGAATTATATCCATAGACTCTGTCTGTGAACTCTGATCTGATTTAATTTTGATTCTTCTATCATTATTTCAGGACATCTCAGTCTTTCTAAACCAAAGACATATTTAGAATCACACTTAAAAAATTTTTTTTTAGAAAATACTTTTGTCTGAAAGTCACATTCAGTTACACTTTTTGTTTGATTTTACAAATAAGTTGCTTGTATCATGGGATACTTTGCTGGAAAACTTTCTTATGTGAAAACTTGCCAAGAGAAATTCAGGAATCTTGAAAATTCCCCCCTTGGAGAAGCTTTACGATTGGCACAAGCACGACGACGATCTTCACCACCTGGGTAGGCCAGATTCTGATCTTTACTTAAGATTTTTAATTTGTAAGTAACAACTAGATGTTTCTATAATTCAAGGCTCAAAAACGTTGCCTGAAAGGACCATTGGATATTGTAGGCTAAAAGTAATTTGCTTCAAAAATTGGAGCAAGACTTGCCACCATTTATTTATGAATGAATGAATGAATGATGGGGCTTCCCTCTGTTGCCCAGGCTGGAGTGCAGTGGCATGATCTTAGTGCACTTCAGCCTTGAACTCCTGGGTTCACAGGGCCCTCCTGCCTAGAGCTCCCTGAGTAAATAGGTCTATAGGCGTGAGCCACTGCACCCACCTAATTTTAAAAGAATGTTTTTTAAGAGATGGGGGTCTCATTTTGTTGCCCAGGCTGATCTTGAATTACTGGGCTCAATCGATCCCCCTGCTTCAGCTTCCCAAATGGTTGGGATTACAGGTGTGAGCCACTGTGTCTGGTTCCTCATTTTTGTTTTGTTTTGTTTTGAGACAGAATCTCACTTCGGCTCCCAAGCTGGGAGTACAGTAATGCAATCTCAGCTCATTGCAACCTCTGCCTCCTGGGCTCAAGTGATCCTCCTCCCTCAGCTTCCAGAGTAGCTGAGACCACAGGCGTACACCACCATGCCTAGCTAATTTTTTGTATTTTGTAATAGAGACTAGTTTTACCATGTTGCCCAGTCTGGTCTCAAATCCTGAGCTCAAGCGATCTGCCCCACTTGGCCTTCCAAAGTGCTGGGATTACAGGCGTGAGCCACTGCCGGACTTCATTGTTTTAAATATAGAGTTGTATCCTATTGGGAGTACATGTCCTAGAATAAAGGATTTTATCTTGATTCAATTTTGCAAACACCTTTGGTTACTGTAGTTTGACTTTTCTTTTGAATTCCCAAATGTTATCAATCCCATCTCTTAACAGATTTTAACTTAATTTTAATGCTTCTTAAACAGATAGGCAAGCAATGTAATCCCCATGAGAGAGAATTACTTGTATCTGCTTTAGCAAATTAGTGTTTTTATAGATTCTTAGCTATGACATTACCTTCTCAATTGACATGGGAAATGGACATGGTTATTGAAAATAGACCTGATTTGAAGTGCTTTTTCTTTCCAAGAACTTTCAAACATACTAAAATTATCTTGAAAGGCTAATAGTTAGAAAGTTGGGTATACATTTCCAATTTTTCCGTGTTGACAGTGACCACTTTTAAGATGTATAACTGGGTCAGGACTTCTTAAAAGTGTTTTGTTGGCAGAAAGAAACAGACCTCATTTTACTGCTTATAAATAACTGTGTTAAAAATTATTTTGAGGCCAGATGTGGTGGCTCATGCCAGTAATCCCAGCACTTTGGGAGGCCAAGGCAAAAGGATTGCTTGAGCCCAGGAGTTTGAGACCAGCCAGGGCAATATAGTGAGACCTTATCTCTACAAAAAACCAAGTGGTGGTGCATGCCTGTGGTCCCAGCTACTTGAGAAGCTGAGGTGGATGGATCGCTTGAGCCTAGGAGATGGAGATTGCAGTAAGCCAAGACTATGCCACTGCACCGTAGCCTGGGTGACAGAGTGAGACCCTGTCTCAAAAAAGAAAAACTTATATCTATATATATATAATTTTGGAAATAAGATATATAGAAGAAGTTATTTTAACACTTTAAGATATAGGCAGTGACTCATATTTCTTAACACAATATGGTTTTCATTTACAGGCACTATTATCAAAAGTCAAAATATGACTCAAATGTGAGTGGTCAATCATCTTTTGGGACATCCCCAGCAGCAGACAACATAGAAATGCTTCCTCATTATGAGCCAATTCCATTCAGTTCTTCTGTGAATGAATCTGCTCCCACTGGTATTACTGATCATATTGTCCAAGGTAGAAACTTCTCTTGAAATGAATTTCAGCATTTTATGGTCCAACGTATGTATAAACTTTATTTGATGACTTTCTGCTGGATATCACCTGTGTACCATGAATCATCAACCTAAACACAGCATGTTTGTTTTTGTTCATTTGTTTCTTCATTCATTCAACTTTTCTTGAGAATCAGTAGGTGTCAGGTACTCTGCTAGATGTGGAAGAAGATGAATAACACTTGGTTCTTGTCCCTGAAAAAGTCTCAGTCTGTTAGAAGATGTAGAAATACAAGGATAAATTACTAGTATGTCCCAGTAATTGAAAATACTAGGGCAAACTTAGTGGAATAGTGAAGAAATAAGTTGTGTTTCAGGGAATAGAGGCTCCAGGAAAGCTTTGTAAAGGTTACATTTGATAGGCTGGGTTTTAAAGGCTTTCAACTTCCTTGTCTGTAATATAAGAAAGAACTGTTGTCAAGTGAGAAAATCCATGTGAAAATGCTTTGTGAAGTTTGTAAATACTAGCTTTGAGGATCACACATATAAATGCAACAACATCAATTTGGATTAAGGCTTGGATTTGAATCATGATTGACATTTGTGAGCTATGTGACCTAGTAATACTGCTACTACACAATGTAGTGGGATTATTATAACTACTTTATAATCCTTTCAGTTTCTTGATCAGTTGAATGGAATTGCAGTGGTTCATGCCTGTAATCCCAGCACTTTGGGAGGCTAAGGTGGGTGTATCACGAGGTCAGGAGTTCAAGACCAGCCTGGTCAAGATGGTGAAAATGTGTCTTTACTAAAAAATACAGAAATTAGCTGGGCATGGGTGCCAGTAATCCCAGATACTCGGGAGGCAGAGGCAGAGCATTGCTTGAACCCAGGAGGTGGAGGTTGCAGTGAGCCAAGATCACACCACTCCATTCCAGCCTGGGTGACAGAGAGGGACTCCATCTCAAAAAGAAAAACAAAACAAAACAAAACCTAACCTCTCTTAATGAACTGTTGGAATTAGATGAAATAATCAGGGACAATGCCTGGCAAATAATAGACTCTCAAAAAAACATTAGTTTCTTTCCTTCAGTCTAGTTTGCAGTGAAAGATGAGGAATCAGAAATAGAAAATACAGGTCTACAATTATTTAAAATCCTGAAATTCAAAAAACTTTGAAAACCAAGTTTTTTGTTTTTGTGTTTTTTTAGTAATTAAACTGGTATTAAAATCTTGCCTGAATTCATTTAGCAGCATACCCTAACCTAAATTCAAATGAGTTATATAACATAGACTTTATTTACTTTGCCAGATAAGATTTTTTCCTTTATTTCATTGTAGAAATATTAATATGTTTGCTTATTCATTGCGGTCTCAAACCTCTGAATGGATGGGTATTAAGTAAAATAAGGGGTATATACTATAGTATTTTTCTGAAATCTAAGAAACTGAATTGTGGAACATATCTGACCCCAAGGGTTTGAATAAGGGATTATGGACCCTCGTAGAGTATATTCTTTAAATTTTAAAAGATGAGAGGGAAAGAAATTAAGGGGAGGGGTAGGGGATACAGTGGAAAGGGAGAAGTTTATTATAGGTCAGAGAAGGTTCTAGAGAATGCAGAAGGCGGTTCTAGGTAAATCAGAATATAAAGTAGCCGCTAGTCATATGTGGCTATTTAAATTAGTTGACATGAAATAAAATTTAAAATTTGATTTCTCAATTTCTTTGGTAGCAGCTGTTCAGTTGCTCAACAGTCATATGTGCTAGTGGCTACCATGTTAGCACCAATACAGAACATTTTCTTCATTGCAGAAAGTTATGTTGGACAGCACTACTTCAAAGCAAAAGTTGGGGCAAAGGGGTGAGTATTAGTCTTGTATAAAGGAAGAGACAGGAAAGAATGGAAGTTCAGATGATTAGAGAGTTTGGATGAAAGTTGTTGAGAGCCTCTTAATCCTCAACTCCAATTCTTTATTTTTTTCATTAGTGGTTGGAAGCAAAGGCACCAAATAAGTCAAAAAAGGAAGGAAGGGAGTGGGCAGATTAGGAGAGAATGGCTGAAGTCACTATCTTATCTCCAAAGGCAGCTGTCCTTGTTCCTCACTATGTCTCATTTAACCAGTCTAAAGTTCAAATCCATTTTTCTTGTGCAGTAGTCCCCCCTTATCCATGGGGGATAAGTTCAAAGATGCCTCTGGATGCCTGAAACCTCAGATATTACCAAATCCTTTATACTCTATGTTTTTTCGATCTAGATGGCTACTAAGTTACTAACAGGCAGTTAGTGTAGACAGCTGGATATGCTGGACAGAGGGATGATTGAAGCCCTAGATGGACCAGAGTGGAACCCCACAAGATTTTATCACACTACTCAGGACAGGGTGTAATTTAAGACTTATGAATTGTTTATTTCTGGAATATTCCATTTAATATTTTCAGACCATGGTCGACTGTGGGTAACTGAAACCCTGGAAAGCGAAACCACAGATAAGGGGGCACTACTGTATTCTAGACATGCACTAACTCTTTCCTTGTAATGACTTGCATCCTTCCCACCATTTGCATTAGGAAATTCTGTTACATTGTTTCTTTTCCATACAAAAGCCAACAAACAAAAAGCCCTTTGGTATCTACCCAAAGACTACAGCAAGGCCATGTCTTAATATTATTTTGTGCCATCCATCCATCCACTGCTCTGCTTTCTGACCCCCTTCTCTAAATCAAAGTGGCCACTTTTCTACTGCTCTCCACGTGGGCCAGCAGTGGCCTGCTTTTGCTTTGCCCCAAATGCTGTCCTCCCCTACCTGGGCATCTTCTTTGGTTTAAGTCCTATTTTAGTTGTGCTTTCTTTTACCAGGAATTCAGAGAGTTATTAATCTTTTAAAATAGCAAGTACCCTTCATAGCTATTAGGAGACTTAGAGTTTATTACAGTCAGATTTAAGTGCCGCTTTACATTTTCCTATTCCTTCCAGTTCTTTATAACCTTCCCAAAATAGTAAATCATGTTCTCTCCCCAATGCAGGACATTCTCCCCAGTCTTCTTCTGTCTGATTTATATATTCATTATTTGTTCCAGAATTTTATAACAGTAAAATACTTTTTATAAGAAAAAGCATTAGACCTGAAAGGAACTTCGGAGATCATCTAGTCAAACTGCCATATTTCACAATTGAGAAAACCAAGATTCGAAGAAGCTTAGTGATTTGCCCAAGGACATTCCCTAATTGTCAGCAGGGTGGGGTTAAGAACCCAACTCTGAAGTTGGGTTCCTGAAGTATACACGATTTCCATCAGAATTTCTAATATATGGTGAAGGGAAATCAGTAATTACTTATCACTAATGAAATACAAAGTGTTTTAAACCCAATATAAGATTATAATATTTTTCTTTACATTCTTTTTTTGTAAGAAAATTTAGTTTTCAACCCATCATATAATACTAGAACTAATTAGAAATTTAAATCTTCTTTGGCTTTCATCAGTACAGTATATATTCATTTGGCAAAATTAAAATTTATGGTTGAAAACAGCCTGGTGCAGTGGCTCATGCCTGTAATCCCAGCACTTTGGGAGGCCGAGGTGGATGGATCACTTGAGGTCAGAGTTCAAGACATCCTGACCATCATGACGAAACCCTCTCTCTACTGAGAATACAAAATTAGCCAAGCATAGTGGCACATTCTGTAATCTCAGCTCCTTGGGAGGCTGAGGCAGGAGAATCACTGGAATCCAGCAGGCTGAGGTTGTAGTGAGCTAAGATCGCGCCACTGCACTCCAGCCTGGGTGACAGAATGAGACTGTCTCAAAAAAAAAAAAGAAGAAAAAATTATGATTGAAAACATTATTTAATGTATAGTTGTGTTGCTTGAAAAATTCTAATTATTCACTGGGATCTTACCTTTGAGTTCTGAATAAGTATCACAAAAGTTATGTTTTAGAAAATTATATTAACATTATATTAAAATTATATGCCCAATTTGTATATCTCCTTGAAAACATCTTTGAAAAAAAGAACTTTTGGTGTGATATGTAAGATTTGTAAGCATCGTTTTTTCTTTTGGATGTTCATATGGCCGTTTTTGCTGTTTATAAATTTTGTGTAAATTGTGTTCACTATTTGATCCTGTCAACCAATGTTAGAAGTAAACCGCTACATTATATTTACATTTGACTCTATGATAATATGTAATATTCACACTTTGACTCTCTTTTGGAGAAATAAAGAATAAATGTTAATTCCCAGGCTGAAATAATAGTTGATACTTTCTTCTGCATCATCATTGCATCTGTTAGACCAGAATGAAAACAATACATATTCTGATTAAAGGCTATGTTTTATACTTTTCAGTATTATTTTCACTTTGTTTTGTTTTGTTTTTGAGACAGAGTTTTGCTTTTGTTGCCCAGGCTGGAATGCAATGGCGTGATCTTGGCTCACTGCAACTTCTGCCTCCTGGGTTCAAGCAATTCTCCTGCCTTAGCCTACTGAGTAGCTAGGATTACAGGCATGTGCCACCATGCCCAGCTAATTTTGTGTTTTTAGTAGAGATGGGGTTTCATGGTGGCCAGGCTGGGATTACAGGTGTGAGCTACCACCCCTGGCCTATTTTCAGGTATTTTTGTTTAAATTTCATAATGGTAAAATAAATGATTTTTGAAATAGCTGAAGTTGTTTTCATAGAGTATTTGGTTATGGGAATATTTAACTATAAAAATATATTAAGTAAAATCTAGACGCTGTCAAGTTTTATTCAGTTGTCACTAGTAGAATATATTTCTCTTAATTCTATATACAGTATTAATAACTCCAGTTTAAAACACTGGTATTTTAATGAGTTTAATTTGTACTGTTCTATATTATGATATCTATTTTTCTTCTGACTGTGGTTTAGTTTTAAAATTTTTTGATGTCCATTTTAATTTTTAGAAATAAAAGCTTAAAAGTATAAGAGGAAATAAATTTTAGTTTGCTAATTATCTTGGTGAAATTATAGTACCTGTGAAATGGTGATAATAATCTGATTCTTTATTTTACTTTATTTTGATTGTAGGTAAGGAGCATTTATAAAATTTAGTTGTTTAGATTTATACAAATCCTTTTGTTACCATTTATTAACTGTTTGTTGTTTTAGGACCAGATCCCAACCTTGAAGAAAGTCCTAAAAGAAAAAAATTTACATATGAGGAATTAAGGAATAAGAACAGAGAGTCATATGAAGTATCTTTAACACAAAAGACTGACCCCTCAGTCAGGCCTATGCATGAAAGAGTGCCAAAAAAAGAAGGTATGATAGTTTAGTCTGAATCACTTTATTGTTTAGGATTGGAAACTAAAGCATTACTTTAAAACAGTACTATAAAAAATTAATTATATGTGATTTAACTCTTTAAGCAATTAACCAAAGTAAAATTTTTTTTAAAAGAGCAGTTACTTTACAGTTATCTGTTCTTCCATTTTTAAGGTATTCCAAAGGCTATTTTGTGTTAGAAAATAATGAAGTCCAGGCCAGGGATGCTGTCTCATGCCTGAAATCCCAGCACTTTGGGAGGCCGAGATGGTTGGATCACTTGAGGCCAGGAATTGGAAACCATCCTGGCCAACATGGTGAAACCCCGTCTCTACTGAAAATACAAAAATTAGCTGGGCATGGTGGTACCCATCTATAATCCTAGCTACTCAGGAGGCTGAGACAGGAGAATTCCTTGAACCCAGGAGGCGGAAGTTGCAGTGAACCGACATCATGCCACTGTACTACAGCCTGGATGACAGAACGAGACTCTGTCTCAAAAGAATAAAGAAAATAATGAAGTCCAAATAGTAAGACTTAAGGCAGCAAGATTAATTTTGTAACACAGGGTAGAGATTATATACTCATTTGACTGTTTTCCCCTTGTAACAAGTCTCCTTGGAGATCTGATATTCTTATTTTCCTAATGGTATTCCTATCACACAATTCACTGTGGTGACCTGAGGTTGGCATTGCTCTGTAAATTAAGTACCAGTTGTGGCCTAAGCACAGAATAATTAAGTAATGAGATTGATTTTCTTGTACATTTGGGTTTTTTTCGTTCTGGTTTTTTGTTTTCTTTTTTTGAGATGGTTTCACTCTGTCACCCAAGCTGGAATGCAGTGATGTAATCATGGCTTACTACAAGCTTGACCTCCCAGGTTCAAGCAATCCTACCTCAGCCTCCCGAGTTGCTGGGATCACAGGTGTATGCTACCATGCCTGGCTAATCTAAAAAAATGTTTTGGTACAGTGGGTGTCTCCCTACGTTGCCCAGGCTAGTCTCAAATTCCTGGGCTCAAGCAATCCTTTCACCTTAGCCACTGGAATTATAGGTGGGAGCCACTGTGCCTGACCTTTCTTGACCATTTATGACATTGAAAAAGCAGCTTCTAAGGCATTTCCAAAAGATGAATTTAATCTTTTTAAAAAACAAACAAAAACCGTACTTTAAAAAATGTGAATTTTAAAATCCTGATTTCTTTTAAGTCTTTTTGGAATAGCTGTACATTAGCCAAAGTAAATTTTTTGATACATGTTTACCTCTAAAGGAAGAGGGTATTTGATAGGATTTTATAGCTATTTCAGTATAAGATTTTATGATTTTTCTCTTAAGGAATTTCAGAGTATGTGTCATTGTTTCAAGGTTTTCTATTTACTTTAAAAATAGAAGGAAATAATAGGTCTTTGGTACCATCTAGAAGGTCATATGACACAAAGAATGCAAAAATATATAAAAGTCCTTAGTATGGCCCGGTGCAATGGCTCACTTGTGTAATCCCAGCACTTTGAGAGGCCGAGGTGAATGGATCATGAGGTCAGGAGTTCAGGACCAGCCTGGCCAAGATGGGGAAACCCCATCTCTTCTAAAAATATAAAAATGAGCTGGGCGTGGTGGTGGGTGCATGTAATCCCAGCTACTCAGGAGGCTGAGGCAGGGAATTGCTTGAACCCAGGAGGTGGAGATTGCAGTGAGCCAAAATCAAGTCGCTGTGTGACAGAGTGAGACTTTGTCTCCAAAAAAAAAAAAGTCCTTAGTATTTGTTGTTTTGGTCATTTTTTAGAGCTAATTTTATTTTTAATTATTCGCGGTTGCTTCAAATTTGGAGTTCTGTTTTTATAACAATGATAGATAATATCTGTGTCATATTACTGATGTAAAAAAAGATCTACCTTTGAAATAAATTAGTAATCTACCATACTTTTGAATGTTTGTCATCAAACAATGTTTAGTGTAAACTATGCATCTAGTGGCTGTTCCTCTATAATACATAAAGATTTTGGTACTTCGTTCTGCTTATTAATTTGAGGATTTAGATTGTAAGCTCTGTGAGGACAGAGAGTTATATTTTTCTCATTTTTGTAATTTTTTCTATTATTGTTCAAATAGCATAGTACCTTACACTGTATCAGAAATTGAGTATTTTGGTTTAGGCTTCTGTAGTAATAAAGGTTAAGAAAAGGAAATTTGGTAGACCTTTAGCATTTGCTGGTTTTTGACATTTGTGAATTTTGACTGTGAAGTCTTTAAGTTGTATTACATGACAAAATAATGTGAAATGATACTTTTTTGGTAAAAGCTGTTTTATATAGTGTGCTTTATATAATATATAATTGTGCTTTATATAATTTAAAGACTTATTTTGAAATAGTTTCAGTGATTTTCTAAAATATCATTGGAATTAGTACAGGGTAGATTCACAGGGTCAGAAACTGTCACTTAAAGTTTCATCTTTAGCTTTTGTGGTTGATACTTACCTAATTAGAAATTAAGATTCAGAAATTAAAAAATTTCAAGCACATATTCCATTAGCTACCAGAGCAGTGTCACCACACATTCTTTACCTTCTAGAAAACCATATACCATATACTTAGGAGGGAATGAGGAGCAAGGGGAAAAGGCAAAATGTGAAGGTTAAGGATATGTAATGTCTTAGTAGAATAATGAAATAATTTTCACTTCATGTATTCCCTGAAAAGGGTCCACACTGTGATAACTGCTGCTTTATATGATTATGATTACTCACAGACAGGCTATGTGGAGGAAGAGCCAAAAAGTAAAAGAAAAGACAGTGGACATGTTTCAAAATGTAGAATGTAGAGTACCAGTGAAATGTAGTAGTATTTTCTTCTCATAATAGTGTTTACAGCCCTGAGAGAGATCGAATTAATCACAACTTGAAGACTTGACCATTTCTACTGCTGTATTTTTTGTGAAAAAAATATAAATGTTTGTTTTATTATTGTTTCTCACTAATTTTTTTTGTTTTTTTGCATATGGCTTAATATGTGCCACACTTACTTAGGTAGTATGGTAAAGATGTAAAGGTACCCAGGCTTTGGATCTAAGCAGACCTGTACTCAAATCTCAGTTCTTATCATTAGGGCTTGTACCTTGGGCAAGTTACTAATCTGTTTTCCCACCATTAAAATGAGGATTGTGTTTAGAATTTTGTTATGAGGATCAACTATTTATGTAAAATTCTAGTTACAATGCATTTGTCCAACCCCAGGTTCACAAAAGTCTGGCCATCCCCTTTTTGTAATTATAATTTGACTCTCATCTGCTTTTATTCAAATGACAGAGAAACATAACTTTTCATCATAGCAACAAACCTAATGTTTTTTACTTATTATTGTTTGGAATCATCAATTATTTGTGCTTTTTTCCTAGTCAAAGTAAACAAATATGGAGATACTTGGGATGAGTGAAAAATTACATCATTGGATCTACTGAAGAAGTTTCAATATCCAGCTTCATCTAGGTGGTCATGAATACCTGCATGCTTTGAGCTCAGCAGCAGTCTTCATAAACACATTTAAAACAAAATCCTGGGTGTTTTTTTGTGGTTTGACTTCTCTGGTGTTTTTAAAAAACACAGATTTTTAGTGTTAATGTTGTATGAAATGTTCTCACCTTGGGGATTCATTTGAATGATGGTATCATGCCATGATTGTATACAGTTTGTGAAATTGTTGCAAGGGCAAAGATACTTTATAAAACCATCAAGAGATTATAGTGCTCTAGAATCAACATATATGAATATAAATGATAGCTGCATGTTGAGTTGGGGTGGGGGGAAGCAAGCATAATTTTTAAGTGTGAAGCTTTACATCAAGAAATTATTAAAAAGCTTTATTTCTCCAGTATTTGCTGTATTATCTTAATGTTTATGACAAATAAAATGTAAAGGAACATGCAACAGCCCTCATCTTCCTTGGTTTTAATGGTTTTATTGTTTGCAATTATTGATGTAGTTTTTAAGTTAGTTAAAATCATGTAGGTATAGGAAATAAAGTCACCTATAATATTTAACAATATATGCCTGTAATCCCAGCACTTTGGGAGGCTGAAGTGGGAGAATTGCTTGAGTCCAAGAGTTCGAGACCAGCCTGGGCAACAAAGTGAGACCCTGTGTTTACAAAGATAAAAATTAGCTGGCAATGGTGTCATGTGCCTGTAGTCCTATTACTTAGGAGGCCGAGTTGGGAGGGTCACTTGAGCCCATCGGTTCTACGTTTCAGTGAGCTATGATCACACAACTCTACTCTAGCCTATGTGACAGAGTGAGACCCTGTGTCTAAAAAACATAGTGTGATTTATGTAGATAAATTGATACATAGTAAATACACCTATTTACTTGCCAAATGGCACCAGACTCAGTATTGCTGGGAAATCTTAGCTGGATCATTAGGCACATTTTCTATTTTTGGTCACCACAGGTAACAGTTTTGCTAAACTTTAGTGCTTATAAAGGGTCTCTTCCAGCTTCCAGTAACATTTTCCTCCCTCTGACATCTTACTTGGAAGCCCTTTGGGCTTCTGCTACCGTTGCCCTCGAGGCCCTTTATAATTTTACTAGCAATCTCAAAATCCTGGCAACTTCCATCTGCTACTTGGTCCCAACGTTAATGCCATATGTTTTAGCTTCTTGTTATGGGAGGACCTCACTTTCAGCTATGAAATTTCTTTTTAAAACTTTATTTTTGGGGGTACACAGGAATATATATGGGTTACATGAAATTTTTGATAGAGGCATGCAATGCGTAATCACATCAGGATAAATGGGATATCCATGTGTTACAAACAATCCAATTACACTCTTAGTTGCTTTAAAATGTATGTAGATATCTTTTTACTTATAGTCACCCTGTTGTGCTAGCAAATACTAGATCTTACTCTATTTTTTTGTACCAATTAACCATACCCACTGCACCCATTTGTCTCACTCCCCACCCACTACCCTTCTAAGACTCGTAACCATCCTACTGTCTGTTGCCATGACTTCAGTTATTTTAATTTTTAGCCCCCATAAATAAGTGAGAACATGTAAAGTTTGTCTTTCTGTGCCTGGCTTATTTCATTTAACATAATGACCTCGAGTTTCACCACGTTGTTGTAAGTGACAAGATATTATCCTTTTTTATGGCTGAATAGTACTCCATTGAGTACATGTACCACATTTTCTTTATCCATTCATCTGTTGTGGGATACTTACGTTGTTTCCAAATCTTGGCTATTGTGAATAGTGTTGCAGTAAACATGGGAGTGCAGATAACTCTGACATACTGATTTCCTTTCTTTTGGGTATATACCTAGCAGTGGGATTGCTGGATTATATGGTAGCTCTCTCTTTTGTTTTTTTTTAGTTTTTCAAGGACCTCCAAACTGCTCTCCATCATAGTTGTAATAATTTGCATTCCCACCAACAGTATATGAAGGTTCCCTTTTCTCCACATCCTCACCAACATTTGTTATTGTCTGTCTTTTGGATAAAAGCCATTTTAACTGACAGGAGAGGATATGTCATTATAGTTCTGATTTGCATTTCACTAATAATAATGTTGAGCACTTTTTCATATACCTATTTGCGATTTGTATGTCTTCTTTTGAGAAATGTCTATTCAGAGCTTTTGCCCATTCTAATATTATTACTCTATTCTTTTTTTTTTTCTTCTTCTTTTTAATTGAAACAGGGTCTCATTATGCTGCCCAGGCTGGTGTCAAACTCTTGAACTCAAGTGATCTGCCCACTTCGGCCTCCTAAAGTTCTGGGGTTACAGATGTGAGCCACTGCACCTGGCCTATTATTTCAAACCTCAGCGTCCACGAGAGGATGCCCATTTTTTAATTGGATTATTAGATTTTTTCCTATTGAGTTGTTTGTGTTCCTTTTATGTTCTGGTTATTAATCCTTTGGATAGTTTGCAAATATTTTCTTCCATTCTATGGGTTGTCTTTTTACTTTGTTGATTATTTCCTTGCTATGGAGAAGCTTATTAACTTAATGTGATACCATTTTTTCATTTCACCTTGGTTGCCTGTACCTGTAGGATGTTACTGAAGAAATCTTTACTCAGTCCAATGTCCTAGAGTGTTTCTTCAATGTTTTAATAGTTTCATAGGCTGAGGCCTTAGATTTAACTCTTTGGTTCATATTGATCTGATTTCTGTATATGGTGAGAGATGGGTCTAGTGTCACTCTTCTGCATATGGATATCCAGTTTTCCCAGCACCATTTGTTGAAGAGACTGTCCTTTCCCCATGATATGTCCTTGGCACCTTTGTTGAAAACTCAGTGGACTGTAGATGTATGCATTTGTTTTTGGGTTATCTGTTATGTTCTACTGGTGTATATGTCTGTTTTTATGACAGTACTGTGCTGTTTTGGTTACTATAACTCTGTAGTATAACTTGAAGTCAGGCAATGTGATTCCTCCAGTATTGTGGTTTTTTTGTTTTGTTTTGTTTGTTTTTAGGATAGCTTTGGCTATTCTGGGTCTTTTGTAGTTCTATATACACTTTAGGATTTTTTTTTTTTCTTTTCTGTGAAGAATGTCACTGGTATTTTGATAGAGATTGCATTGAATCTGTAGATTGCTTTGGAAACTATGGACATTTTAACAATGTTGATTGTCTAATCCATGAACATTGGAATATTTTTCCATATTTTTATATCCTCTTCAATTTCTTTTTCCTTTTTTTATTTTTTATTAATTTATTTTTTTTGAGATAGAGTCTTGCTCTGTTTCTCAGGCTGGAGTGCAGTGGCATGGTCTTGGCTCATTATGACTTCCACCTCCCAAGTTTAAGCAATTCTCATGCCTCAACCACTAGAGTAGCTGGGATTACAGGCATGTGCCACCAAGCCTAATTTTTGTGTTTTTAGTAGAGACAGGGTTTCACCACGTTGGCCAGGCTTGTCTTAGAGTCCTGCTTAAGTGATCTGTCCACCTCGACCTCCCAAAGTGCTGGGATTACAGGTGTGAGCCACCACACCGAGCCCTGTTCAGTTACTTGCATTAATGTTTTCATTGTAGAGATCTGTCGCTGTTTGTTTTCTTCTTTTGAGACAGCATCTCACTGTCATCCAGGCTGGAGTGCAGTGAAACAGTCATAGTGTACTGCAGCCTCAAACTCCAAGGCTCAAGTGATCCTCTCACCTCCAGCCTCCCAAATAGCTAGAACTACAGGTATACACCACCATGCCCAGCTAACTTTTAAATTTTTTGCAGGGATAGGTTCTCACCACATTGTCCAGGCTGGTCTCAAACTCCTGGCCTCAAGCAATCCTCCTGCCTCCATCTCCCAAAATGCTGGGATTATAGATGTGAGCCACCATGCCTGACCCTCTTTCACTTCTTTGGTTAATTCGCAGGTATTTTGTTTTCTTTGTAGTTATCATAAGTGGGATTACTTTTTTTTTTTCAGATTATTCTCTGTCAGAATGTAAAAATGCTACTGATTTTTGTATGTTGATTTCATATCCTGTAACTTTACTGAATTCATTTATCAGTTCTAATAGTGTTTTGGTTGAGTCTTGCAGTTTTTCCAACTATAAGATCATATTATCTACAAACAAGGATAATTTGACTTCTTCCTTTCCAATTTGGATACTCTATTTCTTTCTCCTGTCCAGTTGCTCTAGTGAGGACTTCCAGTACTACACTGAATAACGTGATGAAAGTGAACATCCTTGTCATGTTCCAGATTTTAGAGGAAAGGCTTTCAGCTTTTTCCGTTCTATATGATACTAACTATATGTCTGTGTATATGGCTTTTAATGTGTGGAGATACATTCCTTCTATACCCAGTTTTTTGGGGTCTTTGTCACGAAGGGATGTTGAATTTTTACCAACGCTTTTTCAGCATCAGTTGAAGTGATCATATGGTTTTTGTCCTTCATTTTATTGATATATGATGTATTACATTGATCTGTTGAACTATCCTTGCATCCCTGGGATAAATCCCATTTGGTCATAATAATCATTTTAATGTGTTGTTAAATTTGGTTTGCTAGTATTTTTTCATTAATATTTATCAGCAATACTTTCATGTAGGTTTTTTTAATGTGTCTTTGTCTGGTTTTGGTATCATGGCAATACTGGCTTCATAGAATGAGTTTGGAAGTATTTCTTTCTCTATTTTTTGGAGTATTTTGAGTAAGATGGGTATTAGTTCTTCTTTAGTTGTTTGGCAGAATCCCCCAGATGTTTTCTTGTTCTGCATGACCTGCTGTTTGAGGCTGAAGGGGGAAGCCAGTGGAATATATTTTTATCTGGGGAAAAAAAAAAGGTTTGGCAGGATTCAGCAGTGAAGCCCTTGGGTCTCGGGCTTTTCTTTGCTGGGAGGTTTTTATTCCAGCTTCAGTCTCATTGCTTGTTATCCCTGTGTTCAGTCTTGGATTTCTTCATGGTTCAATCTTGGTAGTTGTGTATGTGTCTAGAAATTTATCCATATCCTCTAGATTTTCTGTGTATTGACATACAGTTGCTCATAGTAGCCACTAATTATCCTATGAGTTTCTACAGTGTCAGTTGTAATGTCTCCTTTTTCATATCTGATTTTATTTGAGCCTTCTCTTTTTTTTTTTAGTCTGGCTAAAGGTATGTCAATTTTGTTTTTCACCAAAATATTTTTGTTTCATTGATCTTTGTATTGTTTTCTTTGTTTCAGTTTCATTTATCTCTGTTTCTGCTGTGATCCTATTATTTCTTCTACTAATTTTGGATATATAAGTGTAGTTTACACATCACAGCTCCAGTATTGGGTGCATATATAATATATACATATGTTTTGTTTGTTTGTTTGTTTTTGAGGTAGCCACTTAATAGCTATAAACTTCCCTCTTAGTGCTGCTTTTGCTGTGTTTCATAGGTTTTGGTGTGTTGTGTTTCCATTATCATTTGTTTCAAGAAATTTTTCAATTTCCTTCTTGATTTCTTAATTGATCAACTGGTCATTCAGGAGCATATAGTTTAATTTCCATGTGTTTATATAGTCTGCAAAATTCCTCATTATTGATTTCTAGTTTTATTCCATTGTGGTCAGAGCAGATGCTCGATATTATTTATTTTTAAAAAATGCTTTATGACTTGCTTTGTGACCTAACACATGGTTTATACTTGAGAATGATCCATGTGCTGAGAAAAAGAATGTGTATTTTTCAGCCATTGGATGAAACAGCCTGTAAATATCTATTTGGTTCTTTGTTCTCTAGTGCAGATTAAGTCTGATGTTTCTTTGTTTATTTTCTGTTTGGAAGATCTGTCCAATGCTGAAAGTAGGGTATTGAAGTCTCCAGCTTTTATGGTATTATAGTTTATCTCTCTAGTTCTAATAATATGTGTTTTATATATCTGGGTGCTCCAGCATTGGGTGCATATATATTTATAATTGTTACATCCTCTTGCTGAATTGACCTATTTATCATTATATAATGATCCTCTCTGTTTCTTCTTATAGTTTTTGTCTTGAAATCTATTTTGTCTGATATGAGTATATATAGCTACTCCTGCTTTTTCTGGTTTCCATTGGCATGGAATATCTTTTTCCATCCCTTTAAGTCTACATGTGTCTTTATATGAAGTGTGTTTCTTATAGGCAACAGATCATTGGATTTTTTAAAAAAAAATCCATTTAGCTACTCTGTGTCTTTTGGCTGGAATGTTTATTCCACTTATATTCAGTGTTATTACTGGTAAATAGGGACTCACTCCTGCCATTTTGTAATTTGTTTTATGGTTGTTTGTGGCCTTTTCTTCCTTCTTTCCTTCCTGTCGGCCTGTTAGCGAAGGTGGTTTTCTCTGGTGGCATGATTTAATTTCTTGCTTTTTATTTTTTGTGTAATCGTTGTATGTTTTTTTAAATTAATCCAGATCTTAGCAGCTTAACATGTTTTTTGACTTACAGTTACCATGAAGTTTGCAAATACTATCTTATAGCCCATTATTTTGAGTGAATAACAACACTCATTGCATAAACTAAAAATGAAAAAGAAAACTAATAAAAACTCTATACTTTAATTTTGTCCCCCTGCTTTTTAAATTTTTATTGTTTTGCTGGGTGTGGTGGCTTATGCTTGTAATCCTATCACTTTGGGAGGCAAAGGTGGAAGGACTGCTTGAGCCCAGGAGTTTGAGACCAGCCTGGGAAACACAGTGAGACTCCAGCCCTACAAAAGAAAAAGAAAAAATTAGCTGAGCATAGTGGTGTGTGCCTGTACTCCCAGTTACTTGGGGGTGCTGACGGAGGAAGATCACTTGAGCCTGAAAGGTTGAGTCTGCAGCGAGCCATTGATCACACCACTGCCCTTTAGCCTGGGCAACAAAGTGAGACTGTCTCAAAAAATGAACAGATGTATATATAAAAAATAAGTTTTTGTTGTTTCTATTTATATTTTCTGTACTATGTCTTGAAAAGTTATTTTTGATTGATTCATCTTTTAGTCTATCTACAAAAGTGTAGTTTACACATCACAATTACAGTGTTATAAAATTTTGTGTTTTTCTGTGTCCTTACTATTACCAGGGAGTTTTGTACCTTCAGATGATTTCTTATTGCTCATTAACATCCTTTTCTTTCTGATTGAAGTACTCCCTCTTATATTTCTTGTAGGGCAGGTCTGCTGTTGATGAAATCCCTCAGCTTTTGTTTGTCAGGAAAAGTCTTTATTTATTTCTTTTTCATGTTTGAAGGTTATTTTCACCAGACATACTAATCTAGGCTAAAATATTTTTCTTTTTTTTTTTCCGAGATGGAGTCTTGCTCTGTCACCCAGGCTGGAGGGCAGTGGTGTGATCTTGGCTCACTGCTACCTCTACCTCCCAGATTCAAGGAATTCTCCTGCCTCAGCCTCCCGAGTAGCTGGGATTACAGGCATCTGCCACCACACCCGGCTAATTTTTGTATTTTTAGTAAAAATGGAGTTTTCTTCAGTGTTGGCCAGGCTGGTCTCAAACTTCTGACCTCAGGTGATCCACCCGCCTTAGCCTCCCAAAGTGCTGGTATTACAGGCATGAGCCACCACTGTCGGCCCCAAATATTTTTCCTTCAGCACTTTAAATATGTCATGCCACTGTCTCCTGGCCTGTATGTTTTACACTGAAAAGTCTGCTTCTAGATGTATTGGAGCTTCATTGTATGTTGTTTCTTTTCTCTTGCTGCTTTTAGGATCCTTTCTTTCTCCTTGACCTTTGAAAGTTTGATTATTAAATGCCTTGAGATAGTCTTCTTTGGATTAAATCTGCTTGGTATAAATATATAAAACAATTTTTTGTTGAGATACTAGCAAAACTGTTTGGTGTTCTATAACCTTCTTGGATATTGATATCTTTCTTTAGGTTTGAGAAATTCTGTTATTACATCTTCAGATAAACTTTCTACCTCTATCTTTTTCTCTACCTCCTCTTTAAGACCAATACCTCATAGAATTCCCCTTTGAGGCTATTTTCTAGATCTCGTAGGCACGCTTCATTGTTTTTTATTTTTTCTTGTCTCTTTTCACTGTGTGTTTTCAAATAATCTGTCTTCAAGCTCACTAATTCTTTCTTCTGCTCTATTATTTCTGGCATCAAGAGACTCTGGCGTATTCATGTGTCAAAATTTGCATTTTTCACCATCAGAATTTCTGCTTGATTCTTTTAAATTATTTTAATTTCTTTGTTAAATTTATTTGATACAGTTCTGAATTCCTTCTCTGGGTTATCTTGAATTTCATTGTGTTTCCTCAAACCACCATTTTGTATTCTCTCTGTAAAAGGTCACATACCCCTGTTTCTCCAAGGTTGGTCCCTGGTGCCTTATTTAGTTCATTTGGATGGTTTTGATGCTTGTGGATACTCACTGGTCTCTAGGCATTGATCAGTTATGTATTTATTGTAGTCTTTACAATCCGGGTTTGTACAAGCCTTCCCTTCTTGGGAGGTCTTTCTTGGTATTCAAAAGGATTTGGGGGTTGCGATCTAAGCCATGTCTGCATTAGGGGGCACCCCAAGCCCAGTTATGCAATGGTTCTTGCAGACTCATTAAAGGTACTGCTTTGGTGGGCTTGGATAAGACCCTGAAGGATTCTCTGGATTACTGTGTAGATACTGTTGTTATTTTCCCTTACTTTCTCCCAAATGGAGTCTTTCTCCCTGTGCTGAACCTCCTGGGGCTGGGGATGAGATAATACAAGCACCCATGTGGCCTCCACCACTGGGTCTGTGGGTTATATCTAAAGCCAGCACAGCCCTGGGTGTCATCCAAGGCTTACTGTAACCACTACCTGGCTACTGCCTATGTTTGCTCAAGGCTTTAGGACTCTGCAATCAACAGGTGGTGAAGCCAGCCAGATGTGTATCCTTCCCTTCAGAGTGGCAAGTTCTTCCAGACCTAGGCAGGTCCAGAGACCCTGTCCAGGAACCGTTTTAACTGTCTGCAGTTCAATTGTTGAAAATCTACCTGTGTTCTACAGCAGCTAAGCTGGCCCTTAAACCATGAGACACCGTCTCTTCCACTCTTCTCTTCCGTTTCCACAAGCAGAGGACCTCACTTGTGGCCACCACCACCAAAGGCACATAAGAGATATTGCCAGACTACCGCCGATGGTCCCTTAAGACCCAAAGCCTTCTCAGTCAGCTTGTGGTGAATGCTGCCAGGCCTGGGAGTCCCTCCTCAGGGCAGTGGGCTCCCCTATGGTCCCAGGGAAGGTCCAGAAATTTTGTCCAAGAGCCAAGTCCTAGCCCAAGCATGGTGGCTCATGCCTGTAATCCATCCCTACACTTTGGGAGGCTGAGTTGGGTGGATCATGAGATCAGGAGTTCAAGACCAGCCCGACCAACATGGTGAAACCCTATCTCCACTAAAAATGCAAAAATTAGCTGGGCATGGTGGTACATGCCTGTAATCCCAGCTACTCAGGAGGCTGAGGCAGGAGACTCTCTTGAACCCAGGAGGCAGAGGTTGCAGTGAGCTGAGATTGTGCCACTAAAAAAAGAGCCAAGTCCTGGAATCGGGGATCCAAAGAGTCTACTCAGTACTCTTTTCCACTATGGACAAGCTAGTACCTAAGGCGCAAAAAAAAGTCCCCGTTACTTTTATTCTGCTTTCCTCAAGCAGGAGCCTCTCACTGTAACCACCGTAGCTGAGAATATGCTGGGTATCACTTGAAGCCAGCATGTCTCAGAGTCTCACCAGAGTCTCATGCGTACTATCTGGGTATCACTGCTGGTTATTCAGGGCCCAAGGGCTTTTTAGTCAGCAGGTGAAGGATCCTGCCAGGACTGGGTCCTCCCCTTCAAGGCAGTGGGTTCCCTTCTGTCCCTGGGTGTGTCTAGAAATGTAATCCGGGAGCTAAGTCCTGGAATGGGGGCCTCCCGACTGACTGGTCCCCTATTCTGCTGTGACTGAGCTGGTATCCAAGATGCAAGATGAAAGTCCTTTTTAATCTTCCCTCTATTCTCCTCAAGCAGAAGGAGGTTTTCTTTTTTGGAGCCACTAGCTGTGCTGCCTGGGGTTGGTGGCAAAAGCACTTTTACCTGCTTTGCTGATATCTCAGTAGTTGCCCTTCCCCGGCATCTGCTAGCTCCAAACACAGCTTAGCACTAAGACTTGCCTTGGAGTTGCAGTCCTTGTGGCCTACACTGTCTTTCAAGTTTACTTAGGATTTCAGAGCACTTCAGCCCATGGTGGCAAGGCTTGCTGGAACTCCGCTGGGACGGATGATTCCCTTCTGGCTAGGGATGGTCTAAATGCTAGCTCCATGGACAGGCATCAGCTGAGTTCAGCCAATTTCTGCTGTGACAGGGCAGCTCTGAGTTTAATGCAAAGTCTCACAATTGTGCTTTCCCTTTCCCAAGCATACAGATTCTCTCTCTGTGCCATGCAGGTGGTTCAGGAGGATAGGAGACAGGTGGTATTAGCAATTCAAGACTATCATCCTTCTTCAGTGCCTCTTTCAGTGATAAGAAGTTAAAACAAGGTACTATGAGTACTCACCTGACTTTTGGTTCTTTTAAAGGTGGTTTTTTGTGTGTAGATAGTTGTGACATTTGGTGTTCCTGTGGTGAGCGGATGATCAATGAGCCTTCTATTCTGCCATCTTGCTCTGCCCTCCTACCAAGTTTTTGAATTAGGATTTTATAGAAAAGCAGAACTGCTATCAGTGATCCAGAATAAAGGATTTACTGCAGGGATCAGACCTTAGGCAACTGCTGATGGATCAGCCCATGGGCTATTGCTTTCGTGTCTAGTACTGGGCATGTTTTTCTTACACCCATGGTAGAAACAGAAATGGAAACAGAACAGCCCTCTTTAAGCCTAAGTTTGGAGTTTCAGCACACCTTCATTTTGGGCTCATATTTTGCCTAAAATCATATCCACAAGCTGAAGATCAAGAAGATAGGTAAGTATGCCCCCATTCACAGTAGGAAGGTAAGGCAAGATTGCATAACAAAAGGCATGGATGAAGGAGAGGTAAGTGTTAATAATGAGGGCCGGTAACAATCGACTATGCAATCTAATTACATATTCTTAGATTTCATTAATAGTAATAGTAGTAATAACTAACATCCATTGAGTGGTTACTCGGAGCCAGGCACTGTTCTAAATAATTTATAAGTATCAGCCCATTTAATTATCATGAGAAACCTATCGGGTAAGTCTAATATTTCCATTTTACAGATGAGGAAGCTGAGTCCTGGAGCAGATAAATAATCCAAAGTCAAGTAGGTAGTAAGTGGTAAAGCCTGGGTTTGAAGCACAGGTCCAGATGCAGAGCCCCTCTTGCTAACAGTTCCAGTGACTAAAGCAAAAATTATAACAATCCTGCCTTTTAATGAACTGGTCTGTCTATTTTTTGGAGTCTTTGTGTATGAGGACACCACAAACCAAAAGCTGCCCCAAGACCAGGTTGTGATTGGGCTGGAAACACACTCCAATGGTGAATAAAACTAGGGCCCTTTAGCAAAATTCCCAGAAGCATGCTTTCCAATATTTCAAGGCTATTTTGTGAAAGAGGAATGAGAATTGTATTTTGTAGCCACAGGCAAATTACAGGTTTAAGCCGACAAGCATTTATGAAATGCCCATATCTGCACGTATACTACTTGAGGATTCAGAGATAAGATAAAATGAGAACATTTTCTGTCTTGGAGGGCTTTTCAGTCTAGAACAGGAGGGAAGCAAACTTGGGCTCCCTGTAAGACTTTCTGAAGACTTTAAGCTGAGCAGTGTACTGGGTTACACCGTGGAGTGGTAGTTGTCCTTCCCTTGGAAGTACATATGTAGGTCCTGAAATCTCACCTCCCAGGACAATGCAGGGGGGACTTCCACAATGAGTGCTGTGGGGGTTGGATTGGATCCCAAGCCAAGAACTGATGATGAGAATATAAACTCCGGGAGAATAAGATTTTGCTGGTTATAGTCACTGCTATATTCCTAGGACCTAGGACAGTTCCTGGTACCGAATGAGTGTTCAATATTTAAGCATATGAAAGAATGTGAATATTTTAAAACTGGGAGATTTCACATAAAAACCTACGTTTGCTTGCATTGAATGTTGAAAAAGTGGAAGATATGGTAACAGTGGGCTCATCTATTTTTGTGTATGGCAGCGAAGAACACACCTTTGTTTAATATTCCACTAGCTCAGCTTCACTGATTACATTGTCCATCTGGTCCTGTTCTTTGAAGGCTCTGAGTTAATCACTGAAATCTCTGTCAACTCCAGGTGTCTACAAAACTGAATTTTATAGTTGCAATTTTGGAGCAGAGTTCCAAAATGGAGAGGTTTTTCTGTTGATTAACAGGTTGCATTGTTTGAATATCAAGAAAATTGCCTATATTACATTTGCATTACACTTCATTACCTAATCAAATCATTCAAGATACATTTTTATTACTTTCATAATGTTAAATTAGATGAACCGTCTATTCTGACAGCAAAGGAGGAGAATACCTTTGTTTAAATGAGAGTTTTAAAATATATAATAAGCATTATATACAGTATATTATATGCTACATATATTATTTATATGTGTAATAATATACAGTATATCTATATGAGTCTTTCTGGAAACATGATCTATTTTGATATGAGAAACAAAAAAGGATTATTCCACTATTTTTTAAATTGTAAAACATTTCATGAGAATACAGTTTAGAGTTATAAATTTTCAACTCCAGGATCACACAAACTGAGGCAAAATTTAGAACAAATGATCACCTTAGTTAATGGTGGAATGTTTGGTTAATGCCTTTGAAACTAAAAATAGCTTGAAAGCATCCTTTCTAGTCAACGACTTGTATGTAAGCCAAGAAAGAAACACACTTCTAGGCATCACTGGAGCATCAGGGGAATGCATGGAATTAAAGAAATCATTTTGATGTTTTCTGGTTGAGTAAGATTCTTCCTTATTTTCATTAGCGTCATTATCCTCTGGTAAAAACATTTCATTAGGTTATCTAGAGGAACTACAAATATGTTAGACAAGGTTTGTTAATCTCAGATATCAAGTTTGTCTCCTCTTACAGGTGCATCCATGGATAAACTACTGTTATATTTTAAATTCCATTAATCAAATTCAAAATAATGGAATGATTGTCATTTTCTTCACTGTAGAATGTCAGTCCACATCATCCTAGGGAAAGTTTGCCAATAAAATTGGTTAGACATCCAACTTTTACTACCATGGAGTCTCATCAGTTCTTTCATGTGAGTTTATCTACAATTTTATCTTGCTGTTCTTTTTCAAGGTTTTTTTTTTTTTTGAGACGGAGTTTCGCTCGTTACCCAGGCTGGAGTGCAATGGCGCGATCTCGGCTCACCGCAACCTCCGCCTCCTGGGTTCAGGCAATTCTCCTGCCTCAGCCTCCTGAGTAGCTGGGATTACAGGCATGCGCCACCATGCCCACCTAATTTTTTATATTTTGAGTAGAGACGGGGTTTCACCATGTTGACCAGGATGATCTCGATCTCTTGACCTCGTGATCCACCCGCCTTGGCCTCCCAAAGTGCTGGGATTACAGGCGTGAGCCACCACACCCAGCTCCAAGGTTTTTTGTTACGGTTTTTTATTATGAAGGTCCTGCTTTCGTAAGCTTGTGACCAGCGTGGGAATGAATGTTGGCAATGGTGAAAAGCCAAAAGACAGATGCTGTTCCTTTAACGCAAGAAACAGACATTCTGCCCTAAGTACTAGCTTTCTAATATGTACATAGATAGGCAGCTGGGTGTGGTGGCTCACACTTGTAATCCTGTCACTTTGGGAGGCAGAGGTGGGCAGATCACTTGAGGTCAGGCGTTTAAGACCAGCCTGGCCAACGTGGCGAAACCCTGCCTCCACTAAAAATGCCAAAAAAATGGCTGGCCCTGTTGATGCATGCCTGTAATCTCAGCTACTGAGGAGGCTGAGACAGAAGAATCACTTAAACCTGGGAAGCAGAAGTTGCAGTGAGTCGAGATCATGCCACTGCCCTCCAGCCTGGGTGACAGAGATTCCATCTCAAAAAAAAAAAAAAAAAGATAGGCAGCAGAATAATCAAAGCTTCTTGGATGAACTTCCAATTTCTTCCTTATTGATTTTCTTTCACACTAAGATAGATTGTCATGATAAACTGCTTCAGTGAATAAATTTTCTACATAGGAAAAGTAGAAAGCCCAAGCAATAAACCCAATTTGATTGAGAAGAACTATGAAGATGTCAGCAGTTAAAACAATGCTCCTTTCAACAATAATAAATGCATCTTTCCCCAGTACCTTGGGATAGATTTTTTACATTGACTTGCTGTGCTAAGCAATGTGAAATGTTCTGATCCCTGGGAAATAATTTTATGGGAAGCAGGAAATAGATGAACCCAATTCTAAATTTTTGCCAATAGTTGAGATCACAAAGAGTCATAACTACTAGTTTTCAGAGCCAAGAGTTAAACTTGCATTTAAGATGGTAGGATATTGGCTTTGCATTCTGATTTATAGAAATAAAACTTTATTGACTGAAAAAATAGGATCCATAATATAAAAAGAGGCTTACACTTAATGTGCATGTAAAAATTAAAACTTCTGAATAATTTGATGTTTAAAATAAAATATTTCATGTAAATGATTAACTTTTAATGAAGTTTCCCTTTTAAATCCCATGATACAAGTTTCAAGGTGTATTAAGTAAAACCCAAACATGTACATACACACAACATATATATATATATATTTTTTATTTTTTTGAGACAGAGTCTTACTCTGTTGCCCAGGCTGGAGTACAGTGGCATCATCTTGGCTCACTGCAGCCTCCACCTCCCAGGTTCAAGTGATTCTCCTGCCTTAGCCTCCTGAGTAGCTGGGACTACCAGCACATGCCACCACACCCTGCTAATTTTTGTATTTTTAGTAGAGGCAGGGTATCACCATGTTGACCAGGCTGCTCTCAAACAGATCAAGTGATCCACCCACCTCAGTCTCCTAAAGTGCTGAGATTACAGGCGTGAGCCACTGCGCCTGACCTATGTATTGATAAAAATGGTGATACATATATAAAGCATTCTCCTGAGAAGTTGCAAAGATGCAAAAGTAGTTTTGTGTAGGGCTCAATCTGTCATATATAAAACAGAGGTTCCCCACATGGAAGGATTTCTGTTTTTTTTTTTCTTTCTTCCTTAATTTTTTTTTTTTTTTGAGACAGAGTCTCACTCTGTCACCCAGAGTGGAGTGCAGTGGCGTGATTTCAGCTCACTGCAACCTCCGCCTCTCCAGTTCAAGAGGTTCTCATGCCTCAGCCTTTCCAGTAGCTGGGATTACAGTCACATGCCACCATGCCTGACTAATTTTTATATTTTTAGTAGAGACAGAGTTTCACTATGTTGGCCAGGCTGGTCTCAAACTTCTGTTTTCCCAGTGATCTGTCCTCCTTGGCCTCCCAAAGTGCTGGGATTACCAGGCATGAGCCACCAGGCCCGGCCGGATTTTTGTTGTTTTCATGCAACAAGTCTGACAGGAGAATAGGAGTCCAACCCTTGGAGTTGCATTGGCTGCCTCTGAACTCCCTAAAATTCTGTTTATCATTCCATGTATTAATTATTCCAGTGATTCTCCCATAAATAAGCTGTTCGTTGGTAGAAATGAGAGACAGTTTGGGAAGTTGTGTTTCTTGTTTCAGGCCACAAGCATGAAACCTTGTGGTAACCTAAAGACAAAGAGGCCAGGCACAGTGGCTCAAACCTGTAATTCCAGCACTTCAGGAGGCAGAGGTGGGTGGATTGCTTGAGCTCAGGAGTTCAATACCAGTCTGAGAAACATGGCAAAATTCCATCTATACAAAAACTACAAAAGTAGCCAGGCATGGTGGCACACACCTACAGTCCCAGCTACTTGGGAGGCTGAGGTGGGAGGGTGGCTTGACCTGCAGTGTGTTACGATCATGCCACTGCACTCCAGTCTGGGCGACACAGCAAGACCCTGTCTCAAAAAAAAGACAGTGGTTATTTCTAAAACTCCACCATACTTTTGAACCATAAGGCCACCCGGAGCACCGAAAGAAGAGTTGATTCATATTATAACCCTTTCCAATAAAACACTTCTCACTAAGTTAAAAATGTTGCCCTACACTTCTCATACATGTAAGACACATTCTTGTCCTGTTTCTATCTCCATATGCATTAATTTTTTTGCAATCATGACTTCCTAACTTCTTCAACATTCACTCCTATGCTCTATCAGAGAACTTAAAACACTGGGGGGGAAAAAAAAGCAAAGTAAAAGAAAGGATAGAGGTTAATCTGTGATGACTTAATTCTCTTTTTTAGCTGTAAGCAGGGGAGGTGAAATGTCATTTGTGTGTGTGTGTGTGTGTGTGTGTGTGTGTGTGTATTCCTAACATGTTCTTTTTTTTTTTTTGAGATGGAGTCTAGCTCTGCCACCCAGGCTGGAGTGCGTGGCACAACCTCTGCTCACTGCAACTTCCACCTCCCAGGTTCAAGCAATTCTCCTGCCTCAGCCTTCCTCTCAGTAGGTGAAATTACAGGCATGCACCATCAGGCCCAGCTAATTTTTATATTTTTAGTAGAGACAGGATTTCACCATGTTGGCCAAGCTGGTCACAAACTCCTGACCTCAAATAATTTGCCCACCTCAGCCTCCTAAAGTGCTGGGATTATAGGTGTGAGCCACTGTACCCAGCCCCAACATGATCTTAAAGAGCAGAAAAACGTAACGCTCAGTTTACCTGAGAGCTTCCACCGAATATGTTTCAGTGAGTGAGAGACACAAGGTTTTTGTTCCATTAGAAGTATTTTATTTTAAAGTACACTTGAAATTTTAAATGTGTACAAATTCAGACGTTTAAAAAACTTTGAAAGTCAGAGACACAGAGTTTAGGAAGCTGAAGGCTGAGAGTCTCCCTTCTCACTTAATCCATGCTTTATTTTGCATTCCTCGCAGGTAAGCAGGCAGTGCCTAGAAGAGAAGCAAAAATAGACAGTTGTTTGTACTTTGACACTGGAAGCTCTAGCCTTGTTATTATTATTTTAACTTAAAAAGTCTTTTTTAAAAGAGACTTTTGTTTCCCAGGCTAGTCTCGAACTGCTGGGATCAAGGGATCCTCCCACCCAACCCTCTCGAGTATCTGAGACTATATAGGCGTGAACCACTGCACCTGGCCTCAACACAATATTAGAGATATAGTTTATGCTAAAGTTCACTAGGCTTGTTTTTCCAGAAATAATAGGAGTTGTTGCTTGGTTTATGACCCCAGAATTTCACGCCCCTAAAAGCAAATAATGAGCTTTATATTGAAACAGATGGTTGTATTTGTGGTCAGGGTCCAGCAGGGGTTGAACATATTAATTCTTTTTTAATTTGAGTAATTTCTAACAATAGCATAAAAATTATAAATATATAGTGCACTGATCTAGGATTGGACTATATGCCTATAGAGTTAGGTTTGGACAGACACACACGTGCACATATATACACACATAATTTTTTAAATTAAAAAATAATGATACTTCCAGAATTTCTGGCTTATAGTTTGCCTAACTTTCCCTTGGTATTGCCTTAGGACACCAGGGAAAATGCACAGCTTCGTTCTAGAATAATATTAACATTTGAATACGGAATAGATGTCCTCAAGTCCCTCCTTGCATTTACACTTTATAATCTTACAAATTCAACAAACATTTACTGAACATCTACTACGATGAGGACTTTGCAACAGGACGACTTTATGCAGGGCAGTGATAGGAAGTGTTTTGAATGATAGAAAACTCATTCAATCTGGCTTGGGTGGGAAGGATTACTTGAAAGGTAGCAAGACCACAAACTGCTATTGTAAAACCCTGAACATGTGGCTGAGGAACCCCTTTCTCTCACTTACTTCCCCCCATTGCTTTGAGAATGAAAAAAATCCTTAAGCATGGCATAAATTCCTCCAGGAGCTGACCTCTACCTGCCTGGACTTCCAGCTTGTTATCTGCCTTTCCCAATAGCTCTTTATGCTCCAGCCATAGGATGTATTTATGATTCCATTTAATAAGGAAAATTTCCCCTCTCTACATACTACTCCTGGACTGGAATCCCCTTCTTCAGCCCTGCCATAGCTCGTACTGTAGCCATAGCTCCTGCTATATCTCCTCTTGTCATACTTTCTGCTATAGTTCCTACTACTTGAATCTACTAAGATTCAAGTCAAGTATCATCACCTCCTCCAAGCAGTCGTCCTTAATGCCTATTCCTTAACTCTCTCCTCTACCTCAACTTAGTCAAGTGCCCCACTCTACTTTCCCTTAACTGGAAAATAAAATCGCTTTGTGCATTATTGCCTTTCAGATGTGCTGGTAATGGCCCTTCACATAGGGCACAGCAATTGGTTACCAGCTACAAATGCAAGTCCAGAGTGGGGCTTCTGTGGCTGGCAGTGGGAAGGCAAAATGAAACCACAGAAAGCAGAGCTTAAAGGAGCCCTAGAAACTAGTTACTTCAATTACCTCCTTTCACAATGGACATTGTCTGAAAAATGTAGATTTCAGTCTTGTGTTCATAATTATTCTGAAATCCAAAGTTGGTTAATTGCAAAAGACACTCCTGAAATTGAAGAGGAAGCAGTCAACAAAATTCTCTCCTTTATTTATGCTACTTTGTCCTACTTTCCTACACAGACCAGAATCATGTGATCAATTCCTCCCCAGCAAGCTGACTCTAAAACATAACTTTGCAAGGATGAACTATAGTTGATGTTATCTGTAAATACGGAATTAATGATGCACTGGTGGCCTTGCTTCTGTAATGGGAAAAGTAAGGGTTTGGAAAACAGATGATCTGAGGTGAGAGACCCTTTTCCACCCACTGCTAATGATGTCACCTTCAGAAGGTCTCTGAAGCTCTCTGGGTCTCATGCAGCTCATCAAAAAGAGACAGTACTGAAGGTTCCATCTATCACTCCAGGACTAGGGAACATGGCTTTCCAGTCACATAATTAGAAAAGGAACTTGGGTATTTTGACTTCTAGTCCAGTTTGTTTTTGTCATATTTCGCTGCTTCTTAGATAGAACCCACTGTGACTAGCAAGGGGTCTTTAGAGAAATGTGTCCCCAACACTAGTCTTGTAACTACTATGGTAGAAATAGTAGAAATAGCTAATGTTTACTGAGCACTTATTGAGAGCCATGAATAATCATTTCTATTCTTTACATCTCATAAAAAACTATCCTGATTACCATTTTGTACACATAAAAAAACCGAAGATCAGAGAGCTTGAGAAACTTGCAGGGTCATACAGCTTAGTAAGTGGTAGACCTGGTTTTCAACCTAAGTACTGTAACAGCAGAGGTGCCATTAACTCTAAAGTCATACTGCTTCTTTCCCCTATAGAAAAGCATGATGTATACAGTATTAACATAGCAGCAGCTCCAAGGAGGCCTGCAGTAAAGGAAACTGCTAAGTTGTTTTGTTTTTGTTGTTGTTGTTTGTTTGTTTTTTCAGATGGGTTTTGTTCTTGTTGCCTAGGCTGGAGTGCAACGGCATGATCTTGGCTCACCACAACCTCTGCCTCCTGGGTTCAAGCAATTCTCCTGCCTCAGCCTCCAAGTAGCTGGGATAACAGGCATGGGCCACCATACCCAGCTAATTTTGTATTTTTTAGTAGAGATGGGGTTTCTCCATGTTGGTCAGGCTGGTCTTGAACTCCCACTCTCAGGTGATCCGCCTGCCTTGGCCTCCTAATGTGCTGGGATTACAGGCGTGAGCCACTGCACCCAGCCTAGAAACTGTTAAAGTTTTGTGTGACTCTGAGATGGTGAAAGGCATATCTGCTCATTGAGGAATTCCTTTTTTGTTTGTTTGTTTTTCTGAGATGGAGTCTCATTCTGTTGCCCAGGCTGGAGTGCAGTGGCATGATCTCAGCTTACTGCAACATCCACCTCCCAGGTTCAAGCAATCCTCCTGCCTCAGCCCCGCTAGTACCTGGGATGGCAGGCATGTGCCACCATGCCAGGCTTATTTTTATATTTTTAGTAGAGACGGGGTTTCACCATGTTGGCAAGGCTGGCCTCGAACTCCTGACCTCAGGTGATCCACCTGCCTCTGCCTCCCAAAGTGCTGGGATTACAGGTGCAAGCCACCACACCTGGCTGAGAAATTCTTTAGAAACGTGCACAATTCTTTGAACACAGTAGGTACCCATTAAATATTTATTGGACAAATGAAATAGGTAAGTAAGTGTAATAACAGAGTTATTATTGAAGTTGGGTAGCAACAACTTTAAACCTGGGAGTTAAAACTTTTTTAACATATGAATTTTAAAAATGGTTTAATATTATAGTGAGTAATCTTTCATTTAATTTTTATAATTACATTACAATCCCTCAATCAAATAGATTACAAACCTGTTATGCTGTGGACCAAAACCAGCCCCACGAAGTTGATCTTCAAAAAAATGGAATTTACTCTGGCATGCTCCTATGTATGACACCTTTCCAAGGCCAAATCCCAAGAGACCAGCAACTGTAAAAGCAGTTTGGGAGAGATCATTTAAAGGTTGAGAATCCTCTTCATTAATTATCTTCAAGAGCTTTAAAAGTTAATGCTAGCAATTTTAAAATTAAAAAGACCATGCTAAATCAGTGAATGAAGACTCTGAGAATGAAATTTAAAATGAGCAGAATTGGGAACTGGAGATTTCCTGATCTGAGCTTTGAACTGGTGGTAGAAGGGCCAGGACAGAGCAAGCCACAGTGCTGTCCCGGAGACAGCCAGCCAGAAAAGGGCCCACCTGTCAAGCAAATGGTTGAGACCACTGGGGCAGGGGAAGATGAGGTCTGGGTTGTGGCTATATACAGCCTCCAAATCACTGGGTAGAAACACCCATAATCTTCCTTATGGCTTTGGAGTAGGGGAGAGCTTCAGTCCATCTTGCCTGTAGGAGAGAGGTCAGAGGGAGAGGGACCCTCCTATGGAAGAGATCTCAAACCTCTTTCTCCTGCTAGGAATAAATGCAGTTTCAGTCTCGCTCAACTGGAATGTGTCCTTTTTATACATAAAAAATCTATTGATACAGGTGGAAGAAGATAGAAGATGAAACCCCAAGTTTGCAGTAAATCTATTATTAGAAATCCCCCAATTCTTAAAAATTACTCATTTTTTACATGCATTGTAGAAAATATTTTGAAAAGAGTGGCCAAGCCAAAAGAAGAAAATAAAAATCCCTAAAGGATGTATCATTCAGAGGCTCTGCTATTGATAATCTCATTGTATATCCTGCCAGTCCCTCTTAGTCCGTGCTTTAAGGATGGTCTAAGGAGATGTCCCTACTGCTAATCTGTATATCAGAAAGTGTTGCATGAACTAAGAAATGCACAGTGGCAGAAAATAGAGGCTGATTTTTCAAAAAGTCAATACAGGCAGTTTAGTTAGGCTGGAAATTCATATCTCCAGTTGCTAGTAATGTCTTTTTTTCCCCCCCAAAATGAATCTGCTTTTAAAATTTTTATTTATTTATTTTTATTTTTAAAAATAGATACAAGGTTTCACCATGTTGCCCAGGTTGGTCTGGAACTCCTGGACTCAAGCGACCCACCCGCCTCAGCCTCCCAAAGAGCTGAGATTACAGACGTGAGCCACCACGCCTGGCTTGCTTTTTTATTTCTATGACTTACCGGCAACTTTGGGCAATGATCCAAATCTAGGATTAGCTGCCAAATAACCTAAGGAGGAATACAGAAATACAGTGTGACTCAATGGTTAAAGTTCACTTTAACTCCCAGATAGTCATTTTAGATAAATTACAAATATTAGCTTTAATGTGTAGAAAACAGTATGAAACAGACAATTCAAGACTGATTCAAAGACATCAAGCAAAGGTAGGGCTAACAACAGTGTTCAAACACATTAGTCATCATCCTCTTTCCCTTTTAAACAACTCAACATAGAAAGTATCCATGTGCACATTCACATATCACTATTTTACAGTGCAAACAGTACAACTCATGGTAGTTAGAACAATGTCCTTCCAGAGAGACCCAAGTCTGAATTCTTGGAAAAGGTGAATATATTATGTCACAAAATGGGAATTAGGTGGAAAATGGAACTAATGTTGCTAATCAGATAACTTCAGAGAGAGGATCTGGGTGGGTCCAATGTGATCCTTCAGTGTGGAAGAGGAAACTGGTGATGGATGAGAGAGATGGCAGCAAGAGAAGAACTTGGCTCAATGTAATGGACTTTACGGTCATAGAAAGGGGCCTTCAGTTAAGAAATATGGGTGGTTCTAGAAGCTGGAAAGGAAAAGGAAGCCCAAGAGCCTTCAGAAGGAACACAGCTGGACCGACGCCTTGATTTCAGCCCCGTGAGACCCATTTCAGAATTCTGACTTCCAAAAACTGTAGGATAATACATTCATGTTGTTTTCAGTCACTGTGTTTGTGGTAATTTATTAGAGAAGTTGTAGAAAACTGATACCAAGCCCTGAAAAAATATATTACATAGATGCAAAAGATGGTAGATGTCTCGGTCTGTTTTCTGCTGCTATAACAGAATACCACAGGCTGGATAACTTATAAAGAACAGAAGTTCACTTGGCTCACAGTTCTGGAGGCTGGGAAGTCCAAGAGCAGAGAGCTGGCATCTAGTCAGGGTTATCCCATGGCAAGGAAGTGCAGGAAACAGAGAGCAAGAGGCTGAATGCATCCTTTTCATCAGGAACTATGCCCATGATAATAGAATTAATCCATTTATGAGGGTGGAGCCCTCATAACAACCTCTTAAAGGCCCTGTCTCTTAATACTGTTACAATGGTAGTTAAATTTCAACCTGAGTTTTGAAGGGGACATTCACACCACAAGCATTAGAATTGAAGTAGTTTAATACTTATAAAACATAATCCTGGCTGGGTGTGGTGGCTCATGCCTGCAATCCCAGCACTTTGGGAGGCTGAGGTGGGCAGATCACTTGAGGTCAGGAGTATGAGACCAGCCTGGCCAACATGGAAACTCCGTCTCTACTAAAAATACAAAAATTAGCTGGATGTGGTAGTGCACGCCTGCAATCCCAGCTACTAGGGAGGTTGTGGCAGGAGAATTGCTTGAATTCAGCCAGCGGAAGCTGCAGTGAGCCAAAATCAGGCCACTGCACTCCAGCCTGAGCAACAGAGCAAGACTCTATCTCAAAAAAAAACCCAAAACCCCCCCCATAATCTCCATATATATCCCAGCACCCATATTTTTATCTGTGTAAAAAATGATGTAAAAATGCTCATTACTTCTACAAAAAGCTATCTTCAAGTTATAAAAATAAAATCATATTTAATACATGACCTTTATGGACAAGAATGGTATTGGTCAAAGTGGGATTCTCCTAGATATGCAACGTGGTTTTTAAGACCCAGAGAGGAACGAGGATTTCTTCCTTCATAGTTACTGAGCACAAATGTTCCTTTTAAGATCCCGGTAATCCAGTCTGGGTGTGGTGGCTTACCTCTGTAATCCTAGCACTTTGGGAGGCTGAGGTGGGAGGATCACTTGAGCTCAGGAGTTCGAGACCAGCCTGGGCAATATAGCGAGACACTGTCTCTGCAGAAATTTTAAAAAAAATTATCTGGGTGTGGTGGCATGTGTCTGTAGACCCAGCTACTTGGGAAGCTCAGGTGGGAGCATCACTTGAGCCTGGGAGGTTGAGACTTCAGGGAGCCACTATTGTATCACTGCACTGGATGACAGAGTGACACCCTGTCTCAAAAATGAATAAACAAACAAAAACCCCACAAAACAAAACCCCGAGACCCCCATAAAATCCTGATAATCAGAAGCCAGGCCTGGTGGTGTGTACCTCTAATCTGAGCTACTCAAGGAGGTTAAAGGAGGAGGATTACTTGAGCCCAAGAGTTTGAGACCAGCTTCGGCAACATAGCAAGACCTCATGTCATTTAAAACAAATAAAAAATAAAGCAAAATCCTGGCAATCAACAGTGTTAGATAAAATGGGCTTAAACAGGGTAAGGTGCCTTCTTGTCACCTGGGGACTAAGCAAAGTCTCTGGGTTCTCTCTAGTCAGGTGGAGACAGGGAGAAGATGAAGAAGAAAGAATAGAGAGGAAAACAGGAACACACTAAGAGGCAGGGAGAGGTTGTGCAGGGAGGTACAAGGCAGTTGCTGGTCCTTACAGAATCTTCTATGGAGGAGACAGAGTGCCCACCTCAGGCAGATGCAGCCTCTTGCCAAAAGAAATGGCGTGGTGGACACAGGTTGGGGTGGATTTCAGCTCCCCACCCACTCCCTGGAGCATCATTATTTGTACAGGGAACCATGTCTCTAACCATATACAGAGGCCCTGAAAGACACAGCACTCTGGCACAGAGAAAGGCACGGGATTGCTTCTCTTTTCTATAAACAAAGCAAATTTATTATCTTATAGTTCTTGAGGTCAGACATCCAAAATGGGTCTCACCAGATGAAAACCAAGGTTTTAACTGCATTCCTTAAATGGACTGCCTTCCTATCTGGAGGCTGGAGGATGTGCCTTTCTAGCTTCTTGAGGCTGCCCACAAGCCTTCGCTCATGGCCCCTTCCTCCATCTTCAAGTCCAACAATGTTGAGCTGAGTCCTCAGATTGTCACCTCTCTGATTCCACCTTCAGATCCCGTCTCTCACTTTTAAGGACCCTTTCAATTACACCAGGCCCAGCTGGATCATCCAGGAAACTCTCCCTATTTTAAGGTCAGGTGATTAACTACCTTAATTCCATCTATAACATTGATTTCCTTTTGCCAGGTAACCCAATATATTCACTAATTCTGGGGATTAGTATGCTTTCTGGGGAGATGGGGACTTAGGCTAAAAATAGGAAGAAGTCTGGATAAATAAATCCTTCACCAAAAAGTAAGTGCCAGGGGCCAAAAAGCTGCCAGGAGGGTCACAGAAAACTGGGCTCTCTGAAATTAGATTATTTAACAAATGTTGAATCTTACCTTGATAGACTAGTCCCTGGGTGACAAGCATGCTCACAAGAGAAAAAGGCAGAGCTGTAAGGCAAAAGCATCCTTTAATATTGGTATTTTAAAAATTGGCACCTCACCTGGAAGTTACGGAGAATTACTCTGAGCTTTTTCTCTTACCTTGTCAGTGAAATTTTATTCATTTGTTAATTTACTAACAAATATTTATTGAGTGCAGCATGGAGAATTTTCTTGGAATCTTCCCCAGTCACTCACCCTGAGGCACAGCATTCAATTGAACCCTACGTTACTTCATCTCTGACATCCACTTGTAATGAATGCCAACACACACCAGATTCTAAGCATGACATATAATAAAGGCATCTTAGGATATAAGTATATTTACCTGTTGAATTTGGGAGCTGCCTTTAGCTGTGTGTATATTTTGAAAATTTCAATCCTACATAAATGTTAAAAAGCAATACAATAAACTCCTACATACCCTTCATCTAGATTCATTAATTGGGAACATTTTTCCAAATTTGCTTTATCATTTTTTAATTTTTCCTTTTTTTCTGAGCCACGTGAAATTTGCAAACATTATGACTTTTTGTAACTAAATACTTCAGCAGGTGTCTTCTAATAACAAGAATGCTTCTGCACGCAGTTATACCACCATTAGCATGGTCAAAATTAAACACACATACTCAAGAAAAAATATATTAACTCATACACAATTGTTATTCAAATCTCTCCAATTGGCCCAATAGCTGTTGGCCAATAGCTGTGGGTTTTTTTCCAATTCAGAAATTCAGGGATCATATGTTACACATACTCTCCTCCTATCTGCTTTAGTCTAGGACAGTTCCCTCCCTTTCTTTTTCTTTTTAATGACATTTTCTCTTACAACTTGGATTTGCCCAATGATCCAAATTAAAGATTACACGATGACTATATTCATGTTAAACATGTGTAATGTTTAGCCACAATTTTAAAACAGGAAATTTAGTCTAGGAAAAGCAGTTTCTAGTTCTGTCCATCAAAATGTGTCAGATGACTTCTTTCAAAAGCAGAGAGTAGTGATAAACATGTAGCTCTTTCTAGTTCAACCAAGACAAAGCAAATAGAAACCAATTTTTCCACTCATAGCTACACCATAGTGGGCAAATAGGTCATACTGAAGTGTTAATCTACTAGGGCCCAATTAAATTTTTGGAATGAATTTCTGGAAGCACAATCAGTAATCCTATAATGTATAATAAACATCAACTTCTCGAGGGTGTTCTTTCTTTCTTTTTTTTTTCTTTTTTTTTAGAGGTGGAGTCTTGCTTTGTTGCCCAGGCTGGAGTGCAATGGTGGGATCTTGGCTCACTGCAACTTCTGCCTCCTGGTTTCAACCAATTCTCCTGATTCAGACTCCCAAGTAGCTGGGATTACAGGCACCTACCAACACGCCTGGCTAATTTTTGTATTTTTAGTAGAGATGGGATTTCACCATGTTAGCCAGGTGGTCTTGAACTCCTGACCTCATGATCCACCCACCTCAGCCTCTCAAAGTGCTGGGATTACGGGCTAAGCCACTGCGCTTGACCTGAGAGTGTTATTTCTAAAACAAGTGACACTAAATTTGAATGACTTAAGAAATCAAAATGAGTATTTCAAAGTTTAAATTATCCACACATCAGCCATGTTGCAAAATATTGAGACTATATCTACAGGCTCTACTATGCCATTTTCCAATGCTGAATCGCACATTTTTTTAATTGAAAGAGACGTTAATGCACAGCCTGAATTCACACCCTTGTCTTATGTGAGGCAGGCTCAGAAAGAGGAAGTGACTCTGCCGAAAATGTTATTTCAGAGACAGTGTAAGAGAAGTATTAATGGAACGCAGCCATTTTTCATTCATTCGACAAATACCGATTAGGTATTTTCTATGAATGGGGCACTGTGCTATGCTCTAGGATGAAGTTCCAGATGAACCTGACATTATTTCTGAACTCTATGAGGCTTAGAGTCTAGTAGAATTTAGGAAGGTCCACTCTTTGGGAGTCAAGAAATTATAAATAACAGTCTTGGTATGCGTTCTTGGTCACTTGGTGAAGGGAAGAGTTACATGTGCATCGCCTTTTGCTAAGTGAGGTAAAGTGCTCCTTAATCAGATATTATCTCTGTTCTAAATAAGGAATGAACCTGGATTTAAACTCTAAACATCCCTGAATATCAAAGTTCTTCAGATAGTTATGCAAAGTCCCTGCTCAAAAGTATGTCATTACCACAATTCTAATATGATATCTAGGCAGTTTGCTGCCACAAATACAGTGTTAGGTGCAATTACCTCTCTTCCAGAAACTTTCTTCCTGACATTCTCGCATAATCTTTGAGATCTCTGCTCTGTGGATGTGCAGTTTTGATTTTGGACAAAACAACAGGCTCTGTAAGGAAAATTATATGGTGAGCTAACTGAGTCATCCGAAAATCACCCACTTTGTTTTCTGTTTTTTCCAGAAGATAACAGGGAGGTCTCTTCACTTGCTATACAGTGTGTATTCTGTGCCAGAGGCAGCCTAAAGCAATGATCAGTTTCCAAGAGTGCTTTCCTGCTGGGAACACTGATTGACTTAGGCAACAGAAGAATCCTAGCTGGAGAGTGAGAGTGATTCACCGACTGGTGCAGGCAGCAGATTTGTGGTGAGGCTGAATCCCTGCTGAGGCCACATTTCCTTCCCCACCTCCATGCCTCTACATGGTTCACTGTACCTAGAATGCTGTTCACTCCCTTCGCCTGACTGGTCTTAACACCCAGCTGAACATTGTCTCCAGGGTGAAGAGAGAGATTTTCCCCATCACAATAGTTAGACATTGGGCATCACACTCAGAGCACCTACGTATATGCACTTCTGTATGCATTTTTAGACTGTGAACTCATCACTGGACTGCTTTTTATTAGTCGACATACTTTACTTTCAATTTAGACACTTTATTTTAACACATTTATAAGTGGTGTGCATATAATTTCTCATATAACTATTGACATGGTTGACATAACTATTTTGATTAGTTCTGTAGTATTTTTTGGACTTTATTAAAAATTAAAAAAACTTCTAATTGTTGTGGGTACATAGTGTGTTCGGCAGTGTTTTTTTTTTTTTTTTTTTTGGACAGGGTATCACTTTGTCACCTGGGCTACAGTCCAGTGACGTGATCGTGGCTCACTGTAGCCTCTACCTCCCTGGTTCAAACGATCCTCCTGCCTCAGCTCCCCTAGTAACTAGGACTATAGAGACCATGGGGTTTTGCCATGTTGCCCAGGCTGGGCTCCAGCCCCTGAGCTCAAGCAATCTGCCCTCCCTGGCCTCCCAAAGTGCTAGGATTACAGGCGTAAGCAACGACGCCTGGCCTTGCAGTGTTTTTTTTTTTTTTTTTAATCAAGTTCATATGCTATCATCAGACCAACTCCCATCTTTTACCATTCCTTTGGTTTTGTTGGTACATATGTTTTAATCACTCACTCTCTTCCACATTCTCCACTCCTTCCCCTCTGCCCAACACAACCATTCTGGGTGGTTTTTTCCTTTCTTTCTTTCCTTTTTTTTCTTTTTTTTGTGTGTGTGAACCAAAGGTTCATTTCTTCATTTCTTGCATTTGAAGTACTCTTCGATAACATCCTTGGATCTTTTATTTTTTTATTTCTTTTCTTTTCTTTTTTTTGAGATGGAGTCTCGCTCTGTAGCCAAGGCTGGAGTGCAGTGGCGCGATCTCAGCTCACTGCAACCTCCCCTTTGGGGTCCCGGATCAAGCAATTCTGCTCAGCCTCCAGAGTAGCTAGGACTACAGGCATGCGCCACCATGCCCAGCTAATTTTTATATTTTTAGTAGAGACAGGGTTTCATCATGTTGGCTAGGCTGGTCTTGAACTCCTGACCTGTTGATCCTCCCACCTCGGCCTCCCAAAGTGCTGGGATTACAGGCTTGGGCCACCGAACCTGGCCGGATCTTTTATTTCTATCCATTCTTGTGAAATATTTATTATCTTGGGTGAATATATCTTTTTTTTTTTTTTTTGAGACCGAGTTTTGCTCTTGTTACCCAGGCTGGAGTGCAATGGCGCGATCTCGGCTCACTGCAACCTCCGCCTCCTGGGTTTAGGCAATTCTCCTGCCTCAGCCTCCCGAGTAGCTGGGATTACAGGTGTGCACCACCATGCCCAGCTAATTTTTTGTATTTTGAGTAGAGACGGGGTTTCAACATGTTGACCAGGATGGTCTCCATCTCTTGACCTCGTGATCCACCCGCCTCGGCCTCCCAAAGTGCTGGGATTACAGGCTTGAGCCACCGGAATACATCTTTTTAATGTAAATAGCACTGTTTTATATATTTGATTCTTAAAATCCTCTCAACTCAGCTCTATGCTTTTAAGACCCACCCATGTTTCTGTCTTCATCTAGTCTGCTGCTTTTAACAGCTGTATAATTCTGCACAATGCCTCCGAGTCCCCATCACCTCATGTTCCCCCTGTGGACCCAAGAGAGGACATTTTTCAGACACGAACCTAGAAGTAAAGCTCAGGGGGTGTATATTCTTACTGTGACCGAATGTTGCTAGACCGCTCTCCTTAATGGCTGCGCAGTCTCCACCCCTACCTGCAGGGCCGGAACACTCCCTCCCAGCTATGTAGCCTGTGTAACAGCTAGGCATGGGTAAAGACTATTCCAAGCAAGTTAAAGAAAGAAGTTTGGCTCTTTCCCTGCCGCCGCCACCAAAGAGTCATGTAGAAGTGGAGGCTTGGGTGTGTTCCAGATTCGGCTTCACCTTTAACCCACCGCAGTGGCCGAGGAAGGCATTGCTGCTGGAGGTGTAATGGACGTTAATACTGCTTTACAAGAGGTGCTGAAGACCGCCCTCATTCACCATGACCTAGCACGTGGAATTCGCGAAGCTGCCAAAGCCTTAGACAAGCACCAAGCCCATCTTTGTGTGCTTGCATCCAACTGTGAGGAGCCTATTTGGTGGAGGCCTTTTGTGCTGAACACCAAATCAACCTAATTAAGGTTGATGACAACAAGAAACTAGGGGAATGTGTAAGCCTCTGTAAAACTGACAGAGAGAGGAACCCCGGTAAAGTGGTTGGTTGCAGTTGTGTAGTCGTTAAGGACGATGGCGAGGAGACCAGGTGCGGTGGCTCACGCCTGTAATCCCAGCACTTTGGGAGGCCAAGGCGGGCGGATCACAAGGTCAAGAGATCAAGACCAGCCTGGCCAGCATGGTGAAACCCTGTCTCTACTAAATAAATACAAAAATTAGCCGGGCATGGTGTCATGCGCCTGTAGTCCCAGCTACTCTGGAGGCTGAGGCAAGAAAATCACTTGAACCTGGGAGGTGGAGGTTGCAGTGAGTCAAGATTGGGCCACTACACTACGGCCGGGTGACAGAGCAAGACTCTGTTCCCCTGCCAAAAAAAGGACTATGGCAAGGAGTCTCAGACCAAGGATGTCATTAAAGCATACTTCAAATGCAAGAAATGAAGAAATAAATCTTTGGCTCACAAAAAGAAAGAAAGAAAGAATCTCGTAGCACTTGTAATTACTTCTTTGCTAACGAATGTGTTTGAGTATCTCTACATATTCTTCAGCTACATTGCCCTTCTCTCTGGTTTTTAGACAATTCCTGTAATTGGATCTGGGTTGTAATCTTTTTGTATTGGCTCATTAATTTTTTTGTGGAAAAATACATATAACATTTGCCATTTTGACCATATTATTTTATTTTATTTTTTTAGAGACAGGGTCTCACTCTGTCACCCAGGCTGGAGTAGAGTGGTGCCATCATAGCTCACTGCAGCCTTGAACTCCTGGGCTCAAGTAATCCTCCCATCTCAGCCTCCTGAGTAGCTGGGACTGTAAGGCCGATAGCCTTGCTAAGAGCCGGATGAACAACACCCACCCCTCTCTATGCCTGATAACAGTTTATCAGGCAGAACACTTTACTCAGCATCTGGCTCCTCTATGGGGGCTCCCCTCGCCCACTTCTGCATTCTGCCCCCAGGTCTATATTCAGCACTAGACTATGCACTCTCAGCAGCAAGCTATGCATTTGAACCTCAGCACTAAACTGTGCACTCTCAGCACTAAACTATACAGCTGAACCCACGAAAATTGAAGAAATCCCTCCAAGCCTTACCCAATGGCAGCCCACCCCATGCATCCTAGGCCAGCCCCCCTCTAACCCCCATAAAACCCCCTGCCCTGAGAAGTCAAGCGTGACTTCTCTGGCCCCCTTTCCTTAGGACCACAGAACCTCGCCCGGGAGATAAATAAATTGGCATCTGATTGTTCTTATACTGGCCTCACTCAGTTTCCTCATTTTAAACTCGGCAGTAACCATTACAGGGACTATAAGTGCACACCACCTTGCCCGGCTAATTAAAAAAAATTTTTTAAATATAGAGCTGGGGGCATCTCACTATGTTTCTCAGGCTGGTCTTGAACTCCTGGCCTCAAGTGATTGTCCCACTTTGACTTCCCAAAGTGCCAGGTTTACAGGTGTGAGCCACTGTGCCTAGCCTCATTAAAATTTTTTTTTAGTTTAACTTTTTCATTACTATAGAAGTCACAGGCTGAGCACAGTGCTGTAATCCTAGCACTTTGGGAGGCCGAGGTGGGTGGATTGCCTGAGCTAAGGAGTTTGAGACCAGCCTGGCAACATGCCCTGTCTCTACTAAAACAATATTAAAAATTAGCCAGGTGTAGCAGGTGTAGTGGTGTGCACCTGTAGTCCCAGCTACTTGGGAGGCTGAGGCAGGAAACTTGGGATACAGAGGTTGTGGTGAGCTGAAATTGCACCATTGCACTCCAGCCTGGGCAACAGAATAAGACCCCATCTCAAAAAAAAAAAAAAAAAGTCACACTTATATTTCCTTTTTTTGGGAATTATTTATGTGGGTTCTTTGCCATTTATCTCCAGTGTAAAAACCTGTGTTTTTCTGGTTGCAGAGCAGCTCCTTAACTCTTGTAGTTTGATTGTGCTGATCTAGCCACTGTCTTTTTTAGACTTTCTGTGTAGTAGATGCCAGTGTACAGGATGGTCACCATTTCTTGAGCACTTTGTATGGGCCTGGTCCTGGGCCAAGCACTTTACATGCATGATGCTAATGAATAGATTGGAGAAACCCTGTGAGACCAGCATCTGTGGAGCTCTATAAGCAGCCCAAGCCTTCGACCCCCCTCTTCTCTCTCTGCAACTCCCCGAGGCACAGGGCAAAGATGCAGTAAGTCCCAGAGTGAGTCACAGCAGTAGGAGAAGGAGCTGCTCTCAGTCTCCACTTATCTTCCTTCCTTAGCACATGCATGCCTCCAGATGCCCAGGGTAAATATTCGCTCTTGCTCTTGGCTGTGCCTGGGGCAGAAATAAGGACTGCCTCCCCTTAATAAACAAATACACACACCCTGGCTATCACAGTTGCTTCCAGTCCTGCAGTCAGCCTGTAATCCCAGGCTGCCTGAGGCAGGCAGATCACTTGAGGTCAGGAGTTTAAGACCAGCCTGGCCAATATGGTGAAATCTTGTCTCTACTAAAAATACAAAAATTAGCCAGGTGTGGTGGCAGGTACCTGTAATCCCAGCTACTCAGGAGACTGAAGTGGGCGAATTGCTTGAACCTGGGAGGTAGAGGTCGCAGTGAGCAGAGACGGCACCACTGCACTCCAGCCTGAGTGACAGAGGGAGACTCCATCTCAAAAAAAAAAAAAAAAAGAAAAGAAAAGAAAAGAAAAGGAGCTCTGGTGATCCTTTTCTGTATAGCAATGAATGTTTGATGACTCTCCATTTCACAGAGGCAACTCAGGTATCCAAATAATTCTCCTGTGACTTTCTATCACTTGTCTGTTTGCGTCGCCTAAACTTTGCTCCTTAAACATTACTGCCTCCATACCCTATTTTCAGCTTGAATATGAACACTATTGACCCATCAGAGATGGAGTTTTGCTATTGTCACCTAGGCTGGAGTGCAATGGCATGATCTCGGCTCACCACAACCTCTGCCTCCCGGGTTCAAGTGATTCTCCTGCCTCAGCCTACTCAGTAGCTAGAATTACAGGCATGCGTCACCACGCCTGGCTAATTTTGAATGAGACAGGGTTGGTCAGGCTGGTCTCGAACTCCCAACTTCAGGTGATCTGCCCACCTCGGTCTCCCAAAGCGCTGGGATTACAGGCATGAGACACTGTGCCTCAGCTCTTTTTGTTAATTAATATATTCCTGAAATACACAGTATTCATTCCTAACAAGTTGAAAAATAGTTTCCACGTTAACACTTGGTTTCTCAACCTGCTCACTAATTAGTAATTAAAGGCTCTGCCTGAACAGTAACACCTGTCAGCAGCATAGGATTAGTGCAACTACCCATAGTAATAAAAATGTAAAAAAAAAAAATAAGCAAAATGTCACTAGGTGTGGTGACTCACACCTGTAATCCCAGCACTTTGGGAGGCTGAGGTGGGAGGATCATTTGAGCTCAGGAGTTTGAGACCTGCATGGGCAACATAATGGGACCCCTCTCTCTATAAATGAATGAATGAATGAATGAATGCAATATGTATCATTCTGTTAGAATCTATAAAGAGTTTTGCTCTGCTATCAGAAACCTCTTCAGTCACTGACAGTTCATCTAAGAGTTAGTAAGACTGGATTCTAAAGAACAAAGAGTAAAAAGAAAGGATTTTGTAAATAAAATTTTAAAAGGCTTCTTTTCAAAGCAGCTGAAAACACACTTTTCAGCTGCCTTGAAAAGCGGCTTTTTTTTTTTTTTTTTTCAAAAGCCCATCCAACAAAGTGCCAGACTGAAAAAAATAAGATACTGGTTAAGGATGAAATTTAATAAAAATCCTGTATGATATATATCTATATTTAGATGGCAGGTCCTGCTATTAAAACTATACCTGACCAGGAATGGTGGCTCACGCCTGTAATCCCAGCATTTCAATAGGCCTAGATAGGAGGATTAATTGAGGCCAGAACTTTGAGATCAGCTTGGGAAATATAGTGAGACCTCATGTCTAACCACAAAAAAATAATTAGCCAGGCATGGTGGCCTGCACCTGTCATCCCAGTTAAGTGAGAAGCTCAAGTAGGAGGATCGCTTAATCCAGCAGTTTGAGGCTGTAGTGAGCCATAATTGCACCACTGCACTCCAGTCTGGGGGACAGTGTGAGAGCCTGTCTCAACGAATCGATAAATAAAGATAAAAGTATACCTGCTTGCTTGGTGGTGGCAAATGGGGATCTTTATCTTGGTTTCCACGAGTAGACGCTGAAGCCATGATGACTTTGTGCTTGCTCTCCTTCCAGTTGATTATCCTCTGCTTGCTCCTTGACCCAGTGTCTAAGGACGGGTAGAAGAGAATCACTATGCCATGACTGAATGTTTGTATCAAGCTTAAAAGCATTCTGAGGATCCACTGGAGTTATTTGGAAAACTCGTTTTCCTTTTGTCATTAGTCCATCTGCAAACTCAACTTCTAGTGCCCCTCTTCCACCAGCATGCACACATTCACTCACTAATGGGGGACAGATCAGATTTAGAATAGAGTGGAATATCACATTGTGCACGGAATGTTGATTATGTGCCAGCCTGGGGATATGAAGAAGGATAAGACAAGATCACTGCTGAAGGAATTCACAGTCCACAGAGGGAGACAGACAAGTCAACAGTTAAACAACATGAAAAGGGTTCCCTTGAGGTATGCTCAGGATGCTAGGGAAGGAAAGGAAGGACAGTCCATTCCATCTAGTCAGGTCACTAAAGGGACTAGGACTCCTAAACTTTCAGGAGGATCTGTGGAAGGCAGATGGACTCTGGGACAGGAGAATCAGGTTGGAAGGTGGTGCACTAGTCTGCACAAGGAATTACAGAGACCTGAACAAAGACCCTGGTGGGAATTCAGCATTTTTGATAGATATCTAAATTCGCCAGCTCTTAAGCTGGCAGTCATCCTACAGCCACCAGGCAGTCACTTTGCTGTTAGTGGCAACCCAGGCTGGAACTCAGCTCTGTCTATCTTTGACAGAGAGGCTGAATTTGGGTTTGGAAATGTTGGATTAGGGTGCCTGTGGGGCAAACAGAATTAGCTGTTAATATTTGTTAATGTATGATTATTTGTGTCTGGAGTTCCAGAACAGGGGTAGGCTAGAGAGATGAATTTGGAAATGCCATCATAGACATGAGAGTTAGAGCAGGGAACTTGAACAAATGTGTCTAAAAATAGTATTTGGAAATACGAACATTGAACCCAAGGGGATATTGAAAAGAGAAGAAAGAAAGATTAAAAAAAAAAAAAAAAAGCAGGCCAAGGAAATGACTGAGAAGGAATAGCTGATACAGAGGGGAAGGAATTCCTGAAGGAGGGAGTGAATGATCAACACCTTCACATGGCTTAGAAAAGTGGACCTTGGATTTGGCAATGATGGACATAATCCAGGTGGACTTTGAGCTTCCTCCTGCCCCGAGTGGCCACTGCATTCTGCAGCCCTGAACTCCACCACTACTTCTGCTTTTCTTCTGCAAAATGAATCTCTTATACACAATTCTGTTTCCTACATCAATTACTAAACTTTGAAGCATTTGAGCTAAAGGGACCCATACTCCCACCAAGATTCATCACAGGTGCCTAATGTGATTACAGAGGCAGCATGGTGAGCTTCACAGGAAAGTGCCGGATCCAAGAGACCAGGGTTCAAATCCTGATTCTTTTCCCCTGCGATCCTTGTGCTTGGGTACAAAAGACTTCATCCGTCTGTGCCTCAGCTTTCTCCTCTGTTAAGTGGGCATAATGCACACAACAGTGAGGGGCTGTGGCAGAGATGAAGACGAGGATGAGGATGAGGGATAGGTCCATAAGGCCCCGCTCAGCACCCAGCACGCTGTGAGTCTGTGCGTAGGAAGGGGCGGCTGTCAGAGAGGCCCTGCACACCTTCCAATTCCTGAGCACTCCCAGGAAGTCTGTGCTGACCAGGCCAAACTGGATTATTTTTGCTTAGCCAGTAAGCCACTGTCCTATATTAGGAAGCAAAGATACCTCTCAGCTTCGGTGGCCTGGTCCGCTGGCACCCACTTAGTCCTCAGTCCACACCTAAGAGTAAGCCTTCCGAGGATCTTGACTGCAGGTGTAACTCCCACCCCCCACCCTGGGGTGGTCCGGGGACCCTCTGCTCCTTCAGTGATGGGGAAGGGACCCGGGGGTTCTGACCGGCGGACATGCGTAGGAAAGCGCGCCCCAGCATGGGGGGCGGGGGTGCTTCTTAGAATGACCTGGAACCCGGGGACTGCCGAGCTGAACGACGGGCTGGGGACACCGCACTTTCTGATGCGGTCGGGGGAGCCGGGTGGGGGTCAGTCTACTGGAGTCCGCCGCCGTCCCCAGCCAGAGGCAGCCGGGGCCACCCCAAGCCTCCCAGCCCCTAGCCCCCGCCGGGGCCGCCGGGGTCCGAACCCGGTGAGAGTGAGGGGCGGCCGCTGCTGCGCCGCGCAGCCTTTAAAGGACTACCCCGCGGCTCCGCGTTCCCCCAGGCCACCCCCTACCGCCGTCACCACCCCCGGGGCGGGGGCTCACCTGTGGGGGCCGGGTCGCCTCCGAGGCCGCGTCCCCCGTTGCCGAGCCCAGCAGGCCTCGCTCCCCCGCGACTAGACCTCGGCCCGCGGCCCCCACCGGTCTCCCCGGCTTCCTCCCGGTCCTTTGTGTTTTCTTCTCTTGCTCCGCCCCTTCGCCTGCCCGCTAAGCACTTAAGCTGAAGAAGTCACCCTACCGCCACCTGCCAGTCGCTTTCGCTGTTGTGGGCAACCCAGGCTGAAACCCAGCTCTTGCCGGACCCCCCCCTCCCAGCCCCCGTCAACCCTCAAGGCTTGTCCCGACACGGAGTAGGTTCTAATTCCTTTGTGTCTTCCACGGGACTCCTTTCCTCCAGCAATCACAGCCGGAAGAGCCTTGTATTGCGTCCCCGCCCCGGGCCAGGCGTGGGCATCACCCTTGCACTCCTTCTCCGCAGCCTGGTGGCGCGCCCGTTGAGATCTCCGCTTCGCAGACGGGTCATCTGAGTTGTGCGGGCCGCCAGGGGAGTCTGGAGTCCACCCTAGGCCCGCTTGGCTCCCAGGCCTTCTCTTTCCTTTGCTCTTTGTCGGCCCCCTCTTCCCTCCTGTCTCTCCCCAGCTCTGACTTGTAGGGGGAAGCCGCTGACATTTGGGGGAAACTTTAATACCGATATCAGTTGTTATCGGAGAGGGGTCTAGATCCAGACCCCAAACGAGAGTTCTTGAACTTCGCACAAGAAAGAATTCGAGGTGAGTGCATAAAGAGTAAGTTTATTAAGAAAGTAAAGAGGCTGGGTGCGGTGGGTCACGCCTTTAATCCCAGCACTTTGGGAGGCCGAGATGGGCGGATCACGAGGTCAAGAAATACAGACCATCCTGGCCAACATAGTGAAACCCCGTCTCTACGAAAAATACAAAAAAATTAGCTGGGCGTGGTGGCGCACGCCTGTAGTCCCAGTTACTCGGGAGGCTGAGGCAAGTGAATTGCTTGGACGCGGGAGGTGGAGGTTGCAGTGAGCCGAGACTGCGCCACTGCACTCCAGCCTGGCGCCTGTGGACAGAGCAAGACTCTGTCTCAAAAATAATAATAATAATAATAAATAAAAAGAAAGTAAAGAAACAGGCTGGGGGCGGTGGCTCACATTCAACAAGCCTGTAATCCAGGTGGATCCCTTGAACCCAGGAGTTTAAGACCAGCCTGGCCAACATGGTGAAACCCCCTCTCTTCTAAAAACAAACCAAATTTAGCCAGGAGTTGTGGTGCACGCCTGTAATCCAAGCTACTTGGGAGGCTGAGACAGGAGAATCGCTTGTTGCAGTCAGACAACATGGTGCCATTGCACTCCAGCCCGAGTGGCAGAGCAAGACTCCATCTCAAAAAAAAAAAAAGAAGTAGAAATGGCTACTCCACTGGCAGAGCAGCTCAACTGATTATACTTATAGTTATTTCTTGATTATATGCTAAATAAGAAGTGGATTATTCCTGAGTTTTCCGGGAAATGGATGGGCGATTCCCAGAACTGAGGGTTCCTTTACTTTTTAGACCATATAGGGTAACTTTCTGACATTGCAGTGGCATTTGTAAACTGTCATGGCCCTGGTGGGAATGTCTTTTATCATGATAATGCATTATAATTAGCATTTAATGGGCAGTGATGACCAGAGGTCACTTTCATGTCCATCTTGATTTTGATTGGTTTTGGCCGACTTCTTTACTGCATCCTGTTTTATCAGCAAAGTCTTTGTGACCTGTACCTTGGGCCGACCTTCTATCTCATCCTGTGACTATGAATGCCACACCACCTGGGAAGGCAGCCCAGTAAGTTTCAGTGTTATTTTACTCAGTCCCTATTCAAGATGGAATGGCTCTGGTTCAAACACCTCTGGACACAGTTATCCCAGCTGTGGCTGACAACCTTTTCTGGGCTGAGCTGCCAGTACTGACCTGGTATGTTGACTTGGAGAGAGGCTGTGGAGTTCCATTTAAGGCCCTCTTCATTTCTCACCTTTTCCTACTGAGTAAATTGGTCCCTGTATCTGCGGCCTCGGCCTCTCCACAGTGGCCCCCTCTTCCTCACGCCTCCCCCATCCACACCACTGACTTGTTGTTCCTCACATTCACACAGCTCTTTTCCACCTGAGGACCCCCTGACCCCCACCTGCAGACTCTCCTGATCTGTCCTGTCCTGGCTTTTTCCTACTTCTGCTTTTTGACTGTTCCCCAGGAAAATTTTGCTGGACCCCTGCTGTTGGAAACAGATGCTCTGTGCGGCAAAGAAAAATTAGCACTGAGACAAAGGATTTTTCAGCAACACAATTTTTACTTCCTGGAGGAAGACTATTCTCGCTAGCCATCTTGCCACGAGAGTACAATGAACAAAGGAAAACACACAAATTTATCCCTTACGCATTTTGGGTCGTCCTTACTGCTGAGTCTGATTTCCATTGGCTGGAGCCAGAACTCACAATCTAAACTAAAACCCAATTGGCTAATAACTTAAAACTTTTCTAACCAGGTAAAAGCAATGGAGAGCTGGGACATGCCTGTGAGCACATCCAGCATAGATATCTTGGTTAAGGTACAATATCATAGAATGTCCTATGTACCTGTAAGCATGGCATGTCTAACAGCTACATAGGATAGGGCTTAACAAAGTTATTAGTACACTTATTCTTTAACAAGAAAGGAAACTTTAAAAAGGAACTTTTCTGCTTCGCAGAACAGCTTAAGGCAGGCCTTTCTTCTTTCTCATAGCACAGGGCACTATTGTTTTCCTTCAAAGTACTTATCACAACTCATTATGGGCTTATCAGTGTGTTCATTTATAGAAAGCCTGTTTGCCCTTCTTCAGTGTAATCTTCATGAGGTACAGAACAATTTGGAGTCAGTTTTGTTCACCATTTTGTAGCATCTTAGATTTAGAAGGAGCTCAATAAATATTTGTTGAATGAATGAATGAATAAGTGGACCTGGGTTCAATGACTGTCAAGATACTGTTATTTTGGAGGGTTCATTTCCTGAGTAGATCCTTCAGACCACATTCCTCCATGGATTCACTGGTTCCTCCTCCCACCAAAGTGTGTCTTATTTTCTTTTCACTCCTTTTTCCACCTCCAAATTAAAGGGAATATAATTCTATTGCTAATTTCACATTGTATTACCAGAAGTCAGAAAAAGCTTCTGCCCTTTTGTGGTATGAACAGAATAGCTTTCTAATAGGTTTTGTGATTTAAATGAACAGCTCTCCATGTCACTGAAGTCCACCTTCTAACAAATACCCTAATGGCATTTGTCCCTCAATATCTTGCTATGCTCCCACCCTCATCTCTACTTGTCACCGAATAGTTCGTTAACTACGTTAAGTAGCTAGAAGTCATCATATGTAATGTGCATCGGTTATAACCAATTGGTATTTGTTGGGCAAATCTGATGTGTCCATGTATTGTTCTAGCACTTTCAAAGATAATAGAAAAAGAGATTTTTTCCACAAAGGATTTATCACTTCCCAAAGAATTAGAATAAATACACGTTGCCGTAGACGTCTATGGCCCTCGACAGAGCCTTTTTTGGACTTTGCTTCAGCATTCTACAGGGCCTTGGGATCATGACCTGATCTGAAGTTGGTTTTCACTGGCTAATGCTATGAAAACATGATTGATTTAAAAAGTGCCAAACCTTCCATCGCAGGTTCCAGCTTGAACTTTTTCCACAGCCCTGCACTGACCTCAGGCAAGGTCTGAATTCATTAGCAGGGCCCTGCGTGATTCAGCTCCTGCCTGTCTCTCCAGTGCATCTATCTGAGGCCCTCCCAGGGCCTTCTGGAGTGACTCATGTTCGTTCTCTCCTTTCATGCTTTTATGTTCACTGGAGCGTCAGGCTGAATCAGCCTTCCTCTGCTTCTCCACCTCTCTCTTACTCATTCTTGAAGACTGAGCACTGGGGTCACCTCCTCTTGGAAGCTTTGCAGACTCAAGTATAGTTTCTCACCTTCCGTGCTCCCATTGCACTCTGCAGTGGATACCTGTTGTGCATATATATGTTATATATGTGTCTATTATGCATATATACATACATAAATGTAACATTCATGCTTTAAATACTATGTGTCAGCTGTGCTTCTGGTCTCCTATGACCTTATTTGTTTTTTTTCCTTTTTAGAGATAGAGTCTTCCCTTCCCTCCTCCCCTTCCCCTCCCCAACCCTCCCTTCCCTTCCCTTTTTTTTTTGGCAGGGTCTCTGTTGCCCAGGCTGGAGTGCAGTGGTATAATCCTAGTTTACTGCAGCCTCAACCTCCAGACTCAAGCAATCCTCCTGCCTCAGCCTCCCATGTAGCTGAGACTATAGGCATGCACCACCACACCAGCTAATTTTTAAAAATTTTTTTTGTAGGTTTTGTTATGTTGTCCAGGCTCTCATTATCTTTTAACTTCATCCCCACAGCAGTCCCATGAGTGGTGCTAATAACTTACTCAGTCATACAGCCAGGAAACGACAGTAGAATTTGAACCTGGGATTCAGAGTGATGAGCTTCAGAGCAATGTGGCCCTGCTGTCCCTTGGCTGTCCTCACACTATCACAGCCACTGATGTCATTCACTGGCATTCTCTCTCGACTGTGAGCTCCTTGATGGTCAGGGCAGTCAAGGACTGAGCTTTTTCAGTAACTGGCACATCGTATGAACTCATGAATGGTAATGATGATGAATGAATTTAATGAGGCACAGAAGAAAAAGTGAATAATACATGGGTCTTTATTTCAAGAGGCTCACTATCTTTCTTTCCCTCTCTCCCTCCCTCCTCTACCCCTCCCTACCTTGCTTCCCTTTTCCTTTTTTTGTTTCTGTTTTTTTTTCTCAGAAGCTTTTGACAGGAAAGCTACATATTAAAATTGCATTTTAAATTTTTATTTATTTATTTTTAATTTTACTTTAAGTTCTGGGATAGATGTGCTGAATGTGCAGATATGTTATATAGGTATACATGTGCCATGGTGATTTGCTGCACCTATCAAGCCGTCATCTAGGTTTTAAGCTCCACATGCATTAGGTATTTGTCCTAATGCTCTCCCTCCCCTTTCCCCACACCCCCTCAAAACAGGCCCTGGTGTGTAACGTTCCCCTCCCTGGGTGGAAGGCATTGGCAAAGCCTTCATGACTAATACAACAAAAGCAATTGCAACAAAAGTCATCATTGACAAATGGGACCTAATTAAACTAAAGAACTTCTGCTCAGCAAAATAAACTATTATCCGAGTGAACAGGCAATCTACAGAATGGAAGAAAATTTTTGTACTCTACCCATCTGACAAAGGGCTAATATCCAGACGGTACAAGGAACTTAAACAAATGTACAAGAAAAAAACAAACAATCCCGTCAAAAAGTGGGTGAAGGATATGAACAGATAGTTCTCAAAAGAAGACATTTATGTGGCCAACAAACATGAAAAAAAGCTCATCACCACTGGTCATTAGAGAAATGCAAATCAAAACCACAATGAGATACCATCTCATGCCAGTTAGAATGGTGACCATTGGCTGGGCACAGTGGCTCACACCTGTAATCCCAGCACTTTGGGAGGCTGAGGCAGATGGATCATGAGATCAGGAGTCCAAGACCAGCCTGGCCAAGATGGTGAAACCCCGTCTCTACTAAAAATACAAAAGTTAGCCGAGCGCGGTGGCAGGCGCCTGTATTCCCAGCTATTCAGGAGCCTGAGGCTTGAGAATTGCTTGAACCCAGGAGGCAAAGGTTGCAGTGAGCCAAGATCGTGCCATTGCACTCCAGCCAGGGCTATAGAGTGAGACTCTGTCTCAAAAAAAAAAAAAAAATAGATGGCTATATTTAAATCATTAAAAAGTCTGGAAACAACAGATGCTGGTGAGAATGCAGAGAAATAGGAACACTTTTACACTGTTGGTGGGAGTATAAATTAGTTCAACCATTGTGGAAGACAGTGTGGCGATTCCTCAAGGATCTTGAACCAAAAATACCATTTGACTCAGCAAGCCCATTACTGGGTATATACCCAAAGGATTATAAATCATTCTACTGTAAAAACACACGCACACATATGTTTACTGCAGCACAGTTCACAATAGCAAAGACTTGGAACCAACTCAAATGTCCATCAGTGATAGACTAGATAAAGAAAATGTGGCACATATACACCATGGATTACTATGCAGCCCTACAAAAGAATGAGTTCATGTTCTTTGCAGGTACATGGGTGAAGCTGAAAACCATCATCTGCAGCAAATTAACACGGGAACAGAAAACCAAACACTGCATGTTCTCACTCATAAGTGGGAGCTGAACAGTTTCCTTTCTTTCTTAACAGACTCATTGCAGGGTTTTTTAAACAACCCTAGAAATACATGCTATTATCCCAACATTACAAGTAGAAAAAATGAGGCACAGAAAAGATAAGTGACATGGCCAAGATCATAGCTGGCAGGTGGTATAGGCATGATTTAGACTGCAGTGGCCCGGTCCCAGAGCTGATGTTCTTAACCTCTATGATATGTTGTGTCTCCAGCAGCCTCATTGGACAGAGGACATGCATAGACTGATGCATAACAAGAAATAAATACAGACACCTGAAGAGACCTGGACAAGCAGCTTGGTGGGGCAGGAGAGAGTGCTGTTCAGTGTGGTTGGCTGAATAGCAAGCCCTAGTGGGGGAGCGATGGGGATGGATTAAAGACAAAATGAGACTGCTTGCTGTGTAATCCCAGCACCTTGGGAGGCTGAGGCAGGAGGATCACTTGAGGCCAGCAGTTCAAGACCAGTCTGGGCAACACATGAGACCCTGTCTGTACAAAATACTAAAGAAATTTTTAAAATTACCCAGCTGTAGTGGCACACACCTGTAGTCCTAGCTGTTCAGGAGGCTGAGACAGGAGGATTGCTTGAACCTAGGAGGCTGAGGCTGCAGTGAGCCATGATCGCTCTACGGCACTCCAGCCTAGGTGACAGAGGGAGATCCTGTCTCTTAAGGAAAAAAATGCAGGTGGAAATATGATTGATGCCCCTAGGAGCCCAGGGCTCGCCCACAGCCACCTCTTCCTGCTCTGTAAAAGGGGCTCTGGCTGGCTCCTGGTGCGGACAGGTTTCATGTGTGTGTCGGGGACATCTTGGGTGTTCATGGGGTGGCAAGAGCAGCTCTCAGCATCCTGACATTCTTTGTCTTATTCCAGCTCAACTTGCCATCTGTGTACCTCTGTGACAGGCTCTGTGAATCACTCATTCCCTCTCTGATGAATAAATTATGTTAAGTCTCACAAAAGCAGAGCACTTGGGTTTAAATGAGGTGTCACACAAAGATGGACCATGGGTTCTACTTTTCCAGCCATGAGCTGGCACGGCTTTTGCGCGAGGCACCTTGCCAGTTCTCAGCTTGAGCTTCTGGGCCATCAACCCAGAGTTCTGGCTGCTTCAGCTTCATCTGGATTTGATGTTCAGAATGCCAGACTCAGCAAGAGGTGAAGCAGGCTCCAACAATCATAATTTTGACACAAATAAGGAAAGTCTGAAGAATGAAGACGAGTGAACATTGATTTACTTGTGTCTCCAGTCTTCCTTGCATCAAGCCTATCATTTTTTTTTTGAGACGGAATCTCGCTCTGTCATCCAGGCTGGAGTGCATTGGCACAATCTCGGCTCACTGCCACCTCTGCCTCCCAGGGTCAAGTGATTCTCCTGCCTCAGCCTCCTGAGTAGCTGGGACTACAGATGTGCACCACTGCGCTCGGCTAATTTTTGTATTTTTAGTAGAGACAGGGGTTTCACCATATTGGCCAGGCTGGACTCGAACTCCTGACATCAGGTGATCCACCCGCCTCGGCCTCCCAAAGGCTGTCCTTTATTTTACTCACACCTGCTGATAACAGACATCCTGAGAGTAAATTTACTACTTTAATATTCCAGAACTGCTTTCTGTAGCCCATGATATGCAAAGCCTTTGAATGCAAAAAACAGAATGATCCTGGTGTAGCAGAGAGAATATGTGGTTAAGCAGAGGCCAGTGATGTCCTGCGGCAGATTTGTTGACCCCATCCCAAGTGTGCTTTGTCAGCTTCCTGTCCTGCTATCTGTCCCGAGCCTCTCTTTAGGTAGCAACCTTCGCACCTGGCTATGGTGTGGGTGGGAGAAAAGCAATTTGATTGCTGGTGAAAATGACTCACAGCAGGATGTAAATGCAAACCACAGATTTAGCTCCTTGCAGGGCATAATTCCATTTTAGACAAGAGGCTTAGTAATCAAAATCTAATAAGCTTAGTAATCAAGATCTTGATAGAATGTTGGGGGAAGACTTGCTTTCGCAGAGGAATCTTTGAAAATCCATTTGTTACCCTAGTCAGCTCAGTTGGTCTGATTCACTTTTCTCAGCATTAGGGAAACAAGCGTCAGTATCCTGGCAGTCCACCTGGGGAGGGGCCTAAGCTGTAACTGCTCCAGGCTGTTCAATTTCAGCTTCCCTCTTCAGAGCGCCTCTCAGGGCATCTTTGCACTGTGTCCACCCTATTCCCTCCACCAGGCACCTACATGCTTTGCCATGGCAAGCCTGTGCCTATTCTTTGGGTCCCATTGGGGATGTCCCTAAAGCCTAGGAATTTAAGCAGGAACACAGACTATTTGGGCTCCATTATAGCCCCACTCTATATCTGTACATAAATAATTGCTTGGCATAGTGCCTGGCACACAGGGAGTGTTGTTTAAGTGTTCATAACCATTTCCTCCAGGAAAATTCTCCCTCTCGGCCTGAGGCAGGAATCTCTCCTGTGTGCTGTATTTTGATGACCTCTTTATTTGCCTCTGTTCTAGGATGTGAGATACCTGAAGGCAGGGGCTGTCTTTCTCGCCTTCACTTCTGTGACTAGAAAACCACATTGAGGTTTTAATTTGAGTTATGTCCTCTTTCAGCAGCCTGAATGAACGGTAAGGATTCTCCCTTCCCCATTCCAAGAAAGTCACCAAATGTCCTTATGTTTAGGACTAATGATTTTGGCACTACAGGGATAAATGAAGAGTTGAGAAATAAAGCATGCAACAGGAATCTGGAATATCACCCCTACATAGAATTTTGTTGTAAAAAAAGAAGCCCCGACCGAGAGAGGAAGAAATAGGCCAACCCCGGAGGGAAGGTTCTGAAAGCTTTTGGAGAGACTGGGAGCAAGGCAGAGGTGTGCAGGTCCTGTAGTACAGCAGACCAGCACTTCCCTCCCACAGCTGGTGTGTGGCAGGACCTCATGGCAGAAAAGCTGCATAGTCCCCTGAGAGAGAAGGGTTACCAAGCCTTTAACTTCCCAGTCAACAAAAGTTCTGGGACTGGGCCACTGCTTTCAAGGGACCACATGGATTTTGACCCTGAACACCAGTTCAATGTGACTAGAAGAGATCAGATGATCTTCCAGAATGTTCTAGATTGTGCCAGATCCCCTCACTTGACCCTAGGAAGAAGGGTTCTTGCCCCCCATCCCCACCAAATTCTAGAGATTGAATTTCCTGAGTGAAGGGGGACTCTGAAACAATGTAATTTTATTTAGAGACACAAAAGAACACTGCCTTTCAGAAATCCTAGTGAACTAAAATTCACATCTACAGTGTGTCCATGGTCCTGGCTAAGGCAGGTCATGTAAAATACTTGGTGAATAAGTAAATAATGGAAGTACCTTGAAATTTCTCCAGTCTATTTTTATAATCCCATAGCAACATTTTTATTTACCTACATTGAATGAAAGTTTTCCATGGCTATTTCCTGAGCATTTAAAGTGCAGGCAAATGAGTTTTGAATAAGGATTCAAAAGACTTTTATGACTGCAAGCCAGCAACAAGCTGAATTTATATTGCACTAGTATACATTGTAGATTGCTAACGTGACTAAGCCTTGGTACTTTACACTTTGTCTTTGAATAGATTGAAGTCTCCAATGAGAGCTTGCCTTACAAAGCCCCACCTCATATGATAAACCCTTGAAGACAAAAACTCAAAATCTTGCTTTGTATATTGGTATCCATGTCATAAAGCTGCCTTATACCTACAATTTCTAGTCCCTGCTCAGAATGCAAGTTATTTGGACTATTACTTTATTTTTAGTGTCAATTACTTGTGGTTATTCATACAGGGATCACTTAAATGAATTAAATCTAGAGATAATTGAATAACATTCCTTTAGTCCTTAGTTTCTGCTCATTCTCCTCTCTAGTCTTCAGACTTTTTCCTCTAGGCTGCTACACGAGCTGTAGATTCAATGTATTATCTCCCCCACCACACCCAGAATCCTCAAGAATTTACCTTTGAGTTCTTTCAATGTTCTTTTATCTAGGTTTTGTTGTGTTTGCTTTGTTTTTGCTTTCAATAGAGTTTTTTGTTTTGGAATATCTTAGGGTCACAGAAAAATTGAGCAAAAGTTACAGAGCTATCCCATAATACCCTGTCCTAAAACATGCATAGCCTCCCCTATTATCGACGTATCTCACCGGAGCAGTACACTTGTGACAACTGATGGACCTACACTGACACATCATTTTTGCCCAGATTCAGTAGTCTACATTAGGGTTCACTCAGAGTGTTGTACTTCTATGGTTTTGGACAAATGTATGATATATGTCCACCATTGTAGAATCTTACAGAGTAGTTTCACTACCCTAAAAATTCTCTGTGCTCTCCCTGTTTATTCCTCCTTCCCCTGAACTCCTAGGAACCACTGATCTTTTTACTGTAGCCTTTTCCAGAATGTCATATAGTTGGAACTGTACAGCATGCAGCCTTTTGAGATTGACTTCTTTCATTTACCAATATGCATTTAAATTTCCTCTATGTCTTTTCATGGCTTGATAGTGCTTTTTCATTTCCTTTTAGTGCTGAATAATATTCTCTTGTCTGGTTGGACCACAGTTTATTTATCTATCCACCTATTGAAGGATATCTTGGTTGCTTCCAGGTTTGGGCGGTTACAAATGAAACTGCTATAAACATCCATGTGCAGGTTTTTGTGTGAACATAAGTTTTCACTTTTTTGGGTAAATGCCAAGGAGCATGACTGCTGAATCATATGATAAGAGTATCATTAGCTTCCTAAAAAATCTCCAAGCTGTTTTCCAAAGTGGTTGTACCATTTTGCATTTTCACCGCAGTGAATGAGATGTTCTGTGGCTCTAAATCCTCACTAGCATTTGGTGTTGTCATTGTTCTAGATTTTGGCCATTCTAATAGGTGCATAGTGATAGCTCATTTGTTCTTTTGATTTGCAATTCCCTGAAATCATATGAAGTTGAGCATCTTTGTGTATGTGTATATACACAAAGATTCGTGTGTATATTTGTACTTGCATATATATACACACACAAAGGTTTATATATATTGTATTTGTATATTTATGTGTGTTTGTACACACACACACACACACACACATATATATGTGTGTGTATATATATATATGTGTGTGTATATATATATATATACAGATGTCATCTATGTATCATCTTTGGTGAGGTATCTGTTAGGTTCTTTAGTCCATTTTTTACTTGGGTTGTTTTTTTCTTGTTAAGATTTAAGATTTTTTTGTATATTTTTAAGGTAGTCTTTTATCAGATCGTCGTGCAAATATTTTCTCCCAGTCTGTGGCTTGTGTTTTCATTTTCTTGACAGTGTCTTTGAAGAACAGGTGTTTTTTTGTTTTTTTTTTTTCTCTTTTGAGACGGAGTCTCACTCTGTTGCCAGGCTGGAGTGCAGTGGCGTGATCTTGGCTCACTATAACCTCTAACTCCCTGGTTCAAATGAATCTCCTGCCTCAGCCTCCCGAGTAGCTGGGATTACAGGCATTTGCCACCACACCCAGCTATTTTTCTCTTCTTTGTATTTTATAGTAGAGACGGGGTTTCACCATCTTTGGCCAGTATAGTCTTGATGTTTTGACCTCATGATTCGCCCACCTTGGCCTCCCAAAGTGCTGGGATTACCCAAAGTGAGGCACCTTATCTGGCCAGGTTTTTGTTGTTGTTGTTAAGGATAAAGTTCTGCTCTGTCACCCAGGCTGGAGTGCAGTGGTAAGCATTGAATTCCTGGGCTCAAGTGATCCTCCCGCCTGGACCTTCCTTCCAAAGTGCTAGAATTACAGGCAGGTGTGAGTCACTGTGCTTGGCCTTGACATTTTAAATTTTAATGAAGTTTGGTTTATCAATTTTTCATAGTTCATGCCTTTGGTGTTGTAGATTTATTTTCTTTATCTTATAACTATCAGAAGGGTATTTCAAAGATAGGTAATAACTGGAAAAGTAGAAACAAGCTAAACAACACCATGATCACCATGATTAAGCAATCAGGCAAACCCTGAAGGTGAGACATTCCACTGGACAACTGTCCTGGACACTTAACAAATCAGCGTCATAGAAACAGCGAGACTTATAGAGTTAAAGCAATTTAAGTGACCCAACCATCAGATGTATTATAACATGTGATCCTGGATTAGATTCCAGTTTATGTAGATCTAAATAGCTACAAAAATGATTTTGGGAAACATTATGGAAATTGGAATATGGCTTGGGTCTTAAACGATATTAAAACTCATTAAGATTATTATTATGGCTCGTTAGGCATGATAGTGTTGATTTTGGTTCTGGAAGATGTTCTTATTTTTTAGAGCTGCATACTGAAGTATTTAGGGATAAAATATCATGATGTCTATATTTTACAGTGTTTCCACATAAAAAAATAAAGCAAATGTAAAGGAATAAAATTTGAAAGAACAGAATTATTTCACCCATTAGATCCTCATTGGCTGACCCAACCAAACCAATACCTGCTTTTCTACAGTATACGAGTAAAGAGAGCACTTGAGTGGGGAAAGGGCATGAAATCTGGACTATGTCTTTCCCTTTACTAGCTGTGCAATTGTGGGCAAAGTAATTCTCCTGTCTGTGTCTCAGTTTCTTCAACTACAAGATAGGTGTATTAGTTGTATTAGTCCATTTTCATGCTGCTGATAAAGACATACCTGAGACTGAGTAATTTATAACGAAAAAGAGGTTTAATGGACTCGCAGTTCCACATGGATGGGGAGGCCTCACAATCATGGTTGAAGATGAAAGGCATATCTTACGTGGCAGCAGGCAAGAGGGAACTTGTGCAGGGAAACTCCCCCTTATAAAACCATCAGATCTTGTGAGACTTACTACCACGAGAACAGTATGGGGGAAACCACCCCCACAATTCAATTATCTCCAACCTGGTCCCTCCCACAATATGTGGGAATTATGGGAGCTACAATTCCAGATGAGATTTGGGTGGGGACCTAGAAAAATAATCTCATTAGTAGACCTACCACCCAGGATAATTGTGAGGGTAAATGAGTTAATATACACAAGGCCATTAAATCAGTTCCTGGCACATAGTAACACGTAAGACATACCTATTATCATTGTTTTTGTTTTAGTTATTCAGGTACATGATCCTAGCATGTGCTGGGTTGGCATACACCGATAACAATCAGTGCAGCTTCTTGGGTTTTCTGGTACATTGCTAGTAGCCATGTGAACTATTTTTGGGGACCCATTTTTGAGTTTTCTCTTACACTACATTGAGAACTGTTTGACTCCATGTTTTAGGGGCTGGTGAAGAGTGGTGAGACCTAAAGACATTTTCTCTTATTAGTTGTAATGGGGCTTTAGTGCTCCATTATAAATCTAAAGTTTTAAGTGTAGTTAAATAATAGGTAATTGAAGACACCCCTAGGTCTAGAATCTTCTGACAGAAGATTTAACATCTTCATTAGGAATACTGGAATAAAATTCATCTTTTCCTTTAAAAAATTAGCAGATACAAAATAAGATGCCTTTATAAATATAACCCTTCAAGCAAATCTGACACATGATGATTTAGGACTAAAATTTATCTTTGTCACCAACAAAATAGAAAGAGGATAAATATGGTTTTATAACTGTGTATCAGGTTTTTAGTCGGAGCAATGCTGTACTTTAATTAAGATTACAAATGACTTTATTTCTTAGTGTTCTATGTCATTTTTCAATTTTAGACTTTTAGTACAGATTAAGAATATTTTTTCTACTCCTTTCTTTCACTTGCATGAGCACAGGGAGTTCTTTGACCTCTAGAAGCTACCAGGGCTGTTTGGCCTGTTACAACAGCACATTTATTATCGATTGATTTTAGAGTAAACTGAAATTTTTAAGATTTGATGGGTGTGTATTAGAGACAATTCTAAATGACTGAGTTAAAATTTACAGTCATAAAATGTTATGAGAACCAAAGGTCTGCAGTACCAAAATAACAGCTTCAGAAATTAGAACATTATTTGTTATAATTCTACTACATTATAATTTCTTTCTTTCTTTTTTATCTTCCTGAAATGGAGTCTTGTAATGTTGCCCAGGCTGGTGTACAGTGGTGTGATCTTGGCTCACTGCAACCTCTGCCTCCTGGGTTCAGGCGATTCTCCTGCCTCAGCCTCTTGAGTAGCTGGAATTACAGGCTCCCGCCACCATGCCAGGCTAATTTTTTGCATTTTTAGTTGAGACGGTGTATCACTATGTTGGGCAGGCTGGTCTTGAATTTCTGACCTCGTGATCCACCTGCCTCAGCCTCCCAAAGTGCTGGGATTACGGGCATGAGCTGTTGTGCCTGGCTTATATGATAATTTCATAAAAGCAAAACATTTAAAATAACGTAAATAATTTTTAAAATCGGACATTGAATGCAAGTACTGTGCTGAAGTGCTTTACATGACATGTCTCATCTACTTCTCACACCACCCAGGGCCTGCTCGTGCTTTCGTTTGTCTTTAGAGAACTGAAATAGACAGGACAAATAACTGGATCAAGGTCACACTGCAGCTGTGATAAGGTGAGGCTGTAATTTAGAATCATTGATGACTTCTGAATCCAGCCAATATTTATTGAGCATTTATTAGGCACCAGACTCTGTTCCAGGTGTGGCGATAGTAATGTGAATAAATCATCAAAATCTTTGCTGTGAATATTATGAAATACTGACACACAGTTGAGGTTAGCAGTAGAATTGGTGAATACTTTTCCCATGATTAAGCAGCATTCTAGCCCCTCTACTTAGAAATTTAGCCCTACAGACTGATTTGTTTTTCCAGAAGAAACAAAGGTCCCAAAGCTGACCGTAAGTACCTGGAGAGTAGAAATTTGGCTCTAAATCTGGACTTAACCCAGAAAAAAAAAAGCATGGTGGCTCATGCCTGGAGTCCCAGCTACTGGGGAGGCTGAGGCAGGAGTATTGCTTGAGTATTGCTGAGCCCAGGAGTTTGAGGTTGCAGTGAGTCATGATTGCACCACTGCACTCCAGCCTGGTGACAGAGTAAGACCCCGTCTCAAATAAAAAACAAAGTAAAACCAAAAACCCCACACTCTCTTTGAACCAGCTATTTCCTTAACCTTCCTCAAGACACACACACACACACACACACACACACACACACACACTCTCTCTCTCTCTCTCTCTCTCTCTCTCTCTCTCACACACACACACACACTTCTTGATATCTTTTTGAAGCATCATTTATCCTAGGCAAACTTTATAAACGTGGGTCCATACCTTTTACAGCTCAGGATCACCAGCCTGGCTGGACTATTTTGTTGTTGTTGCTATAGATATCTGCAACAATTGCCACACAACGGAACACCACAGTGCATTTTCATAATAAAATAACCTAAATTTGCTAGTGGAGCCTGTAGTTCATTAGGTAAGCTTTTACTCCTTTAGCAACAAAATTGCTCTCTTACCTCGGTGAATGACAGTCTGTGCAATGGCCTAATGTATTTGGGCAGTCCAGAGCAAGCATGCAGAGGCACCCTCATCTCCTTACATCACAGCATGGGTACTTCCAGCCCACAATTCATGGGTTAGATGAACAGCGTTGCTATTTATGAAGTTACACAGGCAAGTAGTTGAATAAGGAATTTTAAAGTAGTTAAGATTTCTCTTTAGATTCTGTATCTACATAAACTTTCTATAATTTGAAATATAGCACTAACCTTTCATAATTGAAAAGTATGGGGATAAACAAATGAAATACCCTCAGCAGTAACCATGGATATATAATATCAAAACAATTACTATTATCATACTGCCTATTTATACTGAATTCATTCCTTATTTTAATTTTCAAACCCAGTGATACTTGATCGTTATATTTGTGCCCTATTTTATTTTATTTTTTTGAGACAGAGTCTCTCTCTGTTGCCCAGCCTGGAGTGTAGTGTTACAATCTTGGTTGGATGCAACTTCTGCCTCCCAGGCTTAAGCAATTCTTGTGCCTCCCCCTCTGGAGTAGCTGAGATTACAGGCATGTGCCACCACACCTGGCTACTTTTTGTGTTTTAGTAGAGATGGGGTTTCACCATGTTGACCAGGCTGGTCTCAAAATCCTGACCTCAGATGATCCACCCATCTCCACCTCCCAAACTGTTGGAATTACAGGCATGAGCCACTGTACCCGGCCATTGTGCCCCATTTTAAAGCCCTTATCCATGCATATTGTGTTATAGAAAGTGAAAAAAATAATTTATTTTTAGATAGAGTCTTACCCTATTGTCCAGGCTGAAGTGAGTGGCATGATCTTGGGTCACTGCAACCTTTGCCTCCTAGATTCAAGTGATTCTCCTGCTTCAGCCGCCCGAGGAGCCGGGATTACAGGTGCACTCACCACATCTGGCTAATTTTTGTATTTTTAATAATAGAGATGGGACTTCACCGTGTTGGCCAGGCTGGTCTTAAACTCCTGATTTCAAGTGATCCACCCACCTAGGCCTACCAGAGTGCTGGGATAACTGGCATGAGCTATCGTGCCTGGCCTAGAAAGTGAAAGAATCTTGAAATAAGATTTCCCTCTCCTGTGAGATACTGAGACTAGCACTAATTTCTTCTACCATTCATTGAAAAAAAGCTACAATATGTTTCATAATAATGTAGAATTTAAAAAATGCCCAGGATGTTTGAGCTATGTATAAATAGCATAACGTAGATATCATTAGGATACTACAGTTTATGTTTATAAAGAGACCTATCTAGTTCTCTTGAATTTCATGAAAATAAGCAGAGACTTAGCTAGCTACAGCACATGAACTTAGACTAGTGGGAAATTTTAGTGCAAGGTATTTAATCATGAAACGTACAGTGAAAGCTGATGAAGCCCTTATTTTACCTCATTTAGAGAAATGATTTCCGTTTTCTTGAACACCTCATCCTCTTACTGCCTCCCTGTAATCTTGGCTATGAAATAGACATGTATGTTATGATTTTATTAGTGAAGGATTTCTTTTTCCTCTCTTTCTTGACACTAGAGACACTTTGATGACAAGCTGAAAACAGCCCATTGGATGGATTAAGTATTTGGACTGAAAATAAACAGGAGTGACAGCTCTGGTTCTGACCTGCCTAGATTTTTGTTATAGGACAAATTATTCAACCCTTCTGTTTTATCATCTGTATTAAGGAGAGCAGTTGATGGAATTATTTTTAAAGTTTTACCCCTCACTGTATAATGCTACAGTTTCAATACAGCTTTAGCTCTGAGAACTAAGAAACAAAATGGTAATCATGATAATCTAACTATTAGATATTTGATGATGCCACATTCATAAAGCATAAATGTAACTTTAGTTCCTTTAGTAGTTCAATTGCCCATTTTGCTGTTGAATGAATGGCCAGCCCTTTCCTCTCAGTTCCTCTTGAGAGCTGTTGACCTGCAGATAAAATGTGTCCTCTTGAGTCCTCCTGGGAGCTGGGGACCTGTAGAAAAGATGTGTCTGCTTTGACTGCTCCAGGCTGTACGTTTACAGGTCAGAGCCCTCCCTGGGGAGGTCTGTGGCCATCCACAGGCAAGCTCTCTAATTCTGGGATTTAGTGTTAGGAAACCCAGTTGGCTCTTAAATCTAAGCCACATTCTGCAATATCAGCTTTCTTAGTAGTAAACATGATATTTTGATTTCCATGCATCTTATTTTTTGGTCCTATTTCCCACATGGTTCAGAATGTGGATGTGATGCTATTTTGGGAGTTCCCTGAAGTCCCAATGAACAGTACTACATTGTATGAATAAATGACTTTGGCCATGAACTTTCTGCTAAGATTCACGCAGGTCTTCTATCAGTTTCTATTGTCTCTGGTAAAAAAACTTGACAAAATCACTGCAAACTCTTGTGTTCAGGATGCTAGAGATCGTCATCTCAGCCAACAGTAACATGGCAGCATGTCACTCATGGTTATACAAAGGAAGCCAAAGCCAGATATTTAATCAGTCACTGTGAGCCATAAATCATTGCATCCAATTTGTTACAGAGCTCAATCAAAATGGGAAGGAAGAGGTTCTTATTTTATCAGTCTGAACACTGGCTGAAAGTAGAAGAACCAATCCACTTTATAATAATTTGTTTTCTCTCTTGAATCCAGAAAGAAGAAGGGTTGAGGACACAGAAGGTACATAGTTTAATAAATATTTAAGGGCTGAGTATCGTACCCAGACTTCTCTAGGTGCTGTGGGACACAGCAGTGGACCAAGAAGACAAAAATCTGTATCCTCAAGGAGCTTGTATTTTAGTGGAAGGAGATATGCATTAATCAAAACAAATAAGTAAATAAACAAATAAAGTAAGCAAATATGATAATGCAGTGTAGTGACACCATGTTGGAGCCAGACAGCTTGGGTTCAAAGCCTGTCTCCATCACTTACAAGCTGTATGACCTTTGAGAAAGTTCTTAACCTTTCTGTGCCTTGGTTTCCTCATCAGTAAAATTGGTTTAATAAAAAAATGAGGATTACATTTAATTAGTGTTAAACACTTAGATCTGTGCCCAGCACATTTTAAGTACTACATAAGTACTTGCTGTTATTATATTAAATGGTACAAGTAGAAGAAAGGGATAAAGCAGTATTGGATGGGTTTGTAGTTTTAAATGGGTTGTTAAAAAATAAATCCAAAACAAGATCTTGATGAAAAGCTGGCTTTTAAGTAAAGACCTGAAGGAGCTGAGGGAGTCAGCCACTCAGATATTTGGTGGAAACCGTGCCAGGCAGAAGGAATAGCAAGTGCAAAGGCCTCGAGGTTGGCAGATGCCTCGGTTCTAGGACTGGAAGGTGTGGAGTGTGGCTGCGGGGGAGAATGCAATAGAGAGGGATGGTAGATTGGGACTCCTTAGAAGTAGAACCTAAGACAGGAAATAAAATGTCATTGATTTCCTGAGGATGTGCTTTCAGGAAAAAGCGAGGGAAGAAAGGAGGAGAGAGCAGAAGAGCTAAGTGGCTTGGCTTCTCGTTTCTTCATATCAGCCAGTCACTGGCAGGGGGCTGTTGGGGAGATGGCTCCCATTGGCCAAGGGCAGTTCTCTTGAGCAAGGGCAGTTGTGAGTCGCTGCAGCATCTGGAGGTGGCGTGGGGAAGGGGATCCGGCAGTTTGCAGCAGTGCCCACTACAGGAGCATCACAGAAGATGAAGCTGCTCCTTCTAGGGACTTGAAGACATTTCAAGTCGTAGTTCCAGAGGATTCGAATCTGAATTTAATGAGTCCATCTGGCTACATTCCAGGAACAGAATCTTAGCCATGATGAGGACTGGAGGCTTTTCAGTCTGTACTTGTGCTTCTGAAAAATGTTAAAAACTATACAATGGGAGCATGTTGGTCCCTCTATAGCTTGCTAGCATCTGACTTTTTTTTTTTTTTTCCAGACAGGGTCTCATTCTGTTGCTCAGGCTGGAGTGCAGTGGTGCCATCCATTGCAACTTTTACCTGCCAGCAAACTCTGCCTCCCAGATTCAAGTGATTCTCCTGTCTCAGTATCCCAAGTAGCTGGGATTAAGGTGCAGACAGACCATCATGTCTGGCTAAATTTTATATTTTTAGTAGAGATAGCATTTTACCATGTTGGGAAGGCTGGTGTTGAACTCCTGACCTCAGGTGATCCACCTGAGGTCTCCCGAAGTGCTGGGACTTCAGGCGTAAGCCATCACGCCTGGCTGAGAGATCCTGTTTTCAAGTGCAGTATATAACCAGAAAGTTATGTATAAACACAGACTGGACATGGCAATTTCTGTTCACAAAGGTCACATGTGCAAGTACATAAATTAGCAGCATGTATCTAGAGTTATGATCAAACTGTTTTTAAGATGCAAGAATGTAAAATCACATCTTGAAAATATGAAGAGCTGGTTTACACATGTCAAAAATCATGTTACTTATAAAAGAGACGAATGACAGCTACAGGATTCAAGTACAATATGACCTCAAGAAATTAACACTTATCAAAGAGAATGAGAATATTTTTACATTTCACTGAAAATACATTGACTACTAGAATGTAAAAGTCTAGCAGGAACTCAGGGAGAAAGTTACAAAATCTAAAACCAATTACCTAGTATTTCCCACTACCTAAACAACAGCATGATATTAAAAGGAAGCTGAAAATATGGAACGCATCATGAATTTGTGCATCATCCTGTGTGTGGGCCATATTGATGTTCTCTGTATCATCCCAGTTTTGTTATATGGGCTACCGAGGCACGTGCCTTGTGTGAAATTCGAGATCAGGAATGAGGCAGCAGCCTTTGCACTTTGAAGGCCATCACCGGTAGGGGTGGTTAACAGTGCCTGTGGGGGCGGGGTGCTGTGGCTCACACCTGTAATCTCAGGTGTGATTGGGGGCCATGGCGCCCCCAATCCCAGCACTGCAGAGGCTGAGGCACGAGAATCACTTCAGGGAGGCAGAGGCTGCAGTGAGCCAAGATCACACCATTGCCCTCCAGCCTGGGTGACAAGAGGGAAACTCCGTCTCGAAACAACAACAACAACAAAAAAACAAAATACAGTGCCTGTGGGTGCCATCTTGTCCTCACTTTTTCCCACTCAGTGTCCAGCTCTTCTTCCTGATGCTGGCCTTACTGGCCAGCTATGAGTCAGGCCCACCATAAGATGCTCTGTTATGAACTCACAGAGGAGGAAGCCACAAAGAGCTGGAAGTCCTCCACAGACTCCTGCGCCAGTGCCTTCACGGTTGCCCTCCAGCAGTCAGTGCACCTCACATCCAGCAAGCTTCCACTTGTTCACTTTTTCCAGGCTTGCTTGATTAGTGACTTTTCTCTGGTGCTTTTCAGACCGTTCACCCTCAGCTTTTCCCCAGATTGTGAAAAGTCTAACTCCATAATAAATAACATACCCCACAGTGCTCATAATGGTCTTGCTTCCCTGATTGCACTCTACTGGTACAGGAGGGAACTATAATTGCCTTCGTCTTATTACGTTTCCAGGAACACTTTATCATTTCTTACAGGTTGCCACACCAGACATCTTCTTGGCTGGCTGTCCTTGAATAGAATCAATATATATCAATATAATCAATGTAGCCCTGAATATAATGTATTAGTCAATCCTCACACTGCTATAAAGAAATACCTGAGACTAGGTAATTTATAAAGAAAAAAGGTTTAATTGGCTCATGGTTCTGCATGGCTTGGGATGCCTCAGGAAAATTACAATCACGGTGGAAGGCGAAGGGGAAGCCAACACATCCTTATGGCTGGAGCAGGAGGAAAAGAGTGAGGCAGAAAGGTCTATATGCTTTTTTTTTTTTTTTTTGAGACTGAGTTTCGCTCTTGTTACCCAGGCTGGAGTGCAATGGCACGATCTCGGCTCACCGCAACCTCCGCCTCCTAGGTTCAGGCAATTCTCCTGCCTCAGCCTCCCGAGCAGCTGGGATTACAGGCGCGTGCCACCATGCCCAGCTAATTTTTTGTATTTTTAGTAGAGACGGGGTTTCACCATGTTGACCAGGATGGTCTCAATCTGTTGATCTCGTGATCCACCTGCCTCGGCCTCCCAAAGTCCTGGGATTACAGGCTTGAGCCACCGCGCCTGGCCCTATGCTTTTAAACAACCAGAAATTGGGAGAACTCATGATCACAAGAACAGCAGGGGAAGCTGCCCCCATGACCCAATCACCTCCCACTAGCCCCTTGTCCAACATTGGGGATTACAATTACACATGAGATTTGGGCGGTGACACAAATCCAAACCATATTAATAATATCCTTGAATTTCTGGTAGAGAGGGCATGAAGAACTCTTTTCAGAGGAACCTTAATCTATCTATCTGAATATCCTTTTCAGTGAGACATACAGCTAGACATACAACAGGAGGCAAACCATGACCTTATAAATATCTTTCTATAGGTAATACACTAGTTTGGCTCAAAAATCAGAGCTGGGAGTTCCAGGAAAGGTGGGGTGAAGGCGGTTTCCTCACTCTTTTGCTTTCAGCACAGTGTGATGTATTAGTTTATGTATGGTCAGCTATATTATCATAACTGTTTTTCAATCATAGTCTCTAATTTTAATTAAATCAACTCTCATAAAAACAGGCAGATGACCTAAAAAGATTTCCTGAAAAGAAACCGTGGATTGAGGCTAAAACAATAACATGAGTACAAGCAAATAAACGACAACAAAAAAGACAGAGCAGAGACTTCAACCCCTAGAAAAAGCTCTTTGTTATCCACATTGAAAGGTAAAAATAATAAGGGTCAAATGAGATTTGATGAAAAGTCTGACAAAACAGTCCAAATTATCAAGGAGATGGCTTGCTGGTTGTATTTACATCCACTATCATTAATGAGGAACCACAACTTAAGGGCATATTTTGACGTGAAATGGTAATGATTGTAGCATGATGCTGTCACCATCAGAAAGACATTTAAAAATATTATTTCCTACAGTCAATTAAGCTGATCGTGTTCCTTACCTGGCAAGGGCCCAGTGTGCAATGGCTGTGAATGGCAGCCTTCTCGGAAGTGTGTGGCCCTGTTGCTTGTATGCTGTATGTGTTGCCCTGAGGAACCTTGGACACAGCCCTTTCCAATGGACGTTCATGTCGCTGACCTGATGCTCTCCCCAGTCTAGGCTCCAGACAGGTACGCAGCATGCCTCTGAAAGCCCCAGGGTATGATAGGCAAGGCCTACATTGGCCAAGTCATTATGTTCATTTGCACCAAGCTCCAGAACAAGGAGCATGAGAGTAAGGCCCCACACAGGACCAAGTTCAGGTTCCCGAGCTGCCGGAAGATCCGTATCTCACAGAAGCAAGACTTTACCAAGATTAATGTGGATGAATTTGAAGACATGGTAGCTGCGAAGCAGCTCATCCTAGACAGCTATCAGGCCAACCCCCCCCGCCATCATGGTCCCCTGGACAAGCGGCCAGCCCTGTGCTTATGGGGGCTCCCACTGGGCTGCCCCTCCTTAGTCACACCCACCAATAAAGCCTACTTCCTGCCCTCCAAAATAAATAAATAATAATATTATTTATCTCATGTTTTAGTGTCTTTTTGATGCACATATTATAATGCTTATAATACATTGGTAAGTATACGTAGTGGAAGTATGGGCTGAATATTTTTTGCTGATTAGAGGGACACAATCAAAAAGCTGGTGACCCCTGATTTGTACTGAGACAGACTTGTCCAGAAGTCAATCCAACTTATGAAGAAGACATGTGGGTGGTGGCACAGCTTGGACTCTGTAATTCAAGACTGTAAAACATTTATTGCTCTACTTTTTATGACCTATAACACACGAATACATGAACTAGGGAAAGGGTTGTGCTTTAGAAAGTCAGATAAGTATATTTGTATTTCAGTTATCAGGGAAAACTCCTCCATCCTCACCCCTCAACTTCTAGAAAAAACAGGACTAAATTTAACAATCCTTCAATCAAGTGTGTTTTCTTTGTTGCTTTCACCTGCTTCAGATCTAAGTATAACCTCTTAGTTTTTTGAAACAAAGGGAATCTGAAGATTTTTCAGAGTCAGGAAAGAATTTTGTTAAGATATTAAATGTGGGCTGTATTTATTTTTAAGTCTACAGATCTAAAGTTACTTTTTTTCAGGAACAAAAACACCCTTTGGTTTGCTTATAGATTGATTATTCCTAGTATATTATTTAAAAAGTCTACTTTATTTTAAAAAGTCGTATTTACTGTGTAGAGTTATTGCAAAACATAGGCAGGAGGCAAAAATGACAGGAAGTGTAAATGTGTGCTAAATTCTGCTGTCATAATAGACAACCTCCTAAATCTCAGTGAGTCAATGCACCCCCATTTTTTTTTCTCACACCGCATGTCTAATGCAACTTAGCAGGTGGAGCTCTGCTCACTGAAATCTCTTAAGTACTGTTAGGACAATAGTCCCCAAAGATATCCACCTCCTAATCCTGGGAACCGCTGAATATGTTTCCTTACATGGTAAAAGAATCCTTGCTGATGTGATTACATTAAGGATATTGAAATAGGGAAACTATCTGGATTTTCCAGGTGGACCCAGTATAATCACAAGGGTCTTATAAGAAGGAGGGAAGAAAGTCAAAGGCAGTAGTAGAAGACATGGCCCCGGAAGCAAGAGGTTGGAGTGGTGTGAGGAAGGGGCCACAAGCCAAGGAATGCAGGCATCCTCTAAAACTGAAAAAGACAAGTGGATTGTCCCCTGAAACTTCTACAAGGAAGTAGCACTGTCAACAGCTTGACCTCAGCTTGGGGAGACTGATTTTGGACTTCTGACTTCCAAAACTATAACATGATAATTTTTTATTGTTTTAAGCCACTAAGCTGGGATAATTTCTTACAGCAGCAATAGGAAACTAATATAGAGACTTATGTTCCATTTTGACAAAAGCTTTGGTGGGCCGTAAGGCAGTGTCTTAGTCCATTTTGTGATAGTATAACAGAATACCAAAGACTTGGTAATGTATAGATAATGAAGTTTGTTTAGCTCATGGTTCTAGAGGCTGGGAAGTCCAATATCAAGGTGCTGACATCTAATGAGGGTCTTCTTGCCTCATGACATGGACAGGGCATCACATGGTCAAGGGCATGTGTGTCAACTCAGGTCTCTCTTTCTCTTCTCCTCCTCCTTCTTCATCTTATTCTTCCTTTTTGGGACAAGATCTGGCTCTGTCACCCAGTATAGGGTACATTGGTGCCATCCTGGCTCACTGCAACCTCTGTCTCTCAGGTTCAAGCCATCTTCCTACCTCAGCCTCCCAAGAAGCTGAGACTAGAAGTTTGTACCACCATGCCCAGCTACTTTTTTTTTTCATTTTTAGTAGAGATGGGGTTTCACCATGTTGTCAAGGCTAGTCTCAAACTCTTGGGCTCAGAGAGATCTGGATGCCTTGGTCTCCCAAAGTGCTGGGATTACAGGCATGAGCCACCATGCTGGGTCTCTTTCTCTTCTTATAAATCCACCAGTTCCATCATGGGAGCTCCATCCTGGTGACCCCATCTGATCTTAATTACCTCCCAAAGGCCCCACCTCCAGTCAGCATATGAATTTGAGGATTAGGTTTCTAACACGTGAAGTTTGGGGGACATGTTCAAACTGTAGCAGGCAGGAAATAGAACAATGGTGAATTCCATGCCTGCTCTTAAAATTTCAACTAGAAGCGACATGTATTGCTTTTGCTTACATTTCACTGGCTGAAGCAAGTCACATGGTGACACCTGACTTCAAAGGAGGTAGGGAATATAGCGCCCCCTGTGTCTATATACCGAAACTAATGTACGGTAACAGCAGAGCTGGTAAGAACAGGGCTGAGTGGAGCAAAAGTGTGACTCAGCTCGGGAAAGCTCAGTAGGTGACTGAGTGCACACAATCAGGATTAGAAAAAAAATAACCATTCAAAATTCCTCACAAGTAGATTGAATGAGGCAGTGGCCACCAAGACTTCACCTGAATCCCAAAGACAGGACTCCATGGAGCAAGAAAAGGCAGCCCACCTTTGACAAGTGGATAAGGGACTCCTTTTCTTGAGGATCAGGGCCTGTGAACTCAAACTGCCTTTGACTGGCTGCAGTTCCCAGGTTCCCTTGTTAGCTGGTTTCTGTCTGAGTTTGTCCAGTGGCAGGAAATTGATTGGTGAGAGAAGCAGGACAGGCCCCCTCTCTTCTCATCTCCTGCTTCTGCTTGATCAGCCTGTTCCTTTTCCCTCCCTCCCTCCCTCTGCCCCTCCCTCCCTTCCTTGCTTTCCTTTTCCTTCCTTCCTTCCTTCCATCCTCCCTCTCTCTCTCCCTCCTCCATCTCTCTTTCTCCCTTCCTCTCTCTCCCTTCCTTCCTTCCTCTAGCCCCCTTCTTCCTTTTTTTCTTTCTTTCTTCTTTCTTTCTCCCTTTCTTTCATTCCTCCTTTCCTTCTTTCATTCCTCCTTCTTTTTCTTCTTTCTTTCTCTCTTTTCCTTCCTTCCTTCCTTCCCTCTCTCCCTCCCTTCTTTCTTTCTTTCTTTCTTTTCCTTCCTTCCTTCCTTCCTTCTCTTCAGAGTTTCACTCTGTCACCTAGGCTGCAGTGCGGTGGTGCAATCTTGGCTCATTGCAACGTCTGCCTCCCATGTTCATGCAACCTCTGCCTCCCATGTTCAAGTGATTTTCATGACTTAATCTCATGGGTAGCTGGGACTACAGGTGCCCACCACCGTGCCAAGTTAATTATTGTATTTTTTGGTGAGACCAGATTTTACCATGTTGGCCAGGCAGGTCTCAAACTCCTGACCTCAAGTGATCCACTTGCCTCAACCCTAAAGTGCTGGGATTACAGGTATGAGCCACTGTGCCTGGCCAGCCTATTTTCAAGTTCCAGCTTCTACTAGGTGACCCTGAACCCTGCGCTCCAGTAAGTCCACCTTTCCTTTGTCTGTCCAGCATAGAGATGAGAATAACTTTATGCTTTTGTTAATCTTTGAGTTGCTTCATTGTTTGGTCACTGTTTTTTAAGCCTCTTCCATCACCTGCATTAAAATTTGAGTTAGTTTCTGGTCTCCTGATTGGAACCTGACTGAAATACTGAGTAATCCAGAAATGGACAAGCACATGGCACACAAGGTCAACTCTGGAAAAGTGAATGTCCTTATAGCTTTAAGAAGTAGGTGGGAGAAGACTCTAGGGAAATCTTCACAAGTCAGCAGGATTTAAGGCAGAGAGGTTAGAGATATAGGGCTGCTAGATAAAATGCAGCTGCGTCTCCTGCAATATATGAACTGTATAATTCTTTGTTATGAGGAATGAATTGTTCAGTGTAGAATATTTTGCAATACTTGGGACATAAAGATTATTCATCATTTATTTGAAATGCAAGTTTAACTGGTGTCCTGCTTTTCTATCTGCTAAATCTGGCAATCTTCATAGAGAATAAGCTCATGTTGAGAGCTGGCTTCAATATTGGACTGTGCCAGAATAAATATGGGAGCAGGCAGGACCAGTTTTGGAAAGAGAAATTGGGCATTGGAATTAGATCTTGACTGAAGTTTTTATTACAGGGTATAGTTATTGATTGTTACCAAGGCAATTATGAAGTGTGGATTAGTCTAATCAGAGGAATTGTGGGAGTAAAGCTTCAGAAATAGAGCTGTGCATAACTGTGTGTGTGTGTGTGTGTGTGTGTGTATACAAACATGAGTTACAGAGACTTGCCTGAAATAATGGCCCAAATTCAACAGTTGCTAGAAAATTATGAGGCCTCCCCAGCCACATGGAACTATAAGTCCAATAAACCTCTTTCTTTTGTAAATTGCTCAGTCTTGGGTATGTCTTATCAGCAGTGTGAAAGCAAACCAATACAGTAAATTGGTACCAGGAATGGGGTATTGCTGAAAAGATACCTGAAAATGTGGAAGTGACTTTGAAACTGGGCAACAGGAAGATAATTGGAACAGTTTAGAGGGCTCAGAAGAAGATAGAAAAATGTAGGCGAGTTTGGAACTTCCTAGAGACCTGCTGAATGGCTTTGACAAAAATGCAGATAGTGATATGAATGATAAGGTCCAGGCTGAGGTGGTCTCAGATGGAGATGAGGAACTTGTTGGGAACTGGAGCAAAGGTGACTCTTGTTATGTTTTAGCAAAGAGACAGGTGGCATTTCTCCCCTGCCCTAGAGATTTGTGGAACTTTCAGCTTGAGAGAGATTATTTAGGGTATCTGGCAGAAGATATTTCTAAGCAGAAAAGCATTCAAGGGGTGACTCAGGTGCTGTTAAAGGCATTTCATTTTATAAGGGAAGCAGAGCATAAAAGTTTGGAAAACTTGCAGCCTGACAATGAGATAGTAAAAAAAATATCATTTTCTGAAGAGAAATTCAAGCAGCCTGCAGAAATTTGCATAAGTAATAAGGAGCCAAATGTTAATCCCCAGTACAATGGGGAAATGTCTCCAGGCCATGTCAGAGGTCTTCATGGCAGCCCCTCCCATCACAGGCCTGGAGGCCTAGGAAGAAAAAGTGGTTTCATGGGCCAGGCCCAGGATCCCTGTGCTGTGTGCAGCCTAGGGACATGGTGCCCTCTGTCCCAGCCGCTCCAGCCATGGCTGAAAGGGGCCAATTTAGAGCTTGGGCCATGGCTTTAGAGGGAGCAAGTCCCAAGCCTTGGCAGCTTTCACATGGTGTTGTGAGTACACAGAAGTAAAGAACTGGGATTTGGGAACCTCTGCCTAGATTTCAGAAGATGTATGGAAACTCCTGGACGCAGAAGTTTGCTGCAGGGGTGGGACTATTGTGGAGAACCTCTTGATAAGGCAGGGTGGAAGGGAAATACAGGGTTGAAGCCCCCACACAAAGTTCCTACTGGGGCACCACCTAATGGAGCTGTGAGAAGACGGCCTCTGTCCTCCAGACCCCGGAATGGTAGACTCACTCACAGCTTGCATTGTACACCTGGAAAAGACACAGACACTCAACACCAGCCCATGAAAGTAGCCACAAGGGCAGAGCTGTACCCTGCAAAGCCACATGGGCAGAGCTGTCCAAGGCCATGGCAGCCCACCTCTTGGCAGCTCACATCCAGTGTGACCTGGATGTAAGACGTGGAGTCAAAGGAGATCATTTTGGACCTTTAAGATTTGACTGCCCTGCTGGATTTTGGACTTACATGGGGCCTGTAGCCCCTGTGTTTGGGCCAACTTCTCCTATTTGGAACTGCTGTGTTTACCCAATTACTGTATCCCCTTTGTGCTTTTGATTTTACAGGATCATAGGTGGAAGAGACTTGCCTTGTCTCAGATGAGACACTGGTCTCTGGACTTTTGAGTTAATGCTGAAATGAGGTAAGACTTTGGGGGACTGTTGGGAAGGCATGACTGATTTTGAAATATAAGAACATGAGATTTTGGAGGGGTCAGGGGTGAAATGATATGGTTTGGCTGTGTCCGCACTTAAATCTCATTTTGAATTCCTACATGCTGTGGGAGGGACTCAGTGGGAGGTAATTGAATCATGGGAGCAGATATTTCCCATGCTGTTCTTGTAATAGTAAACAAATCTCATGCAATCTGATGGCATTATCAGGGGAAGATTCCTTGCATAAACCCTCTTCTCTTGTCTGCCACCACGTGAGATACACCTTTCACCTTCCACTGTGATTGTGAGGCCTCCCCAGCCACGAGGAACTGTGAGGCCAATAAACCTCTTTCTTCTATAAATTGCCCAGTCTTGAGTATGTGTTGAGAAATGCTGAGTGTGTGATTGCTGAGAAATGCTGACTGTATGATCAAATATATTGTTTGCTAAGAAGAGCAGCAAGGAAAACCTAGCCGCTCCCCACCCTAACTGGAAAACTGCTTGGGGCATTCTAAAGTAGCACAACAGTATATGCATATCATACACCAGTGAAAACAATTCTTTAAGCATGGGATATGTGACCCTGCCCCCATGGCTCCCTCATGGGGAATACTTTTTAGTTTGTCTGTGATCAGTGGTAGGCAGGCACCAGTTGCCTACCTGGTTTATCTTGGTTCTATGAGAAAACACCAAACACCTGTTTGTTAATAATAATCACTGTTCAGAGAGAATAAAAATGTGGGTCAGAATCTGCCTGAGGCCTTCACGGAATGCTGTCAGCCCCCTGCGGCTCTCAGCTGGGAGGCTGTGGCCCTCCGATAGTCCCACTTTGCTGTTCTGTCTGGGTGTCTGCTTCTTAGTGCCTTCAGCGCCGCCTGGGTGGGGGTCTCTACGGCCGAGCTTGTCTAGGTAGGTATGTCTTATCAGCAGCATGAAAACCAACTTATACATTTGGTGAATTTTTTCTTTTTTTGTAGAGACAGGGTCTTGCTATGTTTTCTTGCCTTGTCTCAACCTCTTGGCCTCAAGTGCTCCTCCTGCCTCGATATCCCGAAGTGCTGGAATTACGGGTATAAGTCACTGTGCTTGACTCCTACCCACTGATTTAAGAATTGCACTGTAACAATTCTAAAACCTTGCATGAAACACCACCATATAGGATTTCCAGTTTCATGGTTTTGGAATTGACTTCCTAAAATTAAATGAGTAGCTCAAGATTAAATACAACCTACTTGTCTCTCTGTTTTCAATGATCTGAACTGTTGTATCCTACTTGAAACTTAATAATTGTTTCTGGAAATTAGTCCCTCTTAAGCTGTCCCTTAGCGATTTCTGAGTGAGCCCCAGGATGTACTTCATGTCTCCTCCCTGGCCCAATCCTCACAGGATCCTTCTCTGTCAGATGAGGCTGTCCTCTACTGCTAACTGATGCCACTGTCACCGCCTTGTGTAGGTGAAGGGGATGCCATTTACACGCCTGTCTCTTATTTCCCTATGCCTATACATTCTAAGGATATTTTCTTGGAGATCTGAGAATAATAAAAGAGGTGTACAATACAACATGGGGGACCAAACCAGTACTCAGCTCCTCTAACAAATCCACTCCCCTGTGGAATCCCAGGTCTCCTTTCACCAGGTTGGGGAGGCTCATCCTTTGCTGGAAAGTTCTGAATGCTTCAGGGTTTGTGCCAGTGGTCCTCCAGCCCTAGAAAGAAAAGGGAGTTTCTTCCTCTCTTCTATCTTTGGCCTAGTTCTTTTTTTTTTCTTTTCTTTCTTCTTCTTCTTCTTCTTTTTTAGAGGGAGTCTCACTCTGTCACCAGGCTGGAGTGCAGTGGCATGATCTGGGCTCACTGCAACCTCTGTCTCCTGGGTTCAAGTGATTTTCCTGCCTCAGCCTCCTGAGTAGCTGGGACTACAGGCATATACCACCATGCCCAGATAATGTTTGTATTTTTAGTAGAGATGGAGTTTCACCATGTTGGCCAGGATGGTCTTGATCCCTTGACCTCATGATATACCCGCCTTGGCCTCCCAAAGTGATGGGATTACCGGCGTGAGCTGCTGCGCCTGGCCCTCTTTCTTTCTTCTCCTTCTTCTTTTTTTTTGAGACAGGCTCTCACTCTGTCACCCAGGGTGGAGTGCAGTGGCATGATCACAGCTGAGCACAGCCTCCACCACTCTCTGGCTCAGGTGACCCTTCCACTTCAGCATCCCGAGTTGCTGGGACTACAGGTGCATGCCACCATACCCAGCTAATTTTTATATTTTTTGTAGAGATGGGATTTTGCCATGTAGCCCAGACTGGTCCCGAACTCCTGGACTCAAGCAATCCACCCACCATGGCCTCCCAAAATGCTGGGATTACAGGCATAGACTACTTTCCTTAGAAGTAATCCCCTGTCTGAATGACTGAGAGTTGGAAACGCTCATTCCCCACAAGGGAAAGTATACAGGAGAGAATGGTCTGGCCCTGTGGTGTCAACAAGATACTCATGCAATGGTTTGATGTTAGTATATTTCCCAAAAACTGGTTATTTGGACTTAAAAAAAAAATGTGAAATATCAAGAACCCAATCCAGGTTTAGTTCTTTCAAGTTCAAGCCAGTTAACTCCGTCTCTTTTCATCAGGGTTTATGAAGGGGTAGGGGTGAGGGTCTTGTCTTTCCTGAATCATCTTGCTACATAGACAAACATTCTTCAATGTGATACTTTTCTGAATATGGATAGAAAAGTGCCCTCACCATGAAAACCGCACTGTACAGGTGCCTCCATGTCATGGCTGAAGTGTGAGCATCCTCTCTTCCCTCATCCGTGTGCATTCTTCCTAGAGCTGCAGGCCTGGTGGGACAAGGAAGCCCCATGGGGAAGTCCCTTTGGGTGAGAGAGCAGGAAAGAAAGAGACATTGAGTGAATTTGAGGGGACAAATGGAGAAGAATCACCACCAGTGCCTGACATGAAAGTATTTGGGGGAGATTCTGATTCCCTTCTGGGAGGCTTAGCACATCTTAATTCAACCCAGACCTTGATTTTGCTGAAGACGGGATGCATTGCTGCAACCTGGCTGTGTGTGTGTGGTACGTGTGTGTTTCCCTGAAAGCAAGGGTAGGCTGGGACAGAGAAGAGGAGAAGCTTCTGGGGCTGAGGAACTCACACTCTGGATGATTCTGAGTCCATGTGGCGGTGGATACTCCAAACTGTGCTGCCCAGGCATCGTGCGCAGAGCTGACTGGCAACTGGAAAAGGGATCATGGGAGTCTGAATGGCTGTGATTTTGGTTATTCAAGGCAAGTTTTGGCTGGCACAATGGAAAGAGAAGGAGCTTCTTTCCTAGAAGAATCATCAGGCCAGGCCTGGCCTTAACAGTTGAGGGACCCTGTGCGAGAGTACAAATGAGGCCCGGTACGGTGGCTCACGCCTGTAATCCCAGCACTTTGAGAGGCCAAGGTAGGCAGATCACTTGAGACCAGCCTGGAAAACATGGTGGAACTCCATCTCTACTAAAAACACAAACATTAGCTGGGTGTGGTGGCGAGTGCCTGTGATACCAGCTACCCAGGAGGCAGAGGTTGCAGTAAGCCAAGATCATGCCACTGCACTCCAGCCTGGGCGACAGAGAGACTCTGTCTCAAAAAAAAAAAAAAAAAAGAGTACAAATGAGGCTGGGTGTGATGGCTTATGCCTGTATAATCCTGGCACCTTGGGAAACCGAGGCAAGGAAATTGCCTGAGCTCAGGAGTTCAAGACCAGCCTGGGCAACATGGTGAAACCCCATCTCTACTAAAAACACAAACATTAGCTGGGCCTAGTGGTGTACAATTGTAGTTCCAGCTACTCGGGAGGCTGAAGCATGAGAATTGCTTGAATCCAGGAGGCCGAGGTTGCAGTAGGCTGAGATCATGCCACTGCACCCCAGCCTGGGCAACAGAGGGAGACTCTGTCTCCAAACAAAAACAAGAGTACAAATGAAAGCCCACAGAAGTTGCAAATTACACCATACCCACGATCTCTGGCTTGGTCCTGACCTGGGCCACTGTGCTCCCCAGGGACTGTCCTGCAACCTAGAGGTTGAAAGAGCCACAGTCTGCCAGCCTGAGTGGAAGCACAGCTCTGCCTGGGCAGGCGGGGTAGACGGGGGTCCAGGCTCAGACAGCTGTGCATGAATTCACCTGCTGAGGCTGGGGCAGGGACTGACCTGGGCCAAGCTTCTCACGGAGTTCTCAGCGCCCAGTGCCTCTACCATGAAAACAGAAGAATGTCACTGTCAAATTGCTCTGGGAAACCCTGCCTGTTAACTTCCTTGCCCATCCCCTTGGGGATTCATATCTTATATTACACTCTATAGTAAAGATTCTGACAGATCATAAGATATAAAAACCTGCTTAGCTTTGTTTAACTCAGCATTTTCCACATGGAATGCTTTTTTGGGAAATCTTTCTCTTTTTTCATAAGTCTTAGTAATATCTTTTTTTCCCCATAAGTCAGAGATCTTCAACACACCTAAGGAACTGCTGTTTCTGGAAAGGTTTTTGGACCTAAAATGCAGAGCACTGAATGAATCATACTCCTCAGTTCCTGGCACACAATTATCACTGGTTCCTACAAGGACCTGCTGTCATTTATTTATTCAGAGTCACATCAAGCACAGAAAGCACAGTATCACAGTATCTTAGGGCTCACGATACATTTAGGGGCCCAGGAATACATATATATATATGTACATATATAATAGAGACAGGGTCTCACTATGTTGCCTAGGCTGGTCTTGAACTTCCAGCCCCAAGGAATCCTCCTGCCTTGGCCTCCCAGAGTGTTGCAATTACAGCCGTGAGTCACCATCCCTGGCCCAGAGAAGATGTTTTAATATATAATATTAATATATTTGCCGTTATACCAACATAGCTGTAAAATATGATTTTTAAATACTTTTCTAATGGAGGAAAGGACCCACGAAAGCAAAAGGGACTCGGGCCATGCATTTATCCAATTCCCTTTATTTCATATCCTAGTCCCATTGTCCCCAGTCGATAATCCTTTTAATGTGTATGTTTATTTCTATTTGAATGTGTCATTGAAAAGCATGTATTACTGATTTGTGTATTGTTCAAGTGATGTTGTATTTTATATTGTTCTGTTTCTTGCGTTTTTTACTATGTACCATATTTTAAAATCAGTTTCTGCTGCTCTAAGTATGCCCAACTAATTGCTTCTACCCACTGCAAACTACTCTGTGGTGTGCCTGTACCACGTTTTACCCATTCCCTCTCCCAGTGATGCCAACTCCCTGCCACCACCATGCTGTAATGATCTGCCATGTACATTTCCCTCTTGAGCCTGCCTGGGAATGTTTCCAGGACATGCGCTCAGCAGCAGAATTTCTGAGTCAGAGGGCACCTGCATATTTAATTTGGCTATGTAATGCTAGAAGCCTCTCTAAAATAAATGTTGTTTTTATATTTTTCTTTTCTGTGCTGGTCATGTTGGGGTCTGCTATCATTTATGTTAGCTTTGTAGAATAAATTGGATAATTCTTTTTTAAATCCCGGAACATTTTATATTGGACTGGAGTTAACTGTTCTTTGCAAGTGTGAGACCATGGACAGTTTGACTGCTTGATACTAAAACCCATATATAGAGGCATTTCTTGAAAATATTTTCAGTTTCTTTCTTGATTATTGGTTCGAATAAATTTTTATGGTTCGAATACATTTTTATCTGATATTGGCATCTAGGCAGGAATAACTAGGTCCATGAGACACAGGCACAAATATGTGTATTGTTTTGGTTTTGTTTATGACTTTGGGACTTGCTGTAATACCTTAGGAAGGCACACTGTGCCCAGGAGTGCTCAATAGCACCATTGATGGGCTTGAAATTATTGGCCTCCAAATGTACATGGCAAGGGTTCATTCTCTGCATGTCACGTAAGTCTGCCCTGGTCAACGAATAGGCTTTCCCCCCTCTTTTTATAGTCTCTAATTTTTGCTTTTAAATTAACAATGATGTCATGCACTTTTTGGCACTTAAAAATATATACATGATATATATACAAACCCTCAAGGATTTTTCTCCTCTGAAGAAGCCAAGGCTGGCAAATTACTACTTACAAATCATGTAATACTTTTGGAGTCTGAATTGTTCTGACTACCTGGAGAACATTGCTTTCTTCCTTCATAAAAGTCATTCCAAAATTGTACTTGAGTCACAAAACTGCCCTTTCCTGAATCCTATTTCAGGAACAACTAGCTCAGAGAACATGTACCCTTTCCTCACTAATGACTGCAGCTAAGATTAGTACCTTTCCAAAAAAGAAGCTATAAGGAAGAATGATTTATGTGTGTTTCATTTCTGAAGCTCACTTGGCAGATACAGATATCCCTCATTTTAAATAAATCCACTGGACCTACATTAGAACTTACAGAATTATAAAGTAGGAGGCTCATGTGTTTCAGTTGAATCTAGCAAGAAATTATTCTTCCCCCCCACCTCAGAAAATGTACCACTAATTTTGATAGTCATTGAGAGAATGAGATTTACTCTTCAGATATTAATGCTATAACTCATGTTGCTGGAATATGACTGTTATATAACAGAAAATATATGACAGTTGGATAGCAGGATCCAAAATGACTCAGAGGCGTTTCTTCTTTCCCTGACATTTTTCAAAAGTAACCTAAAATCCTCATGTTTAAGGAAAGTTTCCAGACGAAAACCCTGATATGAAAGCAACTTTGTGAACTTCATAAACCTAATTTTGGGGTAACATGTACAAGGTCCATTTTCTAATTTTAATTTGCTTATGCCTTCCCATTGTAGTGGCAGACTGAAAAAAAATGAAAAAATTAAATTTGCTTGTACCTGACTGGCGGTGTTTTCTTGCATCATCGAGAGTTTGTTGCTTTAATCCATTAATTTCTCCAACAAACATTTGTTGGTCTTTATTCTTTTTTTTTTTTTGAGACGGAGTTTTGCTCTTGTTACCCAGGCTGGAGTGCAATGGCGCGATCTCTGCTCACGGCAACCTCCGCCTCCTGGGTTCAGGCAATTCTCCTGCCTCAGCCTCCCGAGTAGCTGGGATTACAGGCACGTGCCACCATGCCCAGCTAATTTTTTTTGTATTTTTAGTAGAGACGGGGTTTCACCACGTTGACCAGGATGGTCTCGATCTCTTGACCTCGTGATCCACCTGTTTCAGCCTCCCAAAGTGCTGGGATTACAGGCGTGAGCCACCGCGCCTGGCCTGTTGGTCTTTATTCTATGCCAGAGAGATAGTGGTGAACAATAACAACCACAGAAAAGCAGCGCCCACCTTCCTCAAGCTTGCATCCAATGGAGGAAGTAGGCAGCAAACAAAGAAATCTTCAAGGGCTGTTAGGGTTCCCTGGGGTTGCTGTGTAGAGAAAGGCATGTGATATCACAGGGGAGAAGAAAGAGAAATGGTGGCTTGGATGAGGTAGCTATGGAGATGATGACAGATTGGATATATCATTTGAGATAGAGTGACAAAGACAGATCTCCAACAAACTCTGTGTGTGTGTGTGTTAGATCAGGCTCCCTGGAAACAGACTCTGAGATGGAGATTTGATGGTGAGATGAGGAGAGCCCTTGGATACCTGTATAGGAGCGAGGGGCAGACAAAGTTGAACTGCACGAATAAGAGAGGCCTCAGGTGATCTCAGACGGAGAGCAAAAGCTGGGATGGCCCTTCAGATACGCCCCACATTGAAGCAATGAGGGAGTGGGTCTTGGTACCCACCACATGGACCAGTCGTTGGAAATGGGTGGCTTCCAGAGTGAGAACAAGGCAGCTCCTTTCACGGGAGGGCAACCCCTTGGGAGGGACTCACCTGAGAGCTGGGAAGAGCCACACTCTCCTTCCCCAGCTGGAGAAGCGAGTGTATAGGTCCTGATGGCATTTGGGCTGAACACCACACAGAGTGGAGATGATGCTAAATTCTAACCCAGGTTGATGAAACACCACTCTGAAATTCTAGGTTCTCCAATTTTCTTTCTTTCTTTCTTTTTTTTAAGATGGAATCTTGCCCTGTTGCCCGGGCTGGAGTGCAATGGCGTGACCTTGGCTCACTGCAACCTCCGCCTCTCAGATTCAAGTGATTCTCCTGCCTCATCCTCCAGAGTAGCTGGGATGACTGGTGCCTGCCACCATGCCTGGCTAATTTTTTATATCTTTAGTAGAGACGGGGTTTCACCATGTTGGCCAGGCTGGTCTCAAACTCCTGATCTTGTGATCCACCTGCCTCGGACTCCCAGAGTGCTGGGGTAACAGGCATGAGCCGCCGCGCCTGGCTGGTTCTCCAATTTTCTTGCACATCAGAATCAGGTGAGAAGTTTGTGTTATGTGGCCATTCCCAGATCCAGACTCCCTGGAGATTGATTCAGAGGTCTGTGGGGTGACCAAACAATCTTCACTTTTAATGAGTTATCGTCAGTTAACATTCTGATGGCAGAGTCTGCAGAAAACACCATGAGAAACAAACAAGCTCTGTGGTAGGCGGAATTAAGAAGCCACCAAGATTTCCCACCTGTGGTGCACAAGACCTGCCTAATCCCAGGACTGTGAATTTGGTGGATTTTACCCACATGACTAGATTATGATATATGGCACGGTTCTTCTTAAAATAGGGAAATTATCCCTGTGAGCCTGGAGCTGGACCTAATCACATGAACCCTCTCTCTCTTTCTTTGCTTTGCTTCTTTCTTTCTTTCCCTCTCTCCCTCCCTCCCTTCCTTCTTTCCTTACTTCTTCCTTTCTTCTCTGTTGCCCAAGC